>NC_044495.1:52556293-52793793 GCF_902362185.1 Chanos chanos | reverse complement strand
GGTTCCGCTTTGCTCACATATTTTGCCAATGCCCATTTCTGTGTGTGAGTATGTGTGTATGTGTGTGTGTGTGTGTGTGTGTGTGAGTGAGATAGAGAGAGAGAGAGAGAGAGAGAGAGAGAGTGAGAGGTGGACTTCATGTGTGTGTGTGTGTGTGTGTGTGTGTGTGTGGAAGAAAACCCAAATTCCCAGACATCCTTCAGACGGGTAATTATACCAGATCAAATTATTAAAATGTCTTTTCACCTCCACGACTGACTGTCATGGAGTAATAGAGGACAAAGAGTTCCAGCTGTTCTGTTTTCTTCTAAAATCAATTTTGGGAAACATTTCCTTGTGAAAGGTTAATTAATTGAGAGAGGCTCCTTGTCCAAGCTTTTGTGTGAAAAAGACATTTTGTTGTGTTAAGCTGATGAATTCACTCTCAGTGGAAGGTCTTTTGTTGACCCCTAACAAGAGGCACTTGAAATATGTCAGCAGTGTACTTGCCACGACACTTTGACAGTTAATAACCCATAAATTTACATTATTCTATATAGAAAAAAAAACCGAATAAACATCATCACGTCCTTACAGGTCATAAAAGCTGTTGATACACATACAAAAAAAATATATATTAACAAATGTGCCTCAAGTCTCTTGACAGCATGTCCCATGAGCTGCTACCTGTATTTAATTGAGTCAGGCTACACTGAGACAATTTGTCATCTGCTGGCATTTCATTATGCTACCTCACTGCTCACCGAGAACATTAGTGTGTGAATGGCTCTGCCCTAACATTGACATGCCCGTTGGGTTGATATTGCCTTGTGACGTCACCCTGTATGTCACGGTCAATTTTAGACGTGTCGCTTCGGATTGGAGTGGACTTTGCAGGTTCTCCCCATGTCTCTGTGGGTTTCCTGCGGGAGCTCCACTTTCCTCCCACAGTCCAAAGACACGTAAGTCAGGCAAATTGGAGATCCTAAACTGCCCCTAGGTGTGAATGTGTTCGTGTGTGTCTGCCCTGCGATGGACTGGCGACCTGTCCAGGGTGTTTCCCTGTCTTTCACCCGCTGAACGCTAGGGTGGGCTCCAGCACCCCCAGCGACCCTAATCAGGATAAAGGGCTTAGAGAATGAATGAATGAATGAATGAATGCTTCATATGGAAATCGTATTTAGCTTGCTAGCGCAATTGCACCTGTTGTTGCACAGCTGAAGTACAGTTAAGCGGATGCTCACCTTGGGCATTGCAGCCTGAATGAAAGCCCGGAAACTATAGTGTGGAACAGGCGACATGAACAAGTCACTGATTCATACTTTTCAGACAGAGAACAAAAGTATTATGCTGTGGCGTTGCTATCCGAACTGTTAGATTTTTTTTGACACAACTATTGGCAGCCAAATCATTATGGATTTGCAGACACTGGCCTAGCACTTCATTATGGTCACAATTCAGATCTAACTGAAATGTATTAAAGCAACGAGCTACAACTTGTGGCATTACATAAATGGATGATGAAGTTATTACCCGAGCAAACAAGAAAAGGTCTGTATCGGTCAGTGTACTGATATAAGAGATTTGCTTTCCTTTCTTGTTTGTCTGTATGTTTTTCCACAGTGATTCTTACAAAAACATTGGAAAATGCTGATTGTCAACAGAGGTAAAGTATGGTAAAGGATGCTTTTTTTTTTTTTTAACCAGACATCATCTTACAATTGGCTTCTTTTTACTTTGAGGGGTTGTTATGCTGAAGAGAATTGGTGTTGAGATTGTATTTTAATAAATCATTTGTTCATACATGATGACCGATATTGTAATGTGCTCGAAACCATACTTGAAAATTGTACTCAAAAGTCAACGCAATAAAATATTTAAAGACAGGCCCAGCAATTAGTGAAGAAATGAACAGTTAGCAGAAGTAGTAGACTTACAAATTGCCCAGTCAATGTTTGATTGAGTGCATGAAGGAATCCTAAGTGGGTACATAAAGTATTCCAAAAGTAGCCTGTTACCTCTGTTGTCAATTAGCATTTTCTGTTTTTGTAAGAATCACTGTGGAAAAACATACAGACAAACAAGAAAGGAAAGAAAATCTCTTATATCAGTACACTGACCGATACAGACCTTTTCTTGTTTGCTCGGGTAATAACTTCATCATCCATTTATGTAATGCCACGAGTAGTAAAACCGTTAGCTCGTTGCTTTAATACATTTCAGTTAGATCTGGATTGTGGCCGCAATGAAGTGCCAAGCCAGTGTCTGCAAATCCATAATGATTTGGCTGCCAGCAACTGTGTCAAAAAAACGTAACAGTTCAGATTGCAATGCCAACGCCGACTGAAGAGCAAAATTAAGAAGGGTTGTGAAAAAGAATATTAAAGATATATATATATATATATATATATATATATATATATATATATATATATATATATATATAGTAGTGATGTTTTCGTGAAATTTTTATGAAATCTTAAATACTAGGTTACACTTTTGAGAAAACAATGTAAATTTCCCGAAATGAGATGGTAAAGAACGCTTTTTTTTTTTTTTTTTAAACCAGACGTCATCTTACAAGTGAGCAATTGGCTTCTTTTAACTTTGCAACAGACGGTGATGTAATGCAACATTGTCTGTAAAGGATAAATCAATAGCCCAATAGCATTCTTCAACCTTAAAATGAAAGATAATGATGACTGAACATTCCCTATGCTGAAGATCAAATCAAACTGAGACGTTAAGAAACCCAGGGTCAGACTCTCAGAACAACAGTGCACATGTCTGGGCAGACTTAGTCATCAGAGGATGAGAGAGAGACAGAGAGAGAGAGAGGGAAAGATTTCGAAAAATGTTCAAAGATAAAGCTTAGATAATCAAGCGCTTGGCAATAAACCACCTACACATGAACACGCATACACTCGCACATGCACATGCTTACGCACGTACACGTTCACATGGGGTCGCATGCACAGTCCCTCTGGGATAAACACACACACACACACACACACACAGATACACAGACAAATCCTACTTGGTCATAAATCTCCACTTTTACTCTACAGAAGTAAATTAGACGTCAGAAGAGTTGGAAAGAGATAAAGAGGGAGAGAGAAAAAGTGGAAAAGAGGAGTACAGGAAATGTGATTTGTGCATTGATGCTGTTTTTTTTTTCTTCTTCTTCTTTTAATCAAACATGAATTTCAGTCGGACCCCTGACTTTTTTTGAAGCATCAGTCTAGATCTCTGAAAGCAAGCAGCAAAAGCATGAGAGAGAGAGAGAGTCCGCATCCTTTGGTAATGTTAGGCACAGCCTACAGACTCACTTGACTTCATTTTCACTGTTGTGACTGCAATGCAGTAATGAAGTCGAGCTTAATTACTGAACCTGACACAACTCTGCCTAAAACACCCTCTAATTACGCTGTCCTGTGCGGTCAATCAGCCTGCGGGGATGACTGCGTGCCCTGTTTGTGTGTCCATGCATGTCTGTGTGTGGAGAGAGAGACAGAGAGAGAGAGAGAGAGAGAGTAATTTGCCTCTATTTATGGACAAGTCACATACTTTAATGTGAAAAAAAAAATCCTCAGTCTTTTTTCAGCCCTATTTGCTGTAGGCTGTGCCATTCTCTCTCTCTCTCTCTCTCTCTCTCTCTCTCTTTTTCTGTTTGTTTTTATGCTCATACAAGAGCAGCTCCACTCCAGCACACCACAGCTGAAGTTTTGCTGTCAATATTTCCTTTGTAGGAGAAACTACAGGGTATTCAATATATTTCACCTGAAACAAAAGGCATTCATTAATTATAAAACACTCAGCAAAAAAAAGGGCAATCTCATAGCACATTCAGTCCCTGTGATTCGACATTTCTTAAAATGCCTAGCTAAAAATGCATGGCCAAAATGGCAATAGGTTTAATAATTTATACCACTTAGGTGGTACACTACAAACCTAGAATAAAAATTACGCTGGCTCTCACCTGCAAAACTACACAGCAGCACAGAGGTCATAAGGTTAAACAAATGCATCATACTCCACGGTTTATGTGAATCATCTAAGAGTCCTAAAAGCCAATCATTGGGGAGAATATCATCGAGCTATGGGAAGTGCTTACAAAAATGCCAAAAACAATTATGTTGTTTAAATGAGAATGACATTATAAAAGTCCCCCTGTGGTGTGACTTGAGATGCATTTAGCTTTGGCAGTGTTCACGTTATCGTAAAACCAATACTAATTACACAAAACATGACGGCATTATCTCCTTGAGCACTTAGACTGTTTTGAATTCGTTCGCTGCCTGTTGCGAGTTCACAGATGCATAGCTTTGAGGCTCAATTCTACCCATTCGAGTGGACTCTAGGGGGCGCTGTAAATTTGTCTGGGATGACAATCCAATTTTCCCCTAGCCGCGACATGGCAATCACGGTGATGCACTCGCTGGATGTTATGCTGAGAAAGACAATTTTCTTTTATCGGCTCTGAGTACATAAATTATTCACCAAAGGTAAAGGTTTACCACTGTGTGAGATTATTTTGTTGAATTACTTTATTACTTTCTCTATGAGGGGACACACAGAATCATAAGTGGGCCCACTGATACACATACACACAAATGCACCCACAAACACAAACACACACACGCACCCACACACACAAATAAACAGGCTAAAATGTAGACTCCAACACACGCGCGCACGCATGCACGGACACACACATATTGGGGCAGGACTGTGTAAAAGCTCCGTAGAGTGGGACGTTAGTAACTCCACAGGGAAAATTTCTCCGTGACTAAACCTGGACAGATGCTCATTAGTCAGACACAGCGCATGTCTGAGGACACCAATAAAAGGAAGAATCAGGATAGCTAATTTCCCAGCCTTCACAACTTTCATCTGATATGTGAGTCATTCAGTGGGTACACAGTTTGATTCCTTTGATCTCTTCTTTTTTTCTTTTTTTTTTCCAATAATGCCTTCAATATTTGAGGGGTTGTTATGCTGAAGAGATTTGGTGTTAAGATTGTATTTTAATAAATCATTTGTTCATACATGATGACCGATATTGTAATGTGCTCGAAACCATACTTGAAAATTGTACTCAAAAATCAATGCAATAAAATATTTAAAGACAGGCCCAGCGATTGATGAAGAAATGAACAGTTAGAAATGAAATGAACAGGAGAAGTAGTAGACTTACAAATTGCCCAGTCAATGTTTGATTGAGTGCATGAAAGAATCCTAAGTGGGTACATAAAGTATTCCAAAAGTAGCCTGTTACCTCTGTTGTCAATTAGCATTTTCTGTTTTTGTAAGAATCACTGTGGAAAAACATACAGACAAACAAGAAAGGAAAGCAAATCTCTTATATCAGTACACTGACCGATACAGACCTTTTCTTGTTTGCTTGGGTAATAACTTCATCATCCATTTATGTAATGCCGCGAGTTATGTAGCCATTATAACAGCAAACGGCATAGAGGAACATGTAGCTTTTCTCTCTCTTTCTCTCTCTCTCCCTGTGTGTGTGTGTGCACGCGCTTCTCTCTTTCTCTCTCTTTCTCTCTCTTTCTCTCTCTCTCTGTGTGCGCGCGCGCGCGTGTGTGTGTGTGTGTGTGTGTGTGTGTGTGTGTGTTTGTGTGAAAAACATTACTGGGTATTAACATTTTTACAAACATAAGTATCTCAGCAGTACTACATATCCAAAAGAACTGGGCACAGGGGCAGGGAAAATAATACAATAAGATCAAATAGAAAAGGACCCTTGGAAAGACCACAATTCCATGAAATGACATCCTAATGAATACACTTAAGATCTGCCCCCTCACATGACTACAGAAGATTAGAGTTAATATGGGGTATTATCGTAACATGATATTACATTAATACAATTACATTATTATATTTTGTTACCGGAGATAATTGAATTGTCCCACAAGATCTTGAACAAATGTTATGGCATTGGTCCAATTATGAACTGCCGTCTCTGCGTTATTATGATGTCTGGCAGTAGCATATTGCGGCGTAGAAGTATCTAAGAGGTTACAATGCCAGATTGATGACCCAAGTATCCAGTTTAAACCAACCTGTCAAAATGGACTTTTTGGCAGCTGTAAAACCTGCCATAAACAATTCTCTCCATTGTCAAGTTAAGGTTTACGTTTGAGTCATCCTCTAATAAAAGTAAAGCCCAGCACTCAGGGATACTGATATACAAAAGAATCTGACTTTGTTTTAGTTTCATATCTCCAGAATGCCATAATGTGTGGGTGTTGCCAGAACACATGGGTACAATCTCCTTTTGATCCAGTAGAACATTTGGTACAACTTTTGTCATTGGAAAGAATCATTAGGTAAGAATAACGGGGTGTCACGGAAACCCCGGGAATCAATTTGAAATGCGTTCGGAGATGCGTTCATTGATGGTCCATACGTTTGAATGGTGTGGAACATATTATCACATACAGCATTCCAGTTACAGTCAACGCTGAGCTCCCAGAGTTTACTGGTCCAAACAGAAAACAGACCAAGGGTGGGACATTTTGATGAGGTGAACAGGGTATAAACAGAGTTGCATTAGAACAGTTTAGATGTTCGGGAAGGCGATGATCCCTCGGTTGAGTGTCCCAAAGATGTACCAGAATGAAAAAGAACATTCTAAGTCCTGAAAAAGAACACATGTTCTTAACCATTTACATCTTTTTTTTTTTAACAATCTATGCTCAAATAGCAGCACCCAGAATGAGTGTTGAAAACTGGCTACCTTTTAATGCTTTACAATGCTGGACAATACTTGTTTCTTTGTCTCACAGTTAAGTTGCATTAACTGTGAGACAAAGAAACAAGTAACAGAAAACTTGGTTACAGTCACACAGACATGACATACTCAAAGAGATCACAGTGTCATTCTCTTTCTCTCTCTGTCTCTCTCTTTCTTTCTCTCTAACATTCTCTTATATTCCTTTATTTCTGTCTCACTCTTTTTTTTTCCTCAGAGGCCTGGACATCCGAGGGTGTGGCACAGAATTTTCGTTTTGCTGTTCCGAGGATCACATACTTCTGAACTGAGATCAATGTTCTTGTTTCAGGGATCAGTTGGATTTCACCTTCCACATGCTTTCCAGTTCCTCCTTCAATCTCTGCTATTTCTTTAGCTTCTCATATTACTTCTCTTTGATGTTAGCATCACTTGGGATTTTCACAGATTTCACCACTGCTGTTTTCTGCTCCTTATCTTAATATAAGATCTTGTATAGATGGACAACCTCTGATACATGTGTGCATGTGTGTGTCTGCCTGTCTGTCTGTCTGTCTGTGTGTATGTGTGCTGAGTGAAAGCAATTACTCATAGCAGCATGGACTGAGTTGGAGATGGAGCCTTATCCACCCACAACATCTAAATGAAAAATTAAACTGTGAGTTGAATCAGCCTACGGAGGTATGTCTACAGAAATAACAGACACAGACGCAGAAGAGAAACATGTTTGGTGAACGCGAACAAAATAAAAGAGACAGAAATGTTTACAGACGCATTGCGGTTTCAATTCAGTTCCTCTCCCACACAAGCCGCCTCATTCCACCTAACTTAATGCTGGAGTTTTATTCTTAGTAGTAGCCTGCAGTCTACTGAAGTCTAACTCCCGTTCTGTATTGACTGTTCAGATAATGACTAGATGTTTATCAAGGAATCTCTCTCTCTCTCTCTCTCTCTCTATCTCATACTAAAGAAGAGTGGATGAGAGCAGGCAGTGACTTATGCCCTCACACTCACCTCTGTTATCAAAAAAAGCTCTACAACAAGCTATACACTGATCAATTCAATTTGTCAACTTTGGTTCCAGATTACACTGACACTAATGTTAATCAAATGTTTTCCACTCAGTTAATCTAAATTTTAGAAAATGGGTATGAAAACCCAGCAAACACACACACACACACACACAGTGTTCTCTCTTTAAAAAAAAAAAAAAAAGATCCAGGCTCAAATCACAGTCCATAAATTGATTCTAGTCCTGAAACTGAGCTTTTTTCCACACTAGCTTTTTTACACTCTACATGTTTTGGAGACAATTTTATATAGAGCTCTGAGAGAGATAGAAAGGGAGGGAGATAGAAAGGGAGGGAGAGAGAGAGAGAAAGAGAGAGAGAGAAAGAGAGGGAGAGAGAGAGAGAGAGAGAGAGAGAGAAAGAGAGGGAGAGGGAGAGAGAGAGAGAGAGGGAGGGAGAGGGTGCAATTAAATGCAATGCACCTGAGTGGCTCCATTACGAGGAACTCAGAGCTGATGGTGACACAGCATGAAATGGTCCGCATAAAAAAACCCAAAACAAAACAAAACAAAAAAAAAAACAGACTGTGCAACACTAGCCAGGAACAAAAAGCTTTTAAACCTGAGAGAACAAGACAAATGATTCTGTAAAGATTGTTTTTGGTCATAATTATATACTTCTAAAAAAGAGTAAAAGAAAGAAAGAAAGCAATAAAGAAACCAAGGGACTGGCAAAGTAAGAATGGTACAAGGTTGCCAAGAGATAGCTGTTAATATTTCAGCCCTGCAGGCACAGACAAGGCTAAGGGAACATACTAATTATTTCCTTTAATGAGGCAATCAATTCATTTAAAATAGCTATTTTGCTCTAGCTCATTAAATTTCTGTTTTAGTCACCCTTGTTTTTTCCTGAATGCTCTCTCTGACATTATGTTACCAGCTCTATGAAATTTAATTGAACACCTCTCTATCCACACTCGGTTTTCCCTCCTTCCATTCCTCCCTTCTTCTCTCCCTCACTAAATCGATCATCTTTTAAGCCCCAGGTAATATATAAATGAGGCAATGTCACATATGTTATTTGCTACACATTGAAGAAATCACATTACGAGAGCGTGTCTGCGCTCTAATGTGAAGCTGTGTTTGTAACGGCTAAATGTATGTAGTGCTATTGCGCTACGTTAATGACAGAAACCTTTATGTTTGGAAATGAAAGGTGTTCGGTGCCTTTTGAAAGCACTACAGATAAAGCAGGTCTGTGAATACACCGCAGTGATACTATTCCCTGATCTTTCTTCAACTTAACACTTGTTGATCCTTTCACTGTTTTATCAGAAATATCTCTCATTTATTTTTCAATTGTTAGTTTTTCAGATTTGTGTGTCTGTAGATATATTTGTAGATGCATACAGATTAACTCAGAAAACAGGAAACATACCGTTAGTATAAATTCTAAACCCTGAAGCTCAGTACAGTTGGGTTATTTCGTGTGAATTCTTTAAAGATATAATTCTAAAGCTGAAGAGCTGGTTTCAAAGTATCCGAAATCAGAATCTTGGAGCAATTGTTGGTAGGTGGTTGCCTTTTACGCTGATACTCCCAACGAAATTCTTACCTCACCCATAATAGGAAAAATGGGGGAAAAATTATGTCACATCGCCGTAAAAGGTCAGCTCTCACCATAATAGGAAATATTGAAAAACTCACGTCAAATCAGGCTATGTCCTACCAAGCCAGTTTAGATAAATGTTATTTTGTCCTACAGCGCTCCTCTGTGGCAAGTTATTGTACGACGCACCATATTCCAGACACGAATACGCATGTGTGACCGAATGGAAAACCAGGAAGTCTTCTCAAATAATGAAATAATCTCTTGTGTGCTCTCATCTGCAAACCAAAGAGGATGACGTTTACGTAAGGCATTAAAAAAAATAATAATAATTTTAGCATGTCACAGAAATACTGTAAAGTAATATGCGCGGTGGCGATTTAATGAAAAAGAATTTCCATGATTACGGTTCACCCATAGACAACTGCTGCAAGTGGGTATGAAGTTTAGCTTAGCTAGCGAGCCATCGAAATGAGCTGCTAAATATTTCGAATTTTGTTTTATGAGTTAATTTTGCCCCTAACAAAATGTACAAACAAACACGAAGACACGTACAATTCGATCGGTGTCAGTCATCAGTATTTGCAACATAAGTGTAAAAATATTTGTTGATGTAACGGAACTCAGTCTCTGTGATTGTTCATCATAATGTAACTCTAAATTTAGATGCGTTCGTTGACTGAGCAACTAGGAAATACAGGAGGAGACGACAAAAGTGAAAATGCCTGCCCGAAACACTGTAACAAGTGGTATGCCCAGCAGTAAAGTCAGGTACTCTAAGCTGGCAAATGATGACAACGGTTATATAGACCTCCAGGTAAGGCTCCCACATGCAAGATGTCACATGTATTAATAGCCTTTTCACATTTGCAAAAGTCGCTGTCAACATAGCGAAACGAATTCTGACCGCTACTTTGTAGTTTTGTTCTCTTGTTAGTGTGTCACGTAGGCTTGGTGGTCATTGTGTTGCACTATTACGTTGTGCAGCGAGTCAGTTTTTAATCACAATTCCTCTGTCGTCTCCTGTCGTTTTAGTTCAAGAAGAGCCCACCCAAAGTTCCATACAAGGCTATTGCCTTAGCGGTGGTCCTGTTCTTAATTGGCTCTCTTTTGATCATTATCGGGGCTCTTCTCTTAGCTGGATACTTTGAAGTCACAGTAAGTACCAATGTCCATACCATACACAGTGTTTGAATTTGTTATTGTACATCAAACCTTTCTTAATATTGGTGCATTCAACGTTATTTCCAGTTATTAATGTATGAGCAGTATGTTGACTAATTACAGACAGTGGTTTAGTATAAATTACACTATCACAAATACCAAAAGGCTTTAAAATATCAGGTCACTCATTAATTTACTGTATTGAGACGGTAGTTGATAACTGGAGCTACACTTGAAGTGTACAGGTCATACAATTATTTAAAAACCCATGTAGCATTTGTATAGTTCATGATGTCACTTCACTAATAAATAACTCTGTAAGTGTAATGCAGTGCAACACTATATATTGGCTGGTTGGAATGTATATCTCGGACTGATACCTGTACCTTTGGTTGGTGGACTGCTTTAAAAAAAAAAAACCTGAAACCTCTCTAATCATAAAGCGAAGCCTTGGCCTTTGACGACAATAAGTAACACATGCTGCTCTTAGGAGGCGTAGAGCCGTCAGCGATTGGACCCTGCCGTTAGAAAAACACCTGATCCCTCAAATAATCCCAGTCCGACCCGGACACGCTTTTCCTAGAAATGTCCTCGGCATATTGCTTGCCCTGGCTCTGTGCTCAGTCCAGATGGCATTTCACTCTCAGCTCTTTAGTCGCGTTTAGGGGCCTTAAGTCACGTTTAACATCAGAGACAGGAAGGTCAACATGCTTTCTGCATTTAAGGTGGTGAAATTCCCTGTGATAATCCAGACCAGGGTCAGAATATAAAAGAGCATTACTCTCACATGTTAAATACACTAAGTAAACCTAGTCGTTTATCTCAGCCGTAAACCCCCCCCCCCCCTCCCCCAGCATGGACAGTGACAGTTATCTACATTATCTTGGTCATTTTAAGCCTTGACCATTATGCAGGAGTAGCCTGAAGGTATATTTACTTCATCCAATTGGATTGCTTTAAACCTTGCTGCCAATGAAGCGCCATTAAAGCACTTTTTGAAATCCACTGGAATTTTCTTCTTTTTTTTTTCCTATAGAAATATTGCTTAAAAAGTATCTCAAACAGTACATAGAACAATGGTACTAAATATCATAGGTTACATAACATTATTTACATTATTACATTTACATTATACATTCATTTCATACCTTATTAGCAGATGTGTTAATGTTAACCTGTTCTTTATCTTTAAAGCACCGCGATCGCACTGTCCCCATCCTAATCATTGGGATTCTGGTCTTCCTCCCTGGATTTTATCACCTGCGAATCGCTTACTACGCCTCCAAGGGTTACCGTGGTTACTCATACGATGACATCCCCGACTTTGACGACTGAGTCACTGCATCAGCAGCTTGGAAAATCACAGAAAGCTGAGATTTTTCCGGAAAATGAGTGCAAAGAGCTGTGCTCACCTCAAGTCCGATCATTTCGTGAGTTTAAGGCTCATGCTCTATGAAATGATGGGATAAAACAATGCATGAAAACAGCTTACATTCTGAAGTATTAGTGTTTCATGTAGTAATTTGAGCTTTTACTGTGACAAGTTTGAAATTTTGTGACTTTTGTTGAAGTTATAAGATGAGTATGATTTGGCTTTACCCCACATTTTGAAAAGATTTATACCTCTAGCATTTGAACTGCTATTTTAGCATACTTTAGGCAATAACATTTTGATGAAGACTGAAAAACCCAGAAAAGCATAGAATGTATGAGCACATATTTAATTTATTCAGTGTCTCTTTGATATAACTACATTTTCTAGTAGTGTCGTCTTTCAGAGAAATAAATATGGAAAGCCTTTCATAATGATCATATTTGTTCTGGCTGAGTCAAATTTAAGATTTAGTGAGATTCGTGTAAAGTATAACTAATCTGAGCTCTATCAAACTAGGAATGTGCAATGCAACAGTGATCACCAAAATGGACAGTATCTCAACTGTTCTTGGTCAAATATCAGTGATACATTCCAGAGGAATTTCTCAGAATGTCATATGATAAATATGAATCCTTTGATCCCTCTATGTGGTCTTTCCAAGCACACTGGCACATAAGTATGGACAGTGAATTAAACTCAGCGTGCGAAAGAATAGTGTGCAAAGCGGCATCTCTGCAAAAAAAGGTAAATGTAGAATTTTCATTTCTCTTGGTTGAAAGTTCAAAGCTGCTGATACCAAGTGATGAAATCCCTCTCTAACATTTTGATATTGTAGCCCTAGAGCGTGTCTCACAGACAAGATTGATGATGAAAATGTTAAATTTTGATGGAAAATATTCTGTCTCATTGTGTTTATGCCACTGTTGTTGTGGGTGACGCTTACAAATCCATGTGATAGGTCTAAATAAAGGTTTAACTGATTTTACATGCGTATGAATCGTTTTTGTCAATGGTTTCATCACTAACACTTTTAATGTTTGCCTGTTTGGATTAAAAAAAAAAACAGGAAAACAATATGAGAATATGTATGAACTGATGCGGAGTTGGGAAGTTCTCCTGCCTTCAGAACAGCCTCAGGCTAGTTTGGGTAACAGTTGTAAAGTGAAGGTTCAATGATGTTTATGATTGGGGAGTTGCTGCAAGCTGATTTACTCCATCCAGCTGTTCATGGACCCACTCTTTAATCTGTCTAGCGGCATTTATGGTGCTATTATGGTCTTGGAATTCGGGAACGTCTTGAGGAAAGAATGTTTGCACCGTAGAGTGCACCTGGTCACCTATAATGGTTTTGGTCCTAATTCTGCGGCACGAAGTAATAATTGGACCAAACGACTCCTAGACAAAATTGCCCATACCAGAATAGGTCCACTGCCCCGTCTATATATGACAGGCAGTATGGTTTCAAGGCATTCTCCATACAACCTGTCCAATGTAGAAATAAAGGGGTGAAAGATGATTGATACATCACATTGTGTTGTCTTTTTATACTGCACAACACTTCAGGTTTGATGCTTATTACACACAGTTATGACACTGGTCTTGGCGACTAGTGATTTTTAAATTGTATGTTCGTTTTTATTGTAAAGTATCTTTCATGGCAGAAATATGTTTATAATGAATATTGAAATAGGCTATGAAACACCCGTAAAATCATTCTGTCATTTTATTATTTTACTGCAGTATGATACTTCAATAGGTTTTTTTTTTCATTTGATGTCTTCATTATTTCATTTTGCGTTGTATTTTTACATCAACGTTTTCGTCAACCTACACCGCCATGTGGTGGAGAAATGAACTGATTTCTTCTGTTAAATATCAGTGCAACCTTTTGTGTAAAATCACCCCGAAAATCGCCCAGGTTATTGTCAACACTTACACAACAAAAATGATGGGTGGTACTGCCCATCTGAAATTTTAAATGCAAGTTAGGTTTGTGGTCAATATCAATATCACCTTAACCTTTTACACATCTATGTAAATTACACTTTTTAAAAAGTCGTTAGGAAACACTTCTTCCTTTCTTTGACTGATTTATAGCTTTACAAAGTAATCGTGCTTAAAATTGTAACTGGGATGATTCTGCAGCTTTAAAAATATAATCAACTAATTAAAACAGATTTGCTGGTATAATATGAAGACGAAAAAGCGTGAACAATAATGAATGAAAATGAGAAGCAAGGGGTACATGTATGAGAGAATTCTCGGGGGTGTTGGGGAACAATGCTCAACCCTTTAGGTCATTCGGTTGGGGTCAGGCGTTAGGGGGAGAAAAGTCACGAGGCAGCAAATGAAAATGGGAAGCAACGGCAGCATAATTTTTCAATCTGAAAAGGAGGAATGAACCACAGGGATTGTAACCACAGAGGAGAGGGAGGTGTTACTAGCTTGTCCGGGGTGAGAGACGCCTGGTTTGTGAGGGGATGGACAGAAGAAGTGAGAGCAGTGTGTATAAGAAGACACTGAGCTTGAGCGGGGTGCGAGGAGTATACGATCCTCGTCGGTGTTATAACGTCGTAGGAAAAAGAGGCGTGCTACCCTCTTGGAAGTAAAGTGCTTCACTGGACAGAAACATTTGGGATTCTTGACTTGAAAACTTTTACCCATCTACGCGACGATACTAAGCGCATCGTTACCTTTAATGCTGGACTAACAGACTCAGAGGACTGTTTATTGACGTAATGAAATTCGCGGAAAGTCTCACAGACAACCCCAAGGTGATTTTCAACTTTTGTTCATTAAACTCTTTCTGAGGACACAATTTTGTTTGTCGTAATGGAGCCACAGGTGCAGGGGGCTCACTAAAACTCACTAGTTTTCATGAAACCAAGGAGGCTGGCCTTCGCTCTAACTTTCACACGTTTGCCGCGGGCAAGGCTTCAATACTGAGGTACATTTCAAAGGTAGCTGCAAATCTCTTGACTCAAGGCGACGATTCGAATGGGACAGCTGATTTTTTTCGAGTGTTTATGCGCAACAGTGAAATGTTGAAGCTGAAAACGAACGAACCAAAGGACAGAGTTTTCGAATTGCTGTCAGAGGGATTTCAAAGTCTCAGTGAGGAAAAACAAAACAAAACAAAACATTGTTTATGTGCACGTGCACGTGGACTACTTTTTCTCTTTAAAGTATAGTTGTCTCCATTATTTGACCCAGTGGATTCAACTCTGTTTAAAAGGAGATTCCTACAGAATCTGATTGGAAGAGAGACGCGTTGATGGATGGACATCATTTATGACTGATCCAGAAAAGTGCCTAAAAAAGGTAAAAGGACAAAAAAATAATTCACCTAATTAGGTGGCCATGAATTTCTTCTTGGAATTACCAGCTGCTATTCTACATGTATTATTCATACTCGTTCATCTAACATATGTTCTTTGACGTCTACGCAGTTAGATCATTTGATGCCCTTTGATTATTTTGTTCTTAGTGAATGCTTGTCGTAACATAGAAGTTTAAACGGCGGTCTTTATACAACCCTCTCTTAGTTCCTGTATTTTCCGTGTTTAAAGCCTTGACGCAGGTGCTCCAAGCTTTAGCCCACATAAAGCGCCGTGTTGCTTGTTGAGAACAATGGTCAAGTTAGTGACTGATATGTGCGTGCGGTGTGGAGTATTATTGTCACCAGTGCGGTTTAATACTATGAAATTTCCTTTCGGTTTTTTCCCCCGTTTTTATACCAAAATGTTATTTTCAAGAACTATCAATGACGATTCAGCTGTTTCCCACGACCATTCCTCACGTGCCAGACAGGTCTATTGTCCTGCATTTAACTGGAACAAAATATTGTTGAAAATGTGGTGACGGGCTATCCGACGCTGCATGCTATGTTTTTTTCTCTTCAAAATTTGACATTTTGCCAGTTCCAGGCTATACTTCAATTCAGTTACGACCCGTTTTTTTTTCTACTCAAACAACTGACCAGGCTGGCAGCTTGTAAACAACTCAGCTGTTGACAGTTAAGGTTTGGCTTTGTTTACATGGCGTTTATTGCTTTTCATATCTCATTGACCTATATTCCAAGTTTTTTCTCCAGTTCTACCATGTTTTTATGTTTCCTTTTCCATACTCATTACCTCGCACATGTTCCTCAATCTTAATATGCCTAAATATCCAATATCAAATCAAAGAGCAAACCAGAACAAGCTTCTTTATCCGCCAATGTGGATGTGAACCAATACAAACAGTAGTATTTGTGTACTTTGCATTGGAGTAGAATGATGAACGTGGTTTTACTCCACCCAGTCGGTATTCATGTTGTTCCAAAGCATCTTTGTCTCTTTTGTTATCTGACATAAAATAATAAATTGTCTCATCTGTAATTGTCAGAGAGAATCAACAGGCATGCAGTTGTCTGCTGCAGCAGATAAAATTATAGCTCCTCCTACTTGCATGCGTGCAGGTTTCTACATTTAAACTATGCAGTCATATGTATCGGATGCATGTGTTGATGCTTCTGTGTACACGTAAGAATGTACAAACATAAATCTACATTTATCATTCACACAGACATATTGATCTGTAATGTTTTCTCCAGCATTTGAGTCTTCATTAAAAAGATCAAAAATGAATGCAGCACGGGATTTAAAAAAAAAACCAAACAAACAAAAAACCTGTCATTTCTCACATTATTTTATGGGTGTTCGAATAACCATGAAATTGAACGATCTCTAATTGCTATTTTTGGTGTCACTGACATCATCTTTATTGCTCAAACCAGACTGTTAATGACAGCTTGAGAGCTCTGGCAGTTTTGTGTTCCAGACAAAGTAAATTTCCCAGGCATAATTGTATCTGCAGGGTAGCTGGAGTGGCCGTCGTTGGTAGAGTCAATGTGAATTGCTTACTCAGGACTACAGGCACCATTGTAGCCAAAATCCAGGCTTGTCAGAACCCAAAGCTTCATTTAGCTACATGCTGACTTCATTGGCCTCATGTTCTTAGCCTATTTACATTGATCACTCACTAGTATTGGAACATATGGGGCCATGTATGCTTTCACAAATCATAGTAGAGGTCATAGCAGAGGTCATAGTGGAAATGTGAAAGATAAAAAGTGGAAATGTTGGAGATGCAAGATATGACCATTACTTAGATATTTAACACACTCTCTCTCTCTCTAAAAATGCAGTTCTGTAGTCTTTCACATAAGCAGCTCACCACACAAATCAACTTAGATGTATACAACAGATTACAATGGAACATTATGCTATGGAGTCACTGTAAATCAGTACCTGTTTCTCTTGTCCTTCTGAATGGTGTTTTCTTTTTTTGGCTACTGTATTTGTTCTTGCACAGACTGCAACCAACAACTTCTTATAGTTCTTGGAAGATAAATAAGGAAAAAAGTGGAAGGAGATTAGAGCAGTGTTACTACAGTCTATTAATGGAGCCATTGTTTGCAGACACAGGCCTGTTTCTGTAATATTGAGTTTACACTGGGCTCAAGGATCTCGTGAGAGTTCATGCATGAAAGGGGCACGGGACCGGCATGCTGGGGGAATTATCTCACTACTATAACCTTCCTAGACAATGAGATTTTACCCTCAATTCTGTCCATTTGAGATTTCACTCCAGCTACCAATGCCTGTGCTGCTTTTAAATCAATCTGTCTTTGATTGATTTTTACCAGCTTCAGCGCTTCAATACGAAAATTAAGTAACATGCAGCAGCGGGACGTACGTCCCACGAAGAGCATTTCAGATCACCATGTAAAACAACCGGCCCTCGCATATCTTTCAGTTTTATGTGTAATCAGTGGCATTCTGTTTTCACCTGTGCACCCCTGCTGTCACCCTTCTTCAGTCAGGTTCAGTAAGAGGCTTACCCTGGCTGTGATAGAACGAAAGAGAGTAGATGATAAGGATCTGCCCTGGCACCAAAGGGCACAGGTTAGGTCTGAACATCCTTCAAGCCTGACAGAGTGAGAAAGCACGATCGAGGAAGATAGTTCTGTAATAGGCTCTGGACCATGTGCTGGGATGATCCACTCCTTACTGAGGAACATAAGTGTGCTCTTCAGCAATAGTATTTAATGGTCTGCACAAGGAATTAACTTCACATGAGTATTACAATCTCGTAAACGAGCACAACGTCCTTTTGAGATTTGACGTTGCATGCGAGAGAGGGTTTTCTTCCAATGGAGGTTTACGCATCTTGTTAGTATTTTGACAGACGACATTGTGTCATGGTTAAAGCAAATAGCTCTTCAGTTCGAGCACTTTTTACAGTTTTAGAAAAAGCGCCCTAAAAGAAGCAGTAGTCAAAACGTCATGTACGCAGTGCCATCCATGCGAAATACTGTAGCACAAAATACTTCGCAAAGCAGTATTAAGTAAATAGTACAACAAGATCATTAAAAGAAGTTTAAGTCCCTACGTATATATGTGCTATGACAGTGGCTATTGTCCTTCTCTTGTCCTCTGTCCCCCTCCTTGGCCTGGTCTGGTGCCCTGCACCTTGCAGGATGATCCAGGATTAGCAACAGGGTAATGCAGCTGCTTATCAGGCTGCCTCCATGGCAGGCAGTACTTTTGGACCTGTTAGCTCAGTTAAGGTAGACAGCTGTGTGTTGTACATATTTACTTAAATTTCTCTCACTGGAGTACTTGAAGAGTTAACATCATATTAATATGTCACGGGTCAGGCTGGCCTTTTATTTTTAAGATGATGCAACTAATTGATTATGAGCAGCAACTTCAGAGATGTTTACTCAAGATTAGTATGGGCCAGCTGAAACACTTTCAAGACCAGTTTCTAATATCACAGTGCATTTTCTATTTGTATGAATTATTAAACTGCCAACTAGCACTGTCCACAAACCATTAGACTTTGTGAGTATATATCATGTGTGAACTCTTGTTTTGAATGTTTTGGAACTTTTCCACCATAATGCTTCGTGTTTTGTGGAGTATTCAAGAATATTTGCATGCACTATGCTGTCGTGTCAAAATACATGTGAGACAAGGTTCAAGATGGTACTACATGCTGGGCTGATGTACTGTGTTCTCCACCATAAGATCTCTGATCCTTCTGGAAATCCCTTTGTCCTTAACTGAACCTGCCACTTTCAGATTTGACCACACCGTGACCTGAGACATGGATTGGCCGGATTACTCATACTTTGTAAAAACACACCTCATCAGCGCATTGCGGTGGTAGAACTCCGTAAGACCGAGTGGAGCTAGTCTGAAGCTCGGTGTTACTTTTAGCTGAACTGGACATTGCATGGAACACTATGCGAGTTAGGAATTCCACCAAGCGATTGGTTTTCACTGATCTGTGCGTTCTTCTGATGTCTTTGCTAGCCATGGAAATAGTGTGATGTGTAAATTAATTAATTGAATAATTTAATTGGCTGGGAGGATGAGCCAGACAGGGTACTCTCCCCAAAATCACACTTAAGTGACTCCTAATGTTAATAGGATACCTGCACAGACAAATCTAGAGGAACGGCATGGGCCAACACAAGCTAACACATGCTATGTTCCCGTGGAAATGCACGTAAACAGTCAGCCAAAAAAAAAAAAAAAGCTGGTTAGCTCTGCATGTATCTAAGCGATTAGGTAGTGAGACATCTAACCAGAATAGTAAGAGGTATTCTGGTGCGTTAACAGGTGAAGAGATGTTTATTTGACCGCTTTTCACCCTGATTTGGAATATTCAACACCTACACCCTCAGGCTAGATATCTGGCTTAGCTACCTCACTAATGGCCTCTCAGGCCATGCTACATGTTGATGTGATAAACTCGCCATGTTACCCATAATGCGATCAAAATGGCAAACAGCATTAACCAGAACATTGACATCTCTGATTACAGCTGTTCACTTGGGAGTAGATTGGGTTTGTACCATGCAAACTCTGCAAATTTGAGGATTACAATGTAATGCACAGTACATCTGTCGAACAGCACATTATTAGCATGGTGTAAATTAGGAATTCAACAGACTGATTGGTTTTCACTAATCTGTACGTTGTTCTGATGTCTTTGTTGGCCACGGTGTGGTGTGATGTCTAAATGAATTAATTCATTAAGGCCATAGGTAACAAAAAGTGGATCAGGAAGGATTTTGGTAAGCGCGTCAACCAAGAGGAAGTTTACAAAGATCTAGAGCCTTGCCTATAGGACAAGCACGTTCCTGAAACAGATGCAGTTGGTCTTAAAAAGAGTGGGTTGCTGGTCTCCAAACTGCCACTTGTGAGTTGGCTATTTCTAGGTAAAACTTAAGACTATATTCAATTTTGTTATATATGATGCTATATGCGTTTTGGCGTAGATATATGGCTGAGCAGCATCAGCTGTTCTAAGTAACAGATTTTTCACGAAAGTTGTGGGGGAGTGTTGAGATGTTTTGCCTGGCTAAGGATGAGTGCTAAAGTAATTTTTGCCTTGTTTACCCTTTTAAGTAAAGCTGGTACTCACAGGAACCTTCCTTTACCTTGTAACCCGCCAATGGCATCTGTCCATAGATTGGCACTGACTAGACAGCTTCCAGACATTATGGTCAAAGCTTTGCAGTACAGTATATGTTTGCTACAGCCACACTCAAACCAATCTGCATTACTGCTCCAAACTAGTTAAACACCAAACATCACAATCATTAAGAAGCTCAGAATGTGTCTAGCCATTAGAAGTAATTTTCAGTGCAGAGGACATCGATCCAGACTGTAGCTGTCAAAGAGGAAGGGTTTTGTTTTTTGTTTTTTTCTGATGAAACCTTGAAATATCTTTACTTCAGCCGGTTTCCTTCTCACCACATTTTCTCCAACATGAACCTTCTCTTCTTAGTAAATGAGAGTTCTTCATGATTGTTCCTCTTTTTTACACATACCTGAAATGTGGATGTGGTTGAAGGCTAAAGTTTGAGACACTGGTGATTGATGTGGAGGTAGTTACGCTTTGTATCTAAGGCTATAAAACCTTAATATTGCCCATTTTAATTACCGCTGGATGGAACCTCTAATCCCAATATGCTTTCAACACTGACGTTGAGGCCTGTCCCCAGTCCAGTTAATTTCTACTCTAGTATGGAAATTAAAAACTCCAGCAGGAAGTCATAAACATTGCAGTCAATGTTCCTGTACTGTGAGGTTTATGTATTCTCCTGGACTTGTTGCCCAAATGGTCACCCATATCAGTCCTTGAACTGCTTCAGAACAGTCAAGAGCTTCTCAAATTCACATTGAAGGTCAGTTTTTGTTGTTGTTGTTGTTGTTGTTTTTCTTGTTCAAACGTGTAGTAAAGAGTGCTGTATAGATGAGTGAGGTTGAGTGCAGACATATCCTCTCTATGCCTCAGAAGAATTTGTTTGAAGGCCTACAGCATGTGGTATACATTTGCTCCTGTATTGAGCATACACTTATTAACATGTAAAGAATCTGAAGTATTTTTGTTTTTGATATAGCAACCTTAGTGTATTATTAATCTAAGGTTTTAAGTAAAGTGTCACAGCGCTAAATATTACAGCAAACCTGAATAATCACCAAAATAAATATTTGACGTATGTTTATGTTCACATTAGCTCTACCAACGATAGGACAAACCTTAGTGACAGAGGCACACTTTAATACACAAAGACTGTAGAGTTAGCTGTTCGTTCTCCTTCCCTTTGTACCTGTTGACTTTGCCCTCCTCTCTCTCTCTCTCTCCTCTTCCTTATGCGTTGACTGCAGGCAGTCCTGTTCCTGAAAAGCGTTCTCACAAGGCAGCCTTGTTCAACAGTCAGCCTTTTCAGGGACCTCATGCAGAGCAGCACAATGGACTGCTCAATCTGGCTATTTTCTCTCACTGGCCGATTTTGGATCAGACCATGTGGCCTAAACCGAGTTGGACTATCACTGCAAAGATAAAACAAAACTGGTCTCGGATCAGTTTTTGAAGGTAGTGCTAAAACGAATTGCCCAACGCCTCAAAGGAGAATGTTTGTGCCACCGTGCAATAAGAAGGGGTGTGTGGCGCACACACTGTGCTGTCTGATCAGTCGTAGAGGAAACCACTCTGCATTATGCATTTATCTGGATATTTATGTATTATACACTAAAAGAAGGAACTAACACATCAATTTCTTGTACAAAATGTATCAAGGTAAAAAAATGAACAAAACATTGAAGATGAGTACAACTTTTGGGCGCTTGCGTGGTTTATGCACTTGACCGAGGTTGAGAAAACAGTTTAGGTAATTTAGTCATCTGATACTGATTGGCTCAAACTGAACATGTGCTTTACATTGCGTTATTTGTTTCCAGGACAACAAGTTGCATTCAGTCAGATTGTCTTAAGCTCTCCCTCTAACATTCCCGATCTGCGTATTCCAGATATGTCGCACTAAAGTTCTGTCATGAACATATTGTGTAGTTTGCTTCAGAAAAATAGTTTTACTTCAGAGCATGATGCAGTTTTGTGCAATCCGGTCCTATTTTGTGCAACAGCCCCGTTGAGTCACGATGCCAGGAGATCCAAAATATGCGTTTATGGGCAAAATAGAGTGAAGTCCATACTCCCGTGAACTCTGTAAATGTGCAGTATATGTACCCTATTGAGTCTAAGAACATCTTCTTTCCTTTTGGGAACGTATTTCAAGTCAATCTTATTGGAGCTACCTTTCCCATTCATTCTTATCTCACTGTTATTTTGACCTGCTTCAGCCCCCTTCACTTTACCCAATGTTTGTCCCACAGTTCAGAACTGGAACCTCTTTCATGAGCACGTTTAATTATTTTAATTTCAGTGAAAATATATTATTATCTCTCTGGGATTCCTGCGGGCCGTCGCACATGCCTCAGGGGATAGTCATAATTCATATTATTGCTACAAGATTCTGATATGTATCGTGGTTTATGTTTAAAATGAGATCGTGATACCTGGAGTGATAAAAATCGAACACTTTTTTTTGATGGCTTACAGATGAAGACCAGAATTCTGCTCATCTATGTACGTTACCATGACTTTATATTACCTTTCAGTCCTTTTTGTCAGAATCATATGACAACAACAGTGCTAGAACAGTTGTATACCTGTCAGATTTGCCAGCGACTTGAGTGTGCTCTAGTGTTGATCAATGTGTGACTGCAAGACTTTCTCACATGCTCCACTTCCTTGTGCTTGAAAATAGCTCTTACCACTGGAGTAATTAACTTAAAGTAATAAGCTGGTATTATAGGCTTTGACTGTAGTGTGTGGGAGAGTGCAGAGTTGGGGAGGTTGACTGTTCTTAGATACACAGTAGGGTAGTTGAATGGATGTGGGCCAATTTTGTATTAAATTTACCCTTCAATCCACCTTTTCAAGTCAGTTTGGAATGAGGAACCTCTTGACAATATTTGAGGGAGACAAAAAGATGTGTAGGGGGATTATTTTCTTCAGTCCTGTGGATAGATGCATTCACACTCTTTTAAGGCATTGAAAGCCAGCTTAGACTATGTGTTTCAGAAATTCAGTGAGCCTCAGGTTAGCTCTGTTTTCAAACGGGTTTTCTAACCTTTGAGAGAGTGCGCGGAGGAAAAACACCAAAGAAGATCAGATAACGTATTCTTTTTTTTTGCCCGGGAATCTTAGCTGTCGGTACTGAATTTCATTAAAAGAAAAAGAGTTGTGCAAAAAAAAAAAAAAAAAAAATCATGCTTTCGGGTTTGCTGGGAGGAAGGGAGAACTCTGTCAAGGAACGATGAGAGACAGAGAAAGGGAAGATAAAACGAGACAGAGGAATTGTTGCCTTTCTCGTTGCACATGTCAACTTGTCTCTCAGCGATGTGTCTTCTGATATCAGAGCCGGGCCAGCGAGGGAGGGAGAAGCCGTGTTAATCTGGTGACGGTGACATTTGGAGATCTGTATCTTAGCCTTTTATCTCAAATGACTGGCTCCTTCCCTCTGCTCCCCCAATGTGGCCGCATTTACATCTGTTCATTTAATGAGTACCTCTGTCCAAAACAGCTTTAAAAAAACACACAAAAAAAAACATTGCTCCTCTTCAAAATGTTGAAATGAAAACATAAAACTGCAAAATGCTATATTATCTCCAACTCTGCCTCTCCTGACAAACACCTAACCCCATAATTCCAAACACTTCTTCCACGTCTTTCTGGATAAGAATGTCCGGCACACGAATAAAACTGTAGTTGTAATTTGAGACAAAGCTCTGATTCCAGCGTTCACACTGGTTCTTGGGGTGACCACATAATAGCAGAATTATTGATATTTTCCAGTGCTCCAACCACAGAACAGAAACTTCACAGTTATGGCATGAATAAGGATTATGGAAAGAATGTGTACGGTTAGAATATCCCTCATGAGCTCTGCATGGAAGTAACGCATAAGATACTTCTATGTGAACAGCTTCTGTAAAAAATCCTTCAGTTTAAATAACTTGCATTCCTGTAACATTGAGAATCCTTGAACATTTTTTTTTTTTTTATCAGCGCTAACCGCTGTGGTAGAACACTTAATGAATATGAATTCATGTGACATATGTATTCTAAATGGTCATTTATAAACCCAAAGAACCATTAGATTTTCCGATCATTTCAAGGCTGACCAGTGTGTGTGTGTGTGTGTGTGTGTGTGTGTGTGTGTGTGTTGTCTTTTCAGGAGGGGGAGATGAGTGACATTGTGTGAACATCTGCAATGGCCCAGGAGAGACTCTGGGTTCTGGGCATCACTTTTGCTGCCGCCCTCTGTCTGTTACGTGAGTATTCTCTCTTCTCTTCTCTTCTCTTCTCTTCTCTTCTCTTCTCTTCTCTTCTCTTCTCTTCTCTTCTCTTCTCTTCTCTTCTCACCTTTCTTCCAGCCACATCTTCTTTGTCCCTGTTAAATTCATTTCTCTTTCCCTTCTCTTCTTTACTATAATTTTCCAACTGTTTGCCATTTGCTCATTATTTATTCTTCTCACCATGCAACCTGACTCAACCTCCTCTCAATCACCAGTCTCCTCCCCCCATCCTAATTTCACACCAAAGTAAACATGCTGTTTATCAGATTTAGGCCAGCATATTCAGAATCCCAGAAATCCATCCATTGCCTTTGAATCAGATTTACAAAACCAGTACAGTCGAGAGATACATTTGTGAATGAGAGGAGCCTCTTTTCACTGGGAATATGGCCTAGAAGTCCAGCAGAAAAGTTGTCACTGGTTCCCAAAGGACAGTAGCTCGTAAATACGGGGGAAAGTGAAACGGATAGGTAGTTGGGGTTGGGGATGGGCTGGGGGGGGATGGGAGATGTATTTAAAGAGACCCTAGAGTACATGCAAGGACAGGGGCGAAATCCCTGTCAAAGAATGAAACCTACAAACGCGGATTTAGATCAATCTGGGATTTAGAGATTCCCCTTTCCCTCAAGGCACACTTTTCGCGTGGGGGTGCGTAAGGGGGAGGAGGGGGGAGCATGTGTGTGCCTCAGGGGGTCTAGGCTAGGAAGGGGGGATGACAGCGGAAGGGGGTGTGTGTGTGTGTGTATGTTTGTGTGTGTGTGTGTTTATGGGGCGCTATCAGCAAGCGTTCTCTTTGAGAGATTACCCACTAATCGCCGGGCCAGACGAGGACCAGCAGCGGCAAAACGCAACAGTAGGGAACAACAGCAACACCAGGTGCGTCTAATGGGATTCTCCATGTCCTAGGCCTAGCGGCTCCTGGACGAAGCCCCGCCTGCTCTTCACACAGCCCCAGCTCCCCCTCTCATTGGAGGTTTTGCTTAGGGTCTCACATAAATTTGGGGCGTGTCTACGTGTTTGAACGAGCAGGCAGGGTTCCAGCATATTAACACAGATTGATTTACATGCATGTAACATCTCTCAGCAGTCCCAGCTCTCTCTGGCCCTGTACCTCCCCCAAATTTCCCTGTCCCTCTTTACCCCCTCTTTTGTTCCTGTTTTCCCAAACTCTTTTCCCCCGTTTGCGCTCTCTCTCTCTCTCTCTCTCTCTCTCTCTTTCTTTCCTCTACTCTTCCTTCTTCATTCTTTCCATCTCTCTCTCTCTCTCTCTCTCTTGCTTTCCTCTTGGCTCCTTCTTTAGTCTGTGTCCTCTTGTTCCCTCACTCTTCAGGGAGCCAAAATGGAACTGGAGGAAAACTGTAGAATCTCCTTCCAACCATAAAAAATGAGACGGGATGTTTATTCGATAGCTGCCGGTGGAATGAGCAACCGCATGGTCCAGCAAATGCTGTTTTTATCATCAACTTGATCCAACAGCTGAAACTCAAGCAAACGCAGCTCGCTGACTAATAACAAATGTTTATATCCCCCCTCCACCGTTGGCTGAAGTTCAACATGTGAAATAAATAGAAAACATATATGGGAAGATGCGTTACTCCAATCGTTACATGTTGCGTATGTTGAAGTCGTTATCTTTAACGTTTCATTGTGTTAAACCGACTTTATTTTGCTGTTTAACTTTGGAGTACAGAACAGAATCAGAGCATTGTAATATAAACAGTGGTCAAAAAGCTTGAAAGTTACCAAGTTGCGTATACACCTACAAGAGTCAGGATGTACTAGTACTGTTCTGATGAAAACGAACAAACTAGCTTTTAAACATTGTTTTTGGCCTGTCCCTATTTGATCTAAAAGGTGTTTCCTCAGAAAGCATATCTCTTAATCCCGCTTCAGCGGCTGTAGTAGTAGTGTGAGCTGAAGTTGCGAGAGAGTTGTGAGATGATGTGTCCGTGTGTCCTGTTCCAACAGGTCCCTCACACAGCGCCGAGCCGGTGGTTCGGGGAAGGGTAGGGGGGGCGGCTGAACTTGGCTGCAGCCTCACTCCCTCCTCGGGTGGGACCACCACGCCAAATCTCTTCCCCCTGCACGTTGTGGAATGGGTACGACTCGGATACAACGTCCCTATCCTCATCAAATTTGGAGTATATACTCCCCGTGTGCATCCAAACTACAAGGGTGAGTTCCCGCTCCCGGTTTAAACAACACCGCTGAGTTGTTTAAAAAAAAAAAAAACAACATGTTATCCCTTGCAGTGAATCATAACTGGAATCATAACTTGACTAAAAAAATCAACAGGCGCTCACTCCACTTATCACAAAGGGTAAAAAAAATCTGAAAGGTTCTCTCAAATCAAAACCTAAAGAAGAAGATTGAAATGTATTTTTCTTTCCTCTATGCCACTAGGTTATTGAGTGCTCTCAAAAAGGTTTAGCGCCTTGGCGCAAAGGAAACAATGGATGCTTTAAAGGCAGTTCTAGTCTTTTTAACTGCACTGTTTCCTATGAGGATTAGACACACACACACACACACACACACTCCCACACAGACACACACAAACACACACCAAAAAAAAAAGAAAAGCCAAAACAAAACCCACAAAACACTGCCTGTTACCCAGTCAGGCAATGAAGGTGCTTTTGGGTGTTTTTTCCAGTGTCTTGAAAAAGATTGTTTCCCTTTAGTTATTCAGAGTAAGAATCCACCTTGTTCAACCTTTCAACAACATTCAAGGTCCTTGTGGGATGTCATTTCCGGCATAAGTGCTATATGGCTGGGAGGCGCCTCGAGAACAACTGTTTGTCTGAATGGAGGTGGAAGAACTGGGTGAAGTATGTTGCGGGAGTGTAGTCACTTGTACATTGGTATTTATTGATGTTGATAATGGGATGAAACCCTCTTGGGCATAATATTCACTAATAAGGAGGACCCACCCAAGCGATGCACCTTTAATTACAATGTGTTTGTCTGTGTTGGGAGAGAGGGAAAGAGAGAGAGAGAGAGACAGAGGGAGTCAGAAGAATGGGTGAAGGATGAGGAGGGAGAGAGTGGGAACCAGTTTTAATAGATGCAGAGGAGAACAGAGGGGGGGGGTGAGGAGGAGGAGGTTGTGGAGGAGGGGTAAAACAGACAGGAGAAAGGTTAGCAGCAGTGGGGGTGGTTATTGAGCGGGAGCTGGGATTAAGGAGAGTAGGGTTAAACTGAGGCAGGTCCGGGGCGGGGGCCGCCAGGGAGGCCGGTGGTAGTACTGTCTGTCTGTGTTCGGGATACTGTTGGTCTGACCCACTAATAGGAGATTGTTTCGCTGTAAGAAGGAGCGCATGGAATAATAGCTTCTCCTTGGTCTGGTTGTATAATCCAGTCATTGTCTCCCAGAAAAACAGAAAACAAAGAGCTATCATTATCTCACCCCCGCCCCTGTCCCCATCCCCTCCTCTCTCTCTCTCTCTCTCTCTTTTTTTTTTGGTCATAACCAATGCTACAGCCTGTGTCTCCATAGCCTTGGTTGTCACTCCATGCAGGTCAATGCTTCTCACCGGGAGTCCTCGACAGGACGCCTTTTGATTTGATTTGGTTCACTTTTTTGACATGTTTGATCAGAGATCGAAGTAGACATCAAGACACCCACTCCCCCTAACACTGCCCCCCCCCCCCCCCCCCCCCCCCGCCTCTTTCCTTCCCGCTGGGGCCTGACCGGCCAGGGAAAGAGAGAGAGAGAGCAGCGAGGATCATTTGCTGGACAGATGAGACCTCACACCTCCTGACCAAAACACTAGTCATCTGCACCCCCATTACAGCTTACCAGTGAATGATCTGATGCAAATGAGGAGTAGACTTGTTTATTATTACTGAAACAATGAAGAAAGGCAGACAAAACAGACAGTCAGAAACAGAGAGAGAGAGAGAGAGAGAGGGAAACAAAGAAAGAAGGAAGCACACAAACTAAAACATCTAATTTATACCCTTAAGACATTAGGGAATACAAGGCACGATGATGGTGCTAAAGATAAAACTAAAGGTCTTAAATTTTACTTAATAGCCTCCCCTCTCTCTCTCTCTCTCTCTCTCTCTCACTCTCTCTCTCTCTCTCTCTCACTCTCTGTCCCCCACTCACTTTCAATCGCGTCTCTGTTTGTAATTTCCCTCAGAGTCGGGAGCCAGCTGGCAACACATAAAGCATATCAGCGTTGTGTATCTCATGTGCTCTCCCCTCAAATTAAAATGCGTACGGATGTAGACCTGACCACAGAAACCCCCCCACACGCCACAAGAGACAAGACGAGACCCGACCATCGTCTCTCATCTTCAAAAAGCTGTCCCTGCTGCGCATCAGACGAGTTCCCTATCCTCCGCACATGTTCAAAAAGTATTCGTTGGTTTTTTTTTTTCTTTTTTGTTTTGTTTTCGAAAAACCAAATCTCCTTTGGGGATTCGAAATGGAGAAAAAGGGGAACTTTCTAATGTTCCAACATTTATATGCATGCCACTTATTCTCATTATGGTTTGAGGTTTAGGGATGAAATATCACTGTCGCAGCAGGTCTGCTCAGCTGAGACCTAGCGTAAGTGGACTGTACGTGAATGGAATTTGTTATTTATTAACTGTTACTCATTGGTCTGGTACGAAACGGTATCGGGACGTGATATTTATTCCATATCCCAGCCTTAACTCCGTCGCGCTTTGGCTTTTGCTTTGCGTAGATTTGCATGCTCACTCGCGCAGACTCCGAAAATGTCAAGCGGGAGTGGTGCGAGCTTCTGTTATCCGTGAATAAGAGTCGTAATAAAGACATCAATTCATCCTCCAATCTTTACGATACGGTATCTGAGGCATTTCTGATTAGAATGAAAGCTAATGGCATTCCTGAGCTATGATATATCGGGGCTGGATGTGCGTCTGTCTCTTTGATCAAGGCCCAGTGTCCCTGCTTTGGCCACATGCACCACATTAATGAGACAACTAGTGACAGCTGGAGATATATAGCTGGGGCAAAGCGCCCACGCTAACCTCATGTGATGAAGTTATAATAAGTAAATTTAAGAGAGGGTCTTCTCTCATGTTAGTCCCCCACCCTCTTTCTTTCTTTCTTTCTTTCTTTCTTTCTTTCCCTCTGTCTGTCTGTCTTTCATTCTTTCTTTCTTTCTTTCTTCCTGTCTTTTTTCTTTCTTTCTCTCACAACTCATTTAGACCACACACGTTTCTTTAATACCAAAAAATCAGTCAACTAATCCTCCTGTACAGTTTTTATTTTCTTAAGCACATGGGAAAATTGTGTAATAAAAAGGAAAGTACTGCATGATCAGCACAAAAGCATTGGTTTGAAATAGGCCGCATGAACTCCACTCCTTTAGCAAATGCGGGTTTAGAAGTGCCGGTTACCAATGGCGCTAGTAACACCTGTGTAAAAGAATGACAGCTTGTAAGGTTTATTTTTGGCAGTGGCTCCAGCGCTCTGCCCTGGTAGCTGCGTCTGGTGGTGTGGAGATTGTACTCAGAGCCCGCGCTGTCAGAAGCTATTACTTTAAGCAGTCTAGATCAAATGCCTGTTTCTTTCCATCCCTCCATCATTGAGGAAATGAGGGGAAAGACCCCCCATCAGGAAGAGGGAGGGGCTGCAAACCCCTAGACTGGGTTCAACAGGTCTGAGCTTAAAAGCATCATGGCCTGGACACGACACCCCCATACCCAACCCAACTCACCCCCCCCCCCCCCCCCCCCTTTAAAACTCTTTGGAGGGGCTGCTGAGTTCTGAAGTAGTCAGTTCACTCCTCTTTCATCAATACTACCTATTCCCAATACTACTTCTGCACAATGCTAAAAAACAGGGTCTTCCCTCACCCTTTCTGTGACATGCACTTTCCTTTCATCTGGGCCTTCCGACACGTCTGAAACACTCTTCCTTCTTTTACTCGTAGACAGAGCCCCTAAATATCTGTCCCCTTCTTTATGTTTCTACTATAGAATACAGACCATTCAGAGGCCAGGTCAACCAACTTTCACCCCCCCCCCCCGTCCCCCTCCACCACTACAGACACTCTTTCACCACAGATCTCTTTCATAGCACAGCTCATTCAGCCGAGAAGACCTTTACCTCTCGTTGACCTCCAGGTTTGTCCCATGGAATAGGCTTCGCCATTGTTTTTTTTTTTTGTGTGTGTGTGTGTGTGTAGTTTACCTGACATTTCTATTGGTTGATCACCTTTGGAGGAAGTAAAAAAAAAAAAAAAGAAGAAGAAGAAAATGAGACCACTTACATTGAAGAACAAACCTGTATTTCCGCTCAAACCAGATGTATTAAATGTTTGCCCAAACACTAACACAGCAGAGAAAAGAATGCAAACTCTTGGATCTCATGTTCTGCAAGTTTGGGGTTGTTGTTTTTTTCGTTTTTCTTTTCGAACAATTAACTCTCAGCGCTTCGTCTCTGCTGCTTTCTTGTGTAACCAGAGGCGCAAGGAAGTAGATCGGGCGGCTATTGTGCAAGGCTCCATTGTACAGGACCTCCACGCACGGTTCGGGGCTCCTCGGGGAGGACGCATACCTGGGAGTGAATTGGAAACAGAGAGTTTCATGCAACATGTGGGAAGCGTATTGGTGGGCCACAGTCAAATGCCAAGCATGGGCGGCCGGAGAAACTACAGCACGCGGTCAGGGCTGGATTTTACAGGGTCAAAATTTAGGCTTAGCCTCGTGGGCTTGGAGATTTTGATGTGGAATGGCATGCTGAATTGAGCTAATTTGTAATCTGGAGAAAAAACTGATGCGTTTCGTAGCCATGGTTTGAGATAAGATGTTGCCTTATCTGTGACATTAAGCAGCGTAGCCTGAAAATAAGTGACAAAGAGCAGCTCACAGACTGACTTCTGTTTCCATTGACAATACACCATATATGCACAAATATGTGTACTCGACAGTCTACGGCAATAAATATTTGTCCTCTCTCAGCTGAATGACTAAGAATAAAAACACTCCGATAAACATTCACCAGCAGCCTGTGACTGTTTAAGACATTCCAAAGCACAGGATTCACTCGTCCGTATCGGTTACGTATTATTGAATAACACTTAAATAGCTGGTGTTGACCATTTTGCTCCGTTCTGGTGGATAAGGTTGCTCTCAAATGTTCTCTGTATTGATCTGTGCCCTTGAGCCATGCCAATGGCAGTGCCGCTGTCTCAGTTGTGTGCCGCTCCTGAACCAAATCTGCTCTCTGATGTAGCGAGGGGGGGGGGGGGGGGGGGGGCAGCTGGAGTGAGAGCGACAGGGACAGTGTTAACTGTAATCTGCCTTATGACAAAGACCTATTCACAAGAGGGTTAGACTGCTTAGGGAGAGTGTAGAATTAGGGAAGAGGGGTATGGGGTGGTTTTGAGAGGGGGTGAGGAGGGGGGTAAAAATTTAGGGGGGGGTTGAGTGGACAGGGAAAGGGGAGGGGGTGGGGGATGATGGGTGATAGGGGCAGGGGGCCAACCCCTAGACTTATGATTGTATTCAAATGAAAACACATCCCACAATGCAGCGGGGAGCTGGCTCCCTTAAACTCATATGGTATGGAACAAAGAAAAACAAGGCTGGGGGTCTCTATAAACACAATGATCCATCTTCCTTCTCTGGGCGCAGCAATATTAAATGCAACACATGCAGTAAGCACGTCCCCGGGCCGCGAGGACACGTTAACGTATGGAGCTGCGAAAAGCAGTTTCCCCAACAGACACGAGGGCATTCCACTGTCCGCAGACAATAGGGGGTGATCCCGGAGGTTTAAACAGAGAAGAACAGAACAGATCACGGTAAACAAAACAAACGGAAAAAACAGACTTAATCGACAAGCTGTTCGTACCACCCACAGTTATACTGCGGAAGTGGTCTCTTGCTGGTGTGATGTAGCAGAGGTCCATCTATACTCATGAATAAATCAAAAAGGCTGTAAATTGTATTATTTTTATTGACATATTGTTTATGGCCTGGAAATAGTGTGTGTGGGGTTTTTTTTTTTTGTTTATTATTTTCAGAGGATGTCTCTTCTAAGCCCCCTGGGAGCCTGAAACAAGGACTCTGTAAATCTGTAAAAAGCTACTGCCCAAAATCCCAGCACCGCATGTTTTTGGCAGCGGTGTTTCTCAGACAGGAAAAATACTGATTTTTTTTTTTAACTGCGGATGATTTTTGTCCACCACCCACTGAGAAAGAGTCTGCCTGTAGCAGGTCCCTGAGGGGCACCCAGTGCCCGTGTGGGAATTAGGATTTTACTTCACATCCTCCACTGCACACCAGACAGACAACTCAAAACAGCAGCGCAGGTTAGAGCGTGAGGGTGCCGTCATGTGATATGAGGCTGGTGGAAAAATAATGGATGGAAATATATGGGGAGAGGAGACAGCAAAGAAAGAAAGAAAAAAAAAAATAGATGGATAGACTCCCAGGGCCAAGAGGGATAAAAATAGGTGGAGAATATAGACAGCAAAGAAAGGTAAAATAGATGTAGAGAAAACATAGTGGAAAACAGTTAAACTAAAATGTCATTTTTAAAGAAAGAAAGAAGGAAGGCAGAAAGAAAAGGATGGGTCCGATTCAGAGGGGTAATAGAGGAAACAGTATATAATGAAGAGAAAAGAGAAAGGGGTGTGGTTGGGCTGTTTGTTTTCTCATTGTCTCTAGATGTCTAGAGCCCTCAAGTTGTGATTGGCTGATGCGTCCCTGGTGAACCCAGCCATCGTGTCAATATAGCCCCGTGTGGAGTGATGGACGTGTCTGGTTGAAAATTATGGGGTCAGGAGGGTCAGAGAATGCTGAACGCCGATTGGTTGTAGTGGGCTGATTATTGATCTGAATGCCCTTTGCCTTACCTCCCTCCTAACCCTCTTATGGAATTCCTGCCATGCACTTGCCACATTTTTGTGAGTTTATCAATAACTTAGGTTTGCTTAGTCTGATTATGTTCTCCCTGCTTGGCAGTTCTGAGTGTGATAGCTGGAAACGTTTAAGTCCTTTTGGTAGAGATTAAATGTCGTCGTTTAAAAAATGCGACCAAAGGAATAACGTAAATCCTTGAATTAATGAAAATTTGGTTGACCTGAAGACCATGCTCTAATTGTTTTTTTCCTCCACGAGTGTCTCAGCCGTAGTCCCCACCATGGAGCTCCACATTTAAACCCAAACAGACCTGCATCTGTCACTCACAGCCATTGTCTAGCCACAGATTCAAATGAAAACACGCTTTGCTTTCACCACTCTCTCACTCTCACTCTCTCTCTCTCTCTCTGTCTCTCTGTCTCTCTCTCTCTCTCTCTCTCTGTGTCTCTCTCTCTCTCTCTTTTTCTTTTTCTCTCCCCATCCCCTTTTGTATACAGTCTTATCTGTTACAAGCCAGTTGACCATCATTTAAATCAAAACAGGTTTTTATTTTTTCCAGCATCCCTCATGTCATTTTTCAAAATCTCTGACAGAAACGCTGTTCCTCCCTCCCTCCCTGTATTTTTTTCCCCCAGTGTGTTTCTACAGAGACCAAATTCAAATCCAAACTCCCAACCCTTGGTTTCATCACTATGGTAACCTGAGAGAATTAAGGGGGGGGCCGTTAGAGAGGGAGGGGGGGCACATTCTATTCGTCATGATGGACAGACAGGCGGGAAAAGGGTTAAGCGTCTAATAGAGTTCCTACTCCCCAACATAGCCAGTGAGGAACTGCATGCGTTGTTAGATGTGATAATTGACACATTCTTGGAGCACATGTCTGTGATTGTGTGTGTGTGTGTGTGTGTGACATCCATGATGGACTGCGTGGAATTCTGTTTTTCCATTTACAGCCAGCATTCTTTCTCCTGATCTGCGCTGTTTTCCTTACGCCTCTCGCCGCTCATTTCTTAAGCCTTGTGTATTTACTGTGTTACGCCCGACACCTCCTTTTGTTTTGTTTCTTTCATTATACCTTGCGCAAAGTTATTTCCTTTTGCGGTTTGGATCCCGAAAGAGCAGGTCAGAAATATGCAGCTCCTGGAGCACCTCACTGAAGGAGAACAGATACACACACATATACGCATACACGCCCTTTACCACACCCTCTCTCATATCCGACCGCATTCCCCCCGCTCCCGCTTCTCTCTCTCCCGTTAGGTCCCTCAGACATTCTTACCTCTGGATGCCAGGAGTCTGTTTTATGACAACATAAACACACACACACACACACACACACACGCACGCACACACACAGACACTCTCCCTTTAAAAGTCGGCCCTATATTTAACTCCGACCGAACAGTTGCTGCCTTAAAGGGAAGGATTCGAGGGTGGGAAATCCGTAAACGATTACCTGTTTGAGTCCTTTGTGATCCTTTAAACAGAACAGCAGCCCCAAGACAAATATCGAGTTAATTGTTTGTTCTCGGTATAAACTCTTTGTAGGGACGGCGTGGATTTTTTTTTTTACCTCGCGGCCTCAGGCCAACGGTTTTTTACTTCATTGGTTTTAAAGCTTTTTTTTTTTTTGGCTCCTTTGGACTCGCGCTTTCGGAAGACAGCCCTTGAGACAAAGACCGCGTAAGAGAGACAGTCCAAATGATAGCCCTTATTCTATTTCGTTTTGATATTTTCGGTCACATCACGATGAGGGCAAAGAAAGAAAATTCAGTATGTTTCTCCCGCCGTACGATCGCACGGAGAGCAAGACCTCTTTGGATAACCATTTAAGAAAAGATAAATTGAGGATGAGCACACTTCAAAGTGCTCTTTTTCACAGGTTCAATCAGTCGGAATGCTAGATTATAATTACGCGTTACGCAGACTGCTTTTTGTAATAACAGACTCATAGCTCTAACTGGCCTCCAGGGTTTCTGAGATCTCTGAACTGCCTTTTAGTGCGTTACAGGTGCATCCGTAACAGTACCAGACTAGACACTTTAAAGTCTTGCACGGATCATTTCAGAAGCTTTAAAAAAAAGTATTAGTAATTTCCTTTGAGGAGTTAGAAGGGTGGCCCTTTTTTTTTTTACCTCTCTCTCACACACTCTTTCTTTCTCCGGTCAGTACGCCGTCCTTTGGCATCAGGTCTATGAAAACACTCTAAAACTAAGTTGTATCTCTATTTTCTTTTTCATTATTATTCTACTGCTGTGCAGGGTGCGTGTGGCATCACTGTTCTTCTCTCTTTATTTTCAAAACTACAACAGCTGCGGCCAGTGAACGGCAAATGTCCCCCACATACACATAATAGACATCCAGCATGCTTGCGTTTAAATTCCCTGAAATTTGAAAAAAGCTGTCATTGAAAAAGGAGGAATGAAAGGGGGGGGGGGTTTAGGGGGGTGTGTGAGGTGGGAGGGGGGGCACTTGGCTTCAGTAACCAGGCAACTCAGAGATCAAGTTTCAAAGAACCAGAAGTTGTTAGAAGTAGACTGAGGGGGAAAAAAAGGGAAGGGTGGGGTGTAAGGGTGTATATTTGAGGGGAGTGTGTGTGTGTGTGACTGTGAAAGAGAGAGAGAGAGAGAGAGAGTAGGAATATCCTTGATAAGCCAGTGTGGTTTATTGCATGTTCATGTCATAATGTGAGGTATAAATTATTTCTGGCTTATGATCTTGGAAAATTTATGAAATCCTAGAGATATGAAATCCAATTTAATGTGTGTGTGTGTGTGTGCGCGTAAGAAAGGTAGGGACTGAGAGATAGAGAGGGAAAAAAATGGCTTTGTTCAGTAAGTCTTTACTCGGTGTCTAAGTTTACCATATAGTTCTGTCTCTCTGCATGATCAACAGCAGCAGTTGATATTTTTAAATGCACTATGTCTAGTCAGTTTTTACATATTATTAAGTGGAGAAAATGCTTCGCCTTTCATTTCTTTACCTTACCCACTGGATCTCCAAATAACTTACAGTATAACCTTGCTCTACACATCCACTACTGTAATGAATTTTCTCTGTGGTAGCTCAAGGTCTCTATCCAGATTTAATTTTTCAGTTTAGTTTAACGTTTACACTGATGTGTGTTCTACTCATTCCAAGTGCTATACAAGAAGTTAAAAACGACCGGTTGAATGTAATTAGCCTGAGTTTCTTTTGATTTATTTGGATTGAGATTGTTTTGAATGCTCCCACTCCAATAGGTTGCACTGTCTGAACTTCAATCTTTTCCACCGTCTGTGTTGTGTATTGTGGTCATCAGTCACTTTCCTTTTTGTTTTGATTTGTTTTGTTAAATCTGCTGTTCTTTTCTTTTATAAATCAGTTACACCCATGCCCCACAGGCAGATATAAATTTCTGTGCTCATATGTCTTCGAAAGAATTTCTGAATGAAAAGCTGATTCCTGGTTGGCAGAGACGGGCTGTTATACTACTGCAATATCAGAATTGTGAAAAATTTCAGGCCTTTTTTTTCATTGAATGGTATGGTTTTGCATTACTAGACTAATTGCCGATCCTGTCCTGAGGTTACTGCTTATTTGCCTCTATGCTGCTACGTTGTTCTAAGCCCGTGATTTGTATGTTTTGTCAGTCGTAATGTTTTCTCTCTGCGTCCATGTTTATAGTCAGTTTGCTTTGTAATGTCACTGTGTGTTTTGATGGTTAACAGGTGTTTCTTTCTTTTTGTTCTTTTGTGTTTATTAACCACGCTGTTTCTTTCAGGTCGTGTGTCTTTGACACAGGGGGCGTCTCTTCGAGTGGAAGAGCTGACTTTGGAAGACGAAGGCTGGTTTGAATGTCGCATTCTGTTGCTGGATAAAACCACAGAGGAGTTTCAGAATGGCACCTGGACCTTCCTCTCAATTACAGGTATCAGAAGAAAGCAGACTTCGTTGTTCCGCAGCCCAAATCCTCCCAGAAAAGACCGAACGGCTTTTAAGCTCTCTGTTATTCGGCAAATGTAGGCAGTAACCCCTAACCCTATTCCTACCTGGACTCCAAAAAGGAGGTTTTTGTCGTTTGTATGATCGGCTACCTAGTGGTGAAGCTGCCCGGTAACAGGAGAAGTTTCAGTGAGTGCCCGACTCTAACTGCCACTTACAGGGAGGCGGATTGCACTGCATGAAAGGGGATTGCATAAGGCTGTGTATCTTCACACTGCTCACATCAGTGTGAATGTCTGTGTGTGTGTGTGTGTGTGTGTGTGTGTGTGTGTGTGTGTGTGTGCGCGTGTGCGTGTATGTGTTTATGTGTCCACTCTTCACTATGTTCCTTGCCTGATGCCTTTGTCTGTGTTTTAGGCCTTGGTGCTCTGGGTATGGTTAATGGCTTGCTGTTGTTGAGCTGCCTTACATCCTCAGTTAGTTTGACTTGCTTTTGAATAGTCAGTAACAGAAGAGGTGAGGGAGAGAGAGAGAGAGATTTTGTGTTTGGATCAGTATTGCACTGAATGTTGACTCTGTGTTCATCTGTTTTATTTGGCAGTGCAAACAATTTTCCCTCTCACCCCACCCTCATTCACACACAAACACACCCACACACACACACACACACCCTAGCCTTCCTCTCTCTCTCTCTCTCTCTCTCTCTCTCTCTCTCTCTGTCTGTCTCTTTCTGTCTGTCTCTCTCTGTCTGTCTCTCTCTCTCTCTCTCTCTCTCTGATTTCTCACTCCCACAGAAACTTCACACACACATATAACCATTCCTTTAAAAGGCTCAGAGTCTAGTTTAGAACCCACACACTCAATCCACATCAGCAGTGAGGCGTAAAACCTCATCTTCTGTGTTTGTGAATGTGTCAGCCCTCTTGCCTTCCAGTCAGAAGAGTGGGAGAAAGACCAGACATGTGTGACAAGCTGTCCACTTAAAGCATGTAGTCTGTATACAATCTATTGTAAGAAGATAAGCATTGCTTTATTGGAGTTTCTTTGTGTAGAGAGGACATGGGAAAATAACTCTTGACTTTGTTTTCACTGAAAAGGATTTACATGAGAGAAGATGCTTTGTTAGTGCTAAACACAATTGTTTTAAGTGCAGTTTTCAGAGAGATAGTTAACTTTCTAAATGATTTTAGAAATCTCTCAAAACTGTTCTTCAGGTTTCATGCAATGTACCTTTACATACATAGATGTGTATGGGGGGGGGGGGGGGGGGCATATTAAATGTTTATAGCCAGTAACGTATGTGAACGTTATATTACAAATGTGTAAATAAGTTCTTTGGGTCTCTTAAAATGATTTTTTTCAGGCAGAAAATGTTTTATATCAGTGTGAAGTTAATGGTGTTTGTGCTGGGTCTGACCTCAGTGACTGATCGCTACCTCTGCTCCAGCTCCCCCAGTGTTTATAAAGAAGCCCCCTGCTTTTGTGGAGGTTCTTCTGGGCGAACCCCTCACTCTGAACTGCAATGCCCACGGTAACCCCAAACCAACTGTCACTTGGAGAAAAGATGAAACTCCGCTGGAAAAACAGAAGGAAATTGAGGTATTGAAAGCGCAATATTTAAGAATAGCACATGATCTCTCAGTTTATTATTCATTCACTTTGGTTGTTGGTCAGAGGGATTTCTATTATTTATGTTTTACAGAATACTATTTCCTTTTTTTTTTTTTTAATTATCAGTTTCAAGCAACTCAGCAGAGACCAGTTTCTTGTGATTTTGCAAGCGACTTGCGGCTTATAAATCTGTCTCTTTCTTTATCTCTTACATGTCATTTCCAACAGGTAGTCAATGGCACCTTGTCTTTGACTAAGGTTACCAGGGAGACGTCAGGAATGTACAAGTGTCACGTGTCCAACTTGGAGGGCAATCTAACTCATACTACCCAGCTGCTGGTCAAAGGTCAGTGACACACAGTGTCTCACCCACGTGCGGGTAAAAAAAAAAAAAGCAGCATTACAGAGGACAATAGGATTCAGCCCATTTAAATGGCTCCAAAGGTATTAACCATTAACCCAGTTAAGCACTGGCAGAAATGTTTGACCTTTTTTCCAGGAATGCATTCAGTGATCTTAATGATACTGCAGACGTTTATTCACGCTTCACTCTTATTTGGGTGAAAGAGAATTTCTCCTAAGAATGTAAGACAAAAGCTCAGGGTTCACAGTTTCAGAAACTAAACATATAGCGACATCTAGTGGTGAAGAAAGTGCAACATAGTTTGTGTGTATGTGTGTGTGTGTCTAGTTCTAAAAACCTTTCTTGTCCTGAATCTCATTCAACCTGAGCTTTAAAACCAGAGAGACAGTCATTGTTTGCAGACTGACAGCCTTAATCCTCGACCTTGAGTTAATGCTAATGCTAGCACTAATCCTCGCTCTTAACATTAACACCTTTAATATTTCGTCGATGCTAAATGTCGTCAAGCTTACACTGGCAACGAATCTTTCAGTTTGAAATACACCCTTCTTGGTGTCAAACAGGTCCACCAATCATCACCCTCCCTCCAGAGGACACCATCATGAACATGTCCCAGGATGCAGTTCTTCAATGCCAAGCTGATGCTTACCCATCCAATCTCACTTACGAGTGGTGGAAAGAGGGCGAAAACGTGTTTCACGTAGAGTGAGTTTCATCAAATGTCCTCTCAGCTCGCTAGGTTTACATCAGGCACACACACCTGCTTAAGGAGGTATTCCTCTGGATCACGAGTCCAGCCAAGCTTTCCGTGTCATTCCTAGATAATCTTACAAAGACTTAAGCAGTTCATGGTCATGCTTTACAATATCCATTGTCTCATGAGATGCTGTAGTTGGACCCTTTAGTCCCGACAATGTGTGACTTGTATGCGGTAAGTATATATGATGTTCTTTTAGTCACAGATATAGTCACCTGATTGTTTTAATCAGATTTTTTTTTCTCATGTTGTATCAATAATCTGTTTGTTCTCTGTGCTTTAGGAAGCAGAGAATGGAGTGTCAAAGCACTGTGTAGATAAATAGGATAACAAGGAAAACAAAGTAAAGCAAAAGACATTAGGAAAGATGGCAATCAGTGTTTGACAGACAAACTGGCATAGACTGATTACATTAGGGTATAGTTCGGTATTCAGTAGTTTGTTTCGATTAACAATTACCCATAACCTCGATGTTCACGGTCTGTGTGTTTTTTCTGTGCAGATCTCTGAAATCACGTGTGAAGGTTTTAGTGGATGGATCCCTCCTCATCTCTAGTCTTATCCCAGATGACTCTGGGAACTATACATGCACACCTACGAATGGACTTCTCACCCCACCCTCCGCCTCTGCCAACCTCAAAGTAAAACGTAAGTGTATTGGATACATGTGTGTACACACTTACATGCATGTACATGTATTTGGGATGAATGTTAATATCTTATGGTCACTTTTGTAGTGTTGGAATATAGGCCAATGCTGTTTTTTCGGGGTCTCCATGCTAATGCTTTCTCTCAGCTCAGTGGGAAATGTGTCAAGATATAGTTTGAATACCGCTCTTTATATTGACGCAACACATTCTTTCTCTCATACAGACCCTGCACGGGTAGTCCGGATGCCCAGGGAGACCTACCTCCCCACAGGCATGGAGGGAACCATAGTCTGCCCCGTCCAGGCTGAGCCACCGATGCTGTTTGTCAACTGGACCAAAGATGGAGATGTGTTGGACTTGGACCAGGTAGATATTGACAGCTTTATGCTGTAGTCTCTTTAGGCTGACATTAATGATCTTTATTCAAACTCATTCTTCAGTCTGCTTGTCATACCTGCCAGACAACTGTTTTCCTCCACAGTGTGTTCTAATACCACCAGAATGATTTATCACCAATTTTTCTCTCATTTCTTTAATCTGAAGCTCCCTGAAAATAAGCTGTGATTACTGAGCAAATTAGATTTTTTTGATGAATTTATCGTTATTCTATGCTGTCACTGTGGCATTCCCCTAAAATCACTCAAATTATTTATAGCACAGTTATGCAAAGCTCTTCCCTTTACCTTGTCAGCTCCCTGGCTGGATGGTCAACTCTGAAGGCTCAGTGTTCATAGCAACAGCCAATGATGATGCAGTTGGTATGTACACCTGCACTGCCTACAACAGCTATGGGACCATGGGCCAGTCAGAACCCACCCAAGTCATTCTGGAGGTAAAGTTGTTTAGCATGTATTTGAAAAAATATGTGAAAGCCATGTTTTGTTGCTTTTGAACATGAAAACATTAGATTGATGATTAAAGAGAACTCTTTAGAGCTAACACAATAAATTCTGCAAGGTCAGAACTTTATTGTCTAACTTGTTTAAACCCGTCACATTTACAGGACCCTCCTTCATTCATGGTGGCCCCTCGGGCAGAATACCTTCAGGAGGTGGGCAGGGAGTTGGTGATCCCTTGCCAGGCACATGGAGACCCTTCTCCAAATATCACCTGGACCAAGGTAAATAGCAGCTGAAAATCCACAGCCTCTGTTCACACAAAAGTATGCTTTTGTGAAAGCTTTTAGTTAACTTGTGTTAATGTTTTCTCTAGCATGCCAGTCCCTATGACAATGCGTTGCTTAAAAATGAACTTAATTTTTTTTTTTTTTTTTTGTATTTTGTGACTTAGGTTGGTTCCAATCCTCGCTCTCCATACTCCGTATCATCAAATGGTTCTCTGGTCCTGCGTCCTCTTAGCAAGGACCACCAGGGGGCGTGGGAGTGCCATGCCACAAATCGTGTAGCCACAGTCAGCGCAAGCACTTTGGTGTTAGTATTGGGTGAGTGAATGTGCAAGAGCTCAAGTCTCATATGTTTGAATGTCTTACCACTGGCTACAGCTCAACTTCAAAAATTTGTGAGGTGCTCTAATTCAGGTTTTGTCTTGTGACAGAATAAATGTATCTTGACTTTGTCCCTCTCATAGGAACCAGCCCTCATGCTGTGACATCAGTGTCAGTAGATCCTGGGATGAATCAGGCCAATGTGTCATGGGAGCCTGGATTTGATGGAGGTTACACTCAAAAGTTCTCTGTCTGGTCAGTCTCTCTGTGATTGTCCTTGTCTCTAATTATCTGTTTTACACGAGCATTAAATTCAATTACCTTTTGATTATGAAACTGCTCAGTAAGAATTTTATCAGTTTCAGTGAGTTATATATAATTTTGTCTAATTGTGCTCATCTCTCAGGGTGAAGCCCACCAAAAGAGGGAAACATGAGTGGTCATCTCTTCCTGTGCCCACTTCGAAAACTTACCTCCTGGTAACAGGACTTATTGCTGGGACCAGTTACCAGTTTAGCGTGCTGCCTCAGAACAAGCTGGGCTCAGGACCCTTCAGTGAGATCGTCACTGTCAGGACTTTGGGTCAGTGCCTGTTAAAACTCATTCTGGAATTGATTCTGTGTTTGGATGAGGCAAACGCAATTTTCATAGTTTTTCTGTTTTTCTGAAAACATTTCTCTCTGTCTTGTTCAGCACCCCCAACAGAGTCTCCTACTGAACCACCGTTTGCTCCTCCTACCTTGCTCTCAGCCAATCGCACAGCAGTAGGTATTCTCCTGCAGTGGGTGCCACCCACAGCTGAATCTTCATCCATCACTGGATTTGTTCTCCAGGCGAGACGTGAAAAGGGGGAGTGGGTTACTCTTGATGGAGCCATCAGTGTCAATACAAGTGAATTAATTGTTCAAGGATTAGTAAAGGTAATTTCTTGCAAAGTTATAAAGCATTGCCCTGTCTTTTACACAGTAGCATTTTCTTACTGATTGTTCATTCATCTTAGGATGCTAACTATGAGCTGAGATTACTGTCCCGTGGGGACAAACTTCTGAGTGAGCCCAGTGAAGTCATCAACGTCTCTACAAAAGGTAAGTGTCTTTAAGCAATATATATCATACCTGGATCCAATTGTCTTCTGTCATCACTCTGTTATTCCATATTGAATATTTGTGATTGTTTCTGACCATTTGAAATGGTTTTGTTGTTTTCTTGAATAAAACGCCCTTTTATTTACGGACTTTCACAAGGGCACGTTCTATATCATGCATCATGTTAGTTAAAAGTTGAAACCAACTGACCAAATATTGTGCACCATGTGGTAAACAGATATGGAGATGTACCCAGCTGAGCCCAGCCTTCTGGCATTTGTGCCTGAGCCCCTATTGGCCGGTGTGACTGGGGGCGTATGCTTTTTGTTTGTGGCCATCATCCTGTCCCTTGTGACAGCGTGTGTGATGAACCACAGGAGAGGGCAAAGACGAAGGAAGAGAAGAGACGGTAAAGATGACAGACATTTTTACATACACATCATGTACTGTGCATTCACTGTATTTATTTGGGGCTTCAAAAATAACATTGAATAATCATGGCTTAAAGAAACGGCTGCATTCAGTTCCGTATTTTGATGCATCTCTCTCCATTCCACTCAACTCTAATTCATTGGAGAAATATCCATCCAAATGCGTGAGGTTAGAGACAATGCCTGTATAATCCACTGCTCTTACATTCTTGTCAACAATGTTGATGCTCAGAATTCAGCCCAAGTCTGTTATATGGAACCACGACAGGCAAACACAGGCATGCATTACTGTTGACAACAATGAGACTTTCATTCTGTCTTCCTCTGGTCCAACCGTCTACTCTTAATGGCTGAAACACTGGACCAGAGGAACCTATGTTTTTCACTCTCTCATTTTTGGTATCCCTGCATGGTGCCTTTATTTCAGTTAGCGCTATATTTGTGTCATCTCACTGTTTTGCTCGTTTTATCTGTGGCATGATATGAACTTTGCATCCTCCCAAAACCGTTTCAGATATCCCCTCTGCCTTCCAGAAGAGTCCATCTTCAGAGTAAGTGTTCATCGTTACTATGCATGCATCATGCCACTATATGTATCTTTTTCTCTGCTAACTCTTTGGCCCTGTTTACACTTGGTTTTAAAATGCATCTTGGGCGATTCGATCACAAGTGGACAGTGCTAAATACAATGTGTAAACAACCACCAAGACGCATTCTGCTCCGATCACTCAAACCACTTACCGAAGGGTCTGGGACACATTTGACCACATATTTTTGTAGTGTAAACGCTAATGCGTCCTGATGTGTACCCGAAAGAGACTAATGTAATAATCCTCTAGCGAAAGTAACGTAGCAGTAACGAAATCCCAGCACAAGTGGTCAGCTGGATACCTTGGAGACGCGTGATAGACACGTGATCCGATCGCCCAAGACACATTTTAAAACCAAGTGTAAAAAGTGCCTTTGTTTTCAGAGGCCTTGAAAATGTCAACTTAACAATGTCGTAATTATGCTACAGGGCAAGTAATTTTATTATTGTGACAAAAAGGCAATCATAATAGAAGCATGTTAAAAACACTTAGTTGCAGTAAACACAGACATCATAAAGGCCACTGAAAGTAAAGACTAGAGCATCTGTTTGTCACTATAATGTTTCCATTGTCCATTGTCTCTTCTTAATGAATGTTCACTTGAGTAGCTCTACTAATATGTACTGATTATGGTGATTGGGTTGAAGTCTATCAAATCATCATAGCATCTAGGTCCACATTATCCATTCCATATAGTGGATATCATACAATCATGCAATCTGTTTAATTAAAGAGGTTTAGTGTCTCTTTCCCTTCAAGTAGAAATATTGATCCAGCTCTTAATTATTTGCTTGCCATTCAGATTTTTCAATGGCAATACATTTTTTATGCTTGTCATTATCTTTTCAATGCCATTTTAGATCAAGTTATATCCTTAAAAGTGTTGCCCTTCATTCTCCTTGAATCTGACTCCTAACACTCCCTCATTTTCTCTCTTCTTCAGAGCTTGCTCGCCTTCTGACAGCCCCGACAGCGTGCTGAAGTTGAAACTCTGCCCTCCCCTCTCCTTTTTCCCCAACTCCTCATCCTCTGACCGCTCTGATCGCTCCTCTTTTGATAAAGGCAGCCGCAGTGAGTACCAGGACCAGAAGAAACAGCTACTCTCTTCATCTTCTCCTCCTCCTCATTATACCCTTTTTGAGAGCCACCTTGGAGGCTCCCCATCACCAACCTCTGCTCTTGAGTCCATATCCAGAGGTCCTGACGGCCGTTTCATAGTGAAGCCCTACCCTGACGGCTCCACACCAACACATATCAAGAAAAATCTAAAAAAAGACTTCCCTCAATCACCTGGGAAAGGAAGTGGTGGAGGAAGTATCAGAGTTTCTTTCAAAGGCTCTCCCAAGTCAAGCTCTCTGAGCTCAGATAGGGAAGAGAGGAAGGAGCGATCTCCTGCATTGTCTGTGAATTCACAAGACTCTGAGAGGCCTTCACACTCCCCAGGTAGGGTGAAGGCTATGGCTAGAAATTTCTCCCGCCATGGCTGCTTTTATTCAGATGAGGAGCAGGGCGGTTCAGAGGCACTGCTGGAAAGGACAAGCTTCTACTCAGACTCCACCGAGAGAAAGACCTATGACTCTCTGAAGAAATATTGTATCTCTGGCCACCCAGAGGACGTTTTCCCTAGTCTGGCGAGAAGAGCCCGTGCTCTGGAGCGAGAGAGGCTGCTACATTCCACAGGCTACCAGCCAATAGACAGAGACAGTTGTCTAACTGAGCCAAGCACTATGATGTCACAGCTGGAGGATGAACAAGAGATGGACAACATTAGCAAGTGTCTGAAGCTAGTAAAGGAAAGGGAGGAGATGGAAAGAGAATTGGAAAGCTATACGGCCACTCGCAGAGTTCAGGAGAGAGAGAGAGAGGAGAGGCGTTCCAAGTCAGCCAGTCCCCTGAGGAGATGGACTGGGGCAGTGGCAGAGGACCCAGTATGGAAACCTCAGGACATTCAATTACGATACAAAAACAAGCGGCCTAGCAGTTTGGCCCAGCGTGTATCTGACTACCGGAGGGGCTGTTACTTTGGCCACACCAGTAGTCCTATGGAGAGGCTCCCCTCTTCTTCATCCTACATTCAGTGGGACATTAGCCCTGTTAGCTCCCCCACCAGTCTAGTGCCTGCGCAGAGCCTCTCAGAAGGGAACACACCTCGCTCCTTGCGCCCAAAGACACCTCAGCAAAGCATGGCAACAGCAGATTTCTCAGAGTCACCCATTACACAGTGCACCTCTCTCTCTCTTCTCTCTCCTAAAACAGAAAGCCCTCCTTCATCTGTGACTGACTTGGGTAAGAGTCGAGCCAGGTACCCTGAGAGACTCTTAGATCAAGACCAAGAGATGGACAGCAAGAGATCTTTAGCTAAAGAAGCCTGGAAGGAGGAGAGAGAGATGGAAAAAGCCCTTAAGCCCACATCCTCCACCATGCATGACACACAGCCACCTGAAGGACATGTATTAGAACATGCTAGGTCTGTTCTAAGAGATAGAGAGAGGGAACCAAGTCCTGGACAGCCTTATCACAACCTTAGCCTTCACAGTACCGCACATTTAGAAGAAGGGAGACCTGAACAGGAAGGTAGAAGGTTAAACCACAGTGCTTCTGGATGCTCCACCTTGCCCTATGATCAACAAAAAGCATCAGCAAAGGGGACAGTAACAGACAGTGATAGCAAAGTTGTCGACGAGCCCAGCACTTCATCAGCATATCTTGAACAGGAGAGAGAGGCTGTACGGGCACGTTCACGCAAGAGTGACAAATGCATCTTCAGTGACAGCCCTAGTCGTGTTTCCCCTCTAACGCTTTTGGAAAATGAGTGTGAAAGTGACCAGTCAAATTTCTCTGCTGCTAGGATGTCAGACTCTATGAAAGCTAAGCTGGCTTCACAGCCTGCCAGAATGTCCCCTTTGCAGACCAGTGCCATTTTAGAGTATCTTAGCTTGCCAGGCTTTATTGAAATGAGTGTAGATGATCCAATTGAGGACAGCGAGGTTGCTGAATCAACATGGCTTAAGACAGAACAAGAGACAGGGAGTCTAATTAGAGATGAGCCAGATGTGGTTCCAAAAAACTGGGAGGCTCACTCACAGGACCACTCTGAAGCAAAAGCAGGCTCTGACAGTGCAGTTGTCTCAGATTGCAGGACACCTATTACTCCTGTTGGACATTCAAAACATGGGGTTATCCCAGATTCTAAACATTCATCACAGGTACTACCAAGAGACACAACTTGCAGGATAGGAGGTCCTGAGAGAAGCACTGAGAAAGTTTTGGAATGCAGAGGTAGACATAAGAGTTCTCAGCAATTGCTCTCTCAGAAGAGCCAAAGTTCTGAAAAGCAACCCACTAGATTTAGTTCATCACAGACATTAATGAGTATGGCTAAAAGTGTTGCAGCAATTGCTTCCAAAAGTCCTGACCAAGCTGAAGGCACAACAGAATCTACTTCAGGACAATCCCAAAGACCTCACTCTCAGGGCAACAGGACTAATAAAATAGCCTCTAGGATCTCTCAAGCTCCCATGCCTTTCATGAAGAAATCAATCAGCATAGGCCCATGTAGAACTCTCTCAGGCATTGGGCAACCCCGACCATTCCTAAAGAAATCCATTAGTTTGGGATCTCAAAGGTGGGAGCATTATGAAAACCCCAGGACTTATATCTCAGAGACCTGTTACAGAGATGAATTTCCCATCCCTGATGTACGGATCAAATCCTACAGTTTGGGCCGCACACCTGCAGCCCCTTTATCCAGGCCAGGTCCTTCGTGGCAAGGTGCAGTCCCCTCACGAACTCCAAGCAATTACAGTCTCGAGCCACTTCACTATGGCAACATGCCCTATATGACCTCTTCCTACCTCAAACATGGTGCTCCAGCACCAGTAATGGATCCACCATGGCCCATGGAACACTTATTTTCAGCCCAACGTGAATCTTTGGATCCACGACGACAGGCCACTGTCTTTCCAGACTCTTCCAGATGCCCCTTGTCATATCAGGAAACCTTGAGGTCAGTGCAGCATAGGTACATCCCTCAGGACCCTCCACGACCCTTTGGGCCACACAGACCAATGGCTAGGGGGGAGTATCCACGCCCTATGGACTTCAGAAGGGGTCCACCTCCCAGGCCTTTCCTGCCCCGAGGATACAGCTGGCCCTCACCATATCACCCACCCTTCCCACCCAGAGAGCATGAGAACCAGGGAGAGTTTGAGAGGGGGGGTTGCATAAGAAAGGGAGGTACAGAAGCAGGGGGTAGGGATAGCAGAGTTGAAGGAGGACGGGCCAGCTATGCCAGTCAGAGCAGTGGTAGGGGAAGTGTAGGTCCTTATGGGCATGGACACCTCCGCCAATCTCTCTCCATCACACCTACCCTACTCAGCTCTCCTGAGACCACAGAGGAAGGTGAGAGGCACAGGGCAGAGATGGATCTGCGGGAGCGGAGATCAAAAAGGTGAAGCTGACGTGTCCAGACACTGTCGTATCCCATTGCAAGAGGATGACCTCTTGTCAGATGGTGCCGAAGATAATAACTGAAAGTTTCTTTTAAGTTTTATTAGTTGTTTTTTTTCATTCTCATTCAATTTGCATGTCTCATTGTGTATGTTGTTGCATATGTGTGTGTAGAAGGAATACCTCAGTAGATGAAAGTTATGAATGGGACGCAGCTGAGTGCTCTGTGGATCCTGACATCCTGGAGGCCATGAAGATGGATCAGCCCCAGGCAGGTATTGGGCGGGGTAGGGAGTTTAGGCGAGATCGCCCACGCTCCACTGTTGGCCTCCAGGACCTTCAAAGTAAAGGTGAGAGTCTGACCATCATCCCCAACTGATCCGATCATATTTGCTGTCAATACTGCTGACCTGATTAGCTACATTTTGTCACTGGTGACTACCCTTGAGACATCCCTCTCCTCTCCTCTCCTCTCCTCTCCTCTCCTCTCCTCTCCTCTCCTCTCCTCTCCTCTCCTCTCCTCCCCCCTCCTCTCCTCTCCTCTCCTCTCCTCTCCTCTCCTCCCCTCTACTCCTTTAGGCCTATATACCCTGGTCAGTCCTCCTGCATCCCAGCCTCCTCGCATCCCATACAGTCGCTCACTGAGCGATGCACGCTTCAATGCCCTACGCCTGGAGTTTCAGGAGTATCGCAGAGCCCAGGAATCCTCCTCCCGAGTGTCCTGCCAAACCCCAGACCCAGACTCTGACACAAGTTCTGCTCTTCTTTGAGAGCCCATCTCGGTCCGTTACATTCCCTTTACCCATCCTCTCTAAATGTATCTATGACGGTTTTGTCCTTATTGTCTGATTTGTGTTTTGAAAGTGATTCCCAATAGACCTGACAACATCGTGAAAATTTCATTGCAATTGCAATGACCAATTTTATTTGTCCCAACTGTTTACTGTCATTTTTTGTGTATTTTGAATGTTTATCGAGCTTATGTTAAGTATGATATTTGGCTCTGGGATTTTGGATATTAAAGTATAGCGAGGAGGAACGATAACATGATATGACTGCTTGAATAGTGCGACTGGATTAAATTTTCAATCTTATTATTTTGTATTTCAGACCATTCAGAGGGAGGAGACAAATAGGTTTGGGAAAGTGCCATTGACCTGAGTCTGAAGAGTAAGCTGGATGGGAGTGAGGTTATGAGGGGGTGAGTGTAACTGTAGCAGCGAGTGACAGAGGCTAGTGCCCATGGGTTTTAGCCTCCACGCTAGCACACCCGCCTCCCATGCCAAAGGTCACGAGTTCAAGTCCAGTGTGTGACTGTGCTTGGTGTCTACACAACGCAGGTTACATTGGTGGTCAGTGGTAATGAACTCAGTGGTCATCCAGCAAGCTAAAAGAAGCTGTGTACTGAAAATTGCCCCTGTAAAGGAACACAGAGAAGGTTGGGGTTATTTTGTGGCCCTTTATGCTGTTTGAGACAAATATTAATGCTGGACAAATACTTTATATATGTGACTGCTGCTTCCTGACTCTGGATAGTGTTCAATGAAGCTGAATTAAACAATTTATATCACCCTCTTAGGAAAATATTTTGTCTGATGGGAAATTTTTACTGTTAGGAACATGCCAAAACCGCAACTGTACAGGGCTGTCTTTTGATACACTCGGACAATCAAATATTATTGCCAAGAAAATGGAATTTGTCTGCTACAATTTTATGCAGCAGTCACAGCAGGTTTCTCATTTGCTACATCAAGTTTGTTTTTTTGTGTGTGTTTTGTTTTGATTTTTGCTGTTTGTATCTTTGTTTGTTGCCAGTTCTACGTTAAATACCAGACAGCTTTAAGCTTTAAAGTGGTTATAAGCCATAACCATATGCCTGAAAGTTGATGTTCTGGTTCAAATAGATCCAGATTCATTTCCACACGTGTTCCTAAAAAATTCAGTGTTTTGTTTTGTGTGTTTCAGAGAAGCTCTGTTTATTTTTTTGTTGTTGTTTTTATTACTACCAATAGGCCTTTATAGGGAGCATAACGGTCCAAAATTTTTGGATTAAGTTTTGAATTATTACAATAGCAACACAAACTACTTTTGTTTAATGAGAATGCTTGATGAATTTGATGAGTCCAGCAAGGGTAGTACATTATCTTCCAAAAGTCACAAGATAAACCACATATACTGTATATTTCCAAAAAAAGGGCATCACTGATTTGACCATTTTACTACCACAGTAATATTTAAACCTCTGGATTTGGTGTCTGGATACATACTGTTCTTACTGTACACAATAAGCTATTGAAATGACAATGATAAATATATATATATATATATATACACATATGTTTATGTATTATTATAAATGTAAGTTAAGTATGTTGAAGATCATATGCTATTTGTCAAATCGAGTGATATGATTTTGGTGTTAATTAGACTTTGTTTTCAGAAGATGTATAGTATATTTTAAAAAATTCAAAATTTTGTTGATCCGTTTTCTTTAGAATATTCTAAACACTTTTTATGTCGTTCAAGTATGACCTTCAGCTGGAATTCCTCTCTAATCATAGAGACACCTTATTAATGAACTAAAATGAGAAATAATACACTTATATGATGTCTAGTGACTTTCTAATGAATCAGCCACCTGTAAACCGAATATTAATGCACATTAACGTTTATGAAGCTTTAAACATACTATTGATGGATGATGCATTCCCCTCTGGATACATGCAAATATTTCTGTCCAGCACATTGTAATATGGAAAATGAATGCCTATGCGCTCATGGTAATTGATGGTCTTGTAAAGTCTTTGTTCTGCTGTCTGTGCTTCTCTATTTTTTTGTTATTCGAAGAATTCAGTAAATCAGCACTGATGTGTATTTATGTACATGAACAAAGATTTTTGATATGTAACAGTGTTTACAAAAGCATTCTCATCAATGTGAAAGGTTAACTGTGAATGTCTTTCATTCTGCTGGTGAGATGTTTTATCTTGTTGCTGTACATTAATCTGTTCTGAGTCTGTTGTATATATTTTTGTCCTGGTCTGGTTGTTCTCTTTTTATAAGAGCTGTGGAGGATGTGTATAAAGGTGGCTACAGTGTTCCTTTTGACTTTTATAAGACCATAAGATCACTGTCTTATATTTAAAATACAGCTGTACATTTTGTAACGCGTTTAAATGTCGTCATTTTGAGAAATGATTTTTAAAAGGTTTTTTTTTTTTTTTTTTACAAATTTTTTAAAAATGCTGATTTTTATATCTGTGCTTTTTGTCTTTATGTTGTTAATGTTATTTTTATATGTTTGTACTGAATAAACTGATTTAATGTTTACTAAATGTTGGAGAGAGATTTTTTTCTTTTTTACCACACATTTCTAAATGTCAGTCAGCAAAAAACTGCAGACATCTGATGGTCTCTCCAGTACATATTTTCAATTTAGTATGATGATATGTGTTTTTTTGCCCTTTATATCACTTTTTTTATAACTCATACAGGATATGTATGCATTTATGACCAAATACTACTCAAAAGACCTGTTCACAAGACATGCTCATTTTATTTACTCTCTGTAAACCAACATAATGCTTCAAAGAGTAAAGTCAGTCTAATGCTCAGCTTTCTAGAACCTTCTCTCCTGTCTTCGAATGGCTCATTTAGCAGTCATTCGCATGACGTGCTTCACCATGTTGCCGATGCCATCAAAGATGTAGTGGTAGTGATAGTCTGTCTCCCACATGAAGGTCGGAGTGGAGACCACCTTGTTCTTTTCATCCACATAGGCCTCGTGAAAGGGATAGTCAAGGAAGACAAAGGAATAGCATTTACGCCGTTACACACTTCATCAAGCCCCTCTTTTAAACAAGGATGAAAAGCCTGATCAATATCAATGCTTATGAATATTCAGACCAATATTCACAACTCAGCTCATATTCATTGTATGATACTCTACTGACAACTTCTTTCTTTCTTTCTTTCTTTCTTTCTTTCTTTCTTTCTTTCTCTTTCTTTCTTTCTCTCTTTCTTTCTTTCTTTCTTTCTTTCTCTCTGTCCCCAATATTTTCTCTCTCTTTCTTCTCTCTGAAATCTCTCTACCCGTCCCTCCTTCTCTCCCTCTCTCTTCTGCTTTCCCCTTCTCCTCCCTCCCTGTCCCTCTGACCTCTGACCTCTGAAAGGATATGTAAGGCTCGCGGACGTTGTGACGTGCTCCCATGCTCTTGACTGACTGCACCATGTTAGTGTTGGGCCAGCGACCCCAGCGGTCTCCCTCATCTCGCTCGTAACCCATGGTCACCTCCAGACTGGGCAGAACCCGACAGGCCAGCAGAGGGGACATGCTGGACAGGCTGGTTCAGCAGCAGTGAAGAGAATTCAACATTCATGTTTTTACCGTATTTACTAAGAGCTATGGAAACATTACAAACACGGAAGTTGTAATGGAAACCCCTCGTGTTGTTTTACCGCTCGGATTAACTCGACGATCGTTAATCTTGTTATAAATTAGTAACACATGCTCATGCATAAGGTCATGAAAGGAAAGCATTTGGGGAACTGAAAATGATTAATTACCCAATGGGCTTGCGGTTACGATGAAATTCCTTGAGGACTCTCTCCACGTCATTGTGCAGCTTGCAATCTTTGCCATCCTTGTTGTAAGTGGATCTGCAGACACACAGTGTTTAGTGCACGCATACAGAGTCATAAAACGTATTACTGCACGTGTCAAACTGATCTACGCATTCTCCCAGTGCCATTTCCTGTGCATCCCGTCACTCATCCTGTTCACAGGTACTACATATTTAAAAACTTGAGGAAGGTGAGGGTAAGTATCATAATTGTATTACATAGAGAGTGTTAATTCAGTAAGAGGTGACAATTTACCTCATTACTGCCATAGTTCACCTTCATACAGAGTAATGAGGTGTATACATTATTAATTAACTGCAAATTGGTACAAACAGTTGCCATAAATCCCTAGAAACAAACAGAGTAAACGCTGCAATGGTAGTTTGACTACTGAGTGCCTGGACCTCTTACAGCAGAGGGCTGTCTTTTAACCTAAAAAGCCCAACTCTAGGTTACCCCATGTCATCTATCATTCTGTGAGAATACGATCAATCTTGATCGTTGTCTATAATCGTATCAGGGGCTTTTCTCTGTGTGTGTTTGTTTAATGTCACCAGGTAAGAAGATTAGCTCCCCAGGAATAGAGGGCGATACGGAGGTACGCACACAGTTGGATACTAAAAAAGCCTAATTCACAGAATCATCTCACATCTTGAAATAAAATAAACGGGATAACTGAGCCAAGTGGAGAAATGCTCACGCTTTTCTAGATCAAGCAGCTTTTTATGAAACTATACATTTTTAAGAAAACAAAGTCTCTTGACCCCAAACATAATAAACTCTGCATTTATATTAACATTCAACTACAGTATGATCTCTCTCTCTCTCTCTCTCTCTCTCTATCTCTCTTACAGGTTCTTGACAATGCCATGGCCCCCAGGGAAGATAATGGCATCAAAACTGTTGATGTCCAGTTTGGAAAGGTCTTGCATCTGCATCATCCCCTGACCATGGCAGAACCGGGCAGACTCAATCATCATGTTCCTGCAATAAAGTGTAAATTACCCACACTGCTCTCAGATCAGTTTGTGTTAGTTAACGATGCCAGTAGGAAAAGACAGTGGGCTAAGGCTTTAGTACCTGTTCTCTCCAGAAGAGGGCTGCATCTTCATGTGGTCCATCACATGCATTTGCTGCTGGTTGGGGGCAAACAGCTGAAATCGCGCCCCATTGCGACTCAGGTGATACATGGTGCTGTTGAGTGATTAAACAGAATTTAATATTTAAATAAGTTATAACGTAATGTAGCTTCCATAAAAATGTAGTAAATTCCATCACTGATGATTTTATGAATACACAGAATATGATATCTAAGAAGTGTAAGGGTGTAAATATTTACCAATAATTTTATGCGTTATCATAAACCTGTCTTTACAGAAATGTTCCAGAAAAAAATAAATAGTAAATATCGGAGTAACGCCTTTATTTTAGTATTAGACAGCTGCCAATCATACTCACAATGCAGCCTCGTGAATGTCAGTACCATCCCACCAGCCACAGCCTGAGAATACCTGAATGATACCACACAATGATATTACCATCTCATAACACAAGCATCATTACCATCCATCCATCCATCCATCCAAGTCAACCCAAAATAGTTATCCTTTTTTTCCCTTTTTCTTTTCAACCATTCACTTCATAAAAAGAAAACTTTCCACTACCCAATGCTACTTCACAGACAACTGGAGAACATTTAATGCACAAGCATTTATTCATTATACAACTTTGAGCCTTCTCATTTCCTTCTACTCCAGCTCTGACCACCACACCTTTTAGACCCGTCTATTTTCTGATATGTAGTGCGTTATGATGACTGTATTTTTTTATCTGCTAGGACTGGACTCCTTATACCATTGTCTATGGCCAGATACCTAGACCACTGACACTGTTTGATCGCTCTTTGATTTTTCCAGTACTCACCACAGCAATGTTGGTATTGCCCCAGTTGCCCCAGTCACCTCCATGGTGTGCCAGGCACGTAGGCTGGCGAAGAAGAACAGCTGCAGCTTGCTTAGTAAGCAGTGCCCGTGATGCCAGCATGATCAAATTGAGACAGCACCCAAAAAGAGTGGAGGACCAACAAAAATGCAACGGACGTCGGTTCCAAACTCTGATCAACTAGACCTCTCCTCCACTCTCACCGAAGCCCTTGTTGACGGTTTATATGCCAATGCACGGGCCCTGACGTCAAGTAGTAAGCTCGATTTCTGAGAAGATAAGATTCTTTGTCTGAAGAAACCTTTTCCTTTCTCCATCGCCTCTCTAATAATACCTTCCTCAATGATCTTATTATACTAAGTCATTTGGCCAGCACTCCTTCAGTACCTCCACACAATCACTATAGTCCGTTCCTGAGCCACCCCTGAACTGGCATTGACCGTCTGAACTGGCTAACTCTGCAGAGACAGTTTGACTGAGTGCTCTTCCTATCTCATTCCCTCACTTTGCTCTAGCTGTACACCTGTATCAGTTCAGGAACCATTTTTTATGATACGTTGATGCAATTCTGATGCTTTGAAGCCTTCAAAAACAAACAAACAAACAGACATGGTGATGTGTTCATAAATGTATGAATGACCGTAATCCTTGTTTTCAATTCAATTGACGTTAAAAAAAAAAAAAAGTGTGCAGACTCATTTAAAACTATTCATATGAAATTCATCTCAGCTACACCAATGTGACTAATTAATCCTGACTTTCTGCAAATTCACACAAGTGGAATACAATTAAATCACAGGAATCCTGTTTTACTAGGTTAGCTCATAGATGAAGGTTGACCTGGGCATAATATGAGGGCAGTAATCAAAGTCGATTACCTGGCATTCAACCAAAACCGTTTTGGGGATGAACAGGTCTGAATAAGATACCCGACCGCTAAAGCCCATTACTTCATAATGCTCTTAATGCAGTAATACTCTGCTGTCTGCTGGCACCAAAGGCATCGGTCCAAGAGAGCGGTCTACATTTCCTTAGTGAGGATATCCTATACTAGACTACATGCTTCGAGAGCCAGGGGAACCCTGTATGATCCTAACATTACACAACTTGCAACTCCTACGTGATTATTTTGTATTGCATGTATAGTCCTATACCCAAACCTGCTATGAATGAATGTCAAAGTCTACTATTAACATAAAATGCATAAGTAATTGTTCTCCAGTTTTGAATGCAGCACCGCTGGTGTTTTGGCATGCCTAAAATACATAATAATAAGCTCAAATCAACCTCGACTAGAATGGGAAAAAATGCTACTTTAAGTATTTAAATATTTCAGCTGTTTTTTTTGTTTTTTTTTGGGGGGGGGGGGGGGGTTGCATCCTATTAATTTCCAGAGTTGGCAATGTCTCACGACTACTTGACTTTGTGTATACTGTAGCACTGTCTGTTTGACATGCCCTCTTCAGTTCAGAGTAACACAGCATTAGACGGCCGTGGCAGAGCTTAACTCATGTCTGGGATGCGTTTTTGGCTTATCTCATGGAAACAATCTTAAGTGGCTCATCAGGGACAAAAAACATAGCCCAAATTTGTTAATGGACAGTTAGATTCTGTAAAGTTCTGGAAGTTTTTTCATTCACTTGCTTCATTTATTATTCAGTGTTTCAACTACCTCAGTATACTTGGAACATACAAATGGAATTTGGTTAGTTGTGTTTTTTTAACAGAGAGATGAGTGGCATGAGGGTTTTTTTGTTCCTGAAAGCAAGATGTGTTGACACAATCAGAGACAGCTGAATGGGCCACATGAACTGAACTACAGTAATCTAATTTAGCACTTACAAAGACAAAGCCATCTTAAACTGAGGGTGTAAAAGTCTGTTTCCTCCATGCTGACTCATTCATTTTCCATAATTGTCTTTTAAATATATCCTGGTGAGACTTAGACAAGTAAAGAGCCAACAGAGAAGGAAATGGACGTCATTTAAAACAAATCAATGAGACTTGAGACAATACGGACATTTCATCGTGTTCTTTTCAAATCAAAACTTTGATTCACGACTTAAAAATGGACCATATCATAATTCAAGGGCATAAAACCACACACACACACACACACACACACACACACACACACACACACAAAAACTAAAGAAATATCTAATATCTCAAAACAAGACTGGAGCTGAACTATGATCATTTACCAATGATCCTGGAACCACATGAGAAGAGACATAAAAAGACACACCAAAAGAAGGAACTTAAACATAGAAAGAAAACTCTGAGATATCCCTCCACACGTTACTTTGAAACTAGTGAGCTACTTGACTTGAGGGGCACTCTTTGAGAACTGCATATACGGTACTCCATAATGGCACAGTGCATTGTAAGTTCAGATCGGGTTATTCATAATACGAATCGGAAATTAAACTCAACGTGGACAATTATTCAAAAACGTCACCAGCACGTTTAACTTTGTTGTCTTTCACAGTTTATGAGCATTCAGAAAGGGCAGCATGGCTGGTGGTTGACCTCTCTTCTGAGGCGGCTTTTATGCATGTCTTGGGCCTTCTTCTGCCTCTCTGTCATTGTGGTGCTCAGGCTCTGCTTTATTGCTGGCAGGACGACCTTATCACTCAGCCTGGGCTGGACAGAGGGCCTGAAAATGATCAGATAAGAGGCATTCAGTATCGTGAATTATTCAGTTTTATTAAATTTGAGGTGTCACAGAAGGTTAGGTTGACCTACAGCTTGTTTGGCAGTGGCTTTAAAGGCTGTTTTGGAAACTGCTCCAAATCATCTCCTCTAAAAGACAGAGAGATGATATTAATGGACGCGATGATTATAAGAGACGGACAGTCTGAATGTGCTGTAAAATGCTGTTCCTGCACATAAAACCATGCCGACCTGCTGGGTTCAGAGAGGTAAGCCTTTGTCAGGTTGGAAACCTCACACGATATTTTCTTCTTGTTGAATACTATGTCTTTGAGGATTGCTTTCAGTCGCAGCAGCTGAAATGAGTGCAGAGGTGAGAGATGGTCAAAGTTTGAGCCAATCATATTGGTCTATACATGTCATGGACATTCTGGGGAATCCTGACCTCCTGGGACTGTAAGCTGTTGGTGGTGTAGAGATTCTGGATCATTTTCTCACACTCTTGTAACGTCGGGGCACGAAGCGACTGAGAAGCACCGCTGTGAATGCGCAGAGGGTGCAGAGACGCAATGGTTTTGTGTGTGTGTGACGTGCTGGGCTCTGTCCTGTGAAGCCCCGAGGTCTCCCTAGACCTTCTGGTTGATACAAGTGAAAGGAAAGACAAAAAAAAGTTTCAGTGAAGGGGAAAAGCTCCAGTGACATAACTGTGGCCGGGGTAACACTAGTTGGCCTACCCAGTATGTCCATTTTGAGAGGGTGGACCATTCAAAATGTGGGACCGAGAAGACTGAGGAAAGTTTCTGCCACTGCTGGATGGAGAAGCAGTCTGGGCCTCTGAAGCAAAGGAACTCCTATTAATTATGACACTTTTCTTTTTTAACTAAAAAGGATGTGTAGGCCTGTATCTTATATTTTCTCTCTGTGTCCTTCACAGAAATGTTTAGATAAGAACAACATACCTTTTTGAGGAGATTCTCCTGAGTCCATAATTAATCTATACTGCAGTTCTGTAGGGAAAGACCAAAAAGAGCCTGTTGTCCTTGCCGTTCCGTAGAATGGGACATAAAAGTTCGGTTACGTGTGAGTGAGACACGTACCTTTATTTTTGCGTTTAAGGTCTTCAATTTCCTCGTGCAATTTTTCTAACACGTCCTTATGCTGCTGTTGAAGGAATAAAATGTCCTTCTCCAATGATGCAATCCGCATGTCGGTACCCGTTCTTTTCTGGGAAATGAGCGCTTGATTGTCAAACTGCAGGGAACTTGATACACAGTCGCTTGATAGCAGACGTGGGTAACGAGCTCTGTCGAGGATCCCCACCCGAGACCAGTTTGGTAGGTTCGGCAAGGGTGGTAAATTGCTGGCAGACATAGCGTTACCCGAATAAAAATAAGAACCTTATCCTTATCTTTCAAAAAAATGTTCTCTATGGCTAGACTGTCGCAGCATTTTCTTCTCATACATGTCCGGTGACTGAATAAACATACTAATTACTGCAAAATCCACTACAATGATTAAGAGTCCTTGCTTATTCAAAATTCTTTGGGACAGCTACGGTATATACTGTCGTGGATGTGTTAAGGATACATTTACTGTGATAAAAGCCATTGCATAATTTAAAGCTCTTTTAAGTCAACCAGTTGCAGACCAGTTGGTTATCTCATTAAATCGACTATAGCATAGATTATTTTAGCTGGCTAGTACCTTGGAAGCAAGTCTAGACTGTCTGCTACCCAACTGACAGACGCGTCCATCTCCTCCGGTGGTTCAACTGTTAAATTTTGCAAACGTTGAAACACATTCGCTGTTATTTTTGATAACTGTTACAATTAACACAATATAAAAACGCATAGAAAACAACTTGGCCGGGCGGCTAGCGAGTACTTCCTTGTGTGTCTATGCCGGCCTCTGTATACCGCGTTGCCATAACAATAGTCGAGTTTCCTTTTTCTTAGTGCTAACAAGCTTGAGCGAGCGCAAAGGACTGAAGATAAAGCTGTCAACGCACACCAAAATATGAGGGGTTTTTTTTAAACACTGTACTGTGCATATACAGTGACATCATAAACAAAGAGCCTGAACTAACCACCAAATAATTTTAATTCACATCTTTTTACACGTTAATGAAATTTGAACTAATACAGAACTGAAGACAAAGGCAAAAACATTGTAAAAAATCTAACACAAACCACCCCATAACTAGAAAACACAAACTGCATTTCAGAATTTAACAGTACATGATTACAATCAGGTCTCACAATCGTAATGTCCGCAGAATCAACACAAGTACGGTATCAAATGGTCATACCATGCAGCGACTGCACAAGGAAATCTAATGAAGAAGCAAGTATGATTGATCTTAATTTTTGGAGTTTGATTTACTGATGCATATTGCACAACTGCTGCATCTTGACATCCTCATCTTACGGTTGCTATCAAAACACACGAACACAAACATTAAAAGGGAAAAAAAAAAAAAACAGATCAAAATTTAAGAGAGTAACGTGTACAGCCATAACGAGTTTGGCAAACTTGAACACTTGAGTTGCCAGAAAGCTTCTTAATTGCATTTCAATACAGAGCCTGGGAACATGGGAACTCAAAATGTTCTTTTAGAAGCTCTGTTGGGCAGAATTATTGTAAAAAAAAAAAAAATCTTTTGTTTATCACATAGTGGAAAAAAACCTGACTATTGAAATAAAAGTCTGAGTCTAATCAATTCAAAGGGATGACAGGGGGAAAAATGACTAGAGATGGTTCATATTTACATTTTGTTTCTCCTCAAATATGCAACAAAATAAATACATAAAAATACAGTATTTTGTCTGAGGCACAGTTAAAGTGTAGACCTCATTACATTAGTTTCAATATTAAGAAAATTCATGATCATATCTGTCAATCTGAAACCAATTAAATAAAATCACCCACTCCACCTAACAGGGTCATGCAGTACTTCTTGTTCACTGTCAGAGCGAGAAAACCAGCAGTGTAGTGCGAAGACGCTTTCTGAGAGAAACCAAACAAACTAGCTGAAAGCAATCAGATCTATTAAAGATGAGCCGCTGAATTTCAAGAGCAAAATATGTGAGCGAGAAGGCCTCTCCTGACTTGAACCTTTTACACGTGGAATGTTATCTGAAGGCTTATTCAGTAACTAAAGGAAAGAACTACACAAGGAAACAAAGGAGTTGAATTGATGATGATGATCTATACTTCTATGTTCATAGTTGAAAGTGCCTAAGAGGCAAATCTGAAAAAGTGTAATTTCCTTTCTTTATGAAATAACATTAGGGTAAAATGCTCAGCATTCACCATGCTGAGTTTCACATTAGTGCATGGTAAAGCGTGCCGCATCGTATTACATGTTGTCTCCAGGAAAAAGGTTACGTGTTGGACATTCTGGGGCTTTTAACTACCGTGTACATGCACTCTACTGCGAGAAATGATCCAATTTGTGCAGCGACCGCGTGAACTTCCAAAAGTGATGCCTTATAGCTTTTTCATGCACCATAAATCAACATTATTCTTCAGTTAACTGTACATATGGTACTGGACATAGGAGGGAGGTTTACCAGCAAGAGATGTAAAGTTGCTGATTATTTATCAAATGGCAACTGGAAATCTGTCAGTCTATTGAGTCTATATTTGCACTGAGGCCAACAGTGGTATTTATAGATTGGGGGTTGAAAGGGAGATGAGGGCGGTTGGGGTAGCCACAGGATCAGGGCGTGTAAGCGGGCGGCGGCTGGAACTGGTTGGTGATGTCGTAGTCGGCAGGATACGTTTCGCTGCTCTCCTCCATTTCGGAGAGGAGCTCCAAGGCCTGCTCCTCTTCCTCCGTGGGGTAGTGACGGAGCAGGTTGGCGGCCGTCGCCAGGATGGAGGCCCCTCCGGCGCCGGCCACCAGGTAGAAGCTGATGGCGAAGGTGACGTATATGAGGGAGCCGTGGTATTTTTTATGCTGCTGCTGCAGGGACAGGATGAGCTCTGAAGCCCAGTAGCAGAATCCAATCACTGTGGCACACTGGAGCACTGGGAAGGGGAGGTGGAAAACAAACATGGATTCATTGGAGAACAAATGGGAGGGAGATGTTAGTGGCTGAGCTGTGCAGCTTGATTAAGCTACTGATTAAGCAGCTTGACTAAGCTACTATATACTATATATATATATACATACATATATATATACACACTATACAACTAAATAGTTTTGTGTGTGTGTGTGTGTGTATATATATATATATATATATATATATATATATATGTATAAATACAGCTGATGCTGTCATACTGAATAACGTAACAACTGGGGATACACTCTTCTCCTCAGTATCATGTAAAGATTCCTCTGTTTAAAACTCATTTATGTGATGCAGTGCTGAGGCAGTTTTCATCATGTATGTGCAGAAATTTACATAAAATAAGTACTTGGACACTTTTTTTTGTTGGACACTTAAACGAAAGAAAGGCCCTGGAAGTAATTTCACAGTCTGTCGCTCTTACCCTCTTAATATTCCAAACTCCAAATTCCAACCCTTCCTTTACAGGTTTATGATTCTACAACAAGGTATGACAGCTGATTATGTGGCACTGCTCAGAGAAGCTGTGCTCTTTTTGTACCTGTAAGGATGTGAGCGAAGGCATATCTGCGTGTGATCTTGAGAGCTGGATGTTTAGGTCCAAAGACATCCAACAGGAAGGCCGTCAGACTGCAGAGAATGCCCAGGAAACAGAAGGCAGCGATCACCCGCAACAACAGGATGGTCTGAGAGTTCACACAGTTGTCTGTACAAGAGATGGATGAGTGTTAATTACCATGACACAACAGACAGATCATTTCTTACCTACCCTGTCATAAAATTGCACATCTGTCCTTGGTTTCTAAATGTTTATCTCCCAAAACCTGAGGTTGCCACTCTTTTGTATGTGTGTGTGTGTGAAATTTTAACACCAGAACAATTGCTCGGAATAGGCCGGGTTTATCCATATTTACGTAACTAACCAGGAAAGGGGTAGTCTTTCTAGGGGAAAAAAAGAGAAAAGCCTACGTATGTACAAGTAATACCCATCAGTATCGCTAGGGAGCACGATAAATCAACAGACCTTGAACTCTGTTTCACTTTCACTGTAGTAACTGAAAAATAACACAGAATACTATCGTACAAACGCCATGATAACCACTCACCCTTCACGAGATTCTCATCAATGTACCCCAAGACGTCTGCCACTCCAAGCTCCTGTCTTGGGCAAGTACCCCCATGTACACGAAGCCAGGCTGGCTCAGCTAACGCCGTACATAAAGCCGTAATCGACAGTGCTCCGGGGAGCGCGGACACTAGACTCCGCTCAGGCTGTTTAGGCAGCGCAGTACCACCTCGCCTCCGTCGGTTTCCAGGGAGAGTAGATCCAGGGGGTGCGTACATGATTACACAAAAGCTAGCTAATTGCCTTACTCAAACAAAACAGTTGTGTTTTACCTCAACACTCTCAATTCGATACAACCTAAGGGAAAAAAAACAAGCTACGCCAACAGTGCGTCGTTAGATATTCCCTGATATGTTCAGAAAAAAATTCCTTTTAAACACAGTGTGGGTGGCTAAAATCAGACGAAGCGAAACACAGCTAAGTTATTCCACTAAAGAACTCTGCTTGTTACTGCGCCTGCTAACAACAGCTGGTCGGCTCGTTACGTCAAAATGTACAATAGAGGGAGAACATCTGTTTTCACCACTACTCTAAGGCCCTTCAGTACTATATGGCATGACTGATTAACAAATCATGGATGTCATCCCCCTAATATTCAAGATAGCGCTCCAAATCTTAGCGGTCAAGATTATTGCTTCTAGTTACGATTTCACAGGAATGACTGATCTGACTACATCTGCTCTTCGTCTTACCAGAAAACGTTCGTTGAAGCTAGCTCCACAGGCTATGTGGCTAGCGCTACCAGACTAGCAAAAAAATATTCTAGATCAGAACTAATATTAACCTAAAACAGGATACCAAGAAGGTCAGTGGTACTTTGTTCCCCGTTCCAAAAAATAACCCTAAACAATGACGAAATTACTACAAACAGAACGACATCCTGTCCTTTAACTAAAATCTAAAAACAAAAACAAAGGCTTTCCATCGCTAGCCCGAAAACCTTCCTAGATCGCTGTAACTTCCCCTTCCTCTTCATCTCGTTTACGTCAGTGCGGTTGTAAGTAGTTGTGCACCCTGCCATCTAGTGTGGCGGTAGGCGAACGTTAGGTAAACGCAGCGTAGTGGACTCATCCCAAACTATAGGTGGCAGTACTGCTTACAAGATTTTTCAAAGACCTGTAAAGTAAAAAAAAAAAAAAACAGGAAGTAAAGCAGAGCTGATAAACAATCTAACGTCGACCTTCTGTCATTTGTTCATTGGTGATCAGCTTTTACGTGAAGTCATAATTTGAAGTATACTTTTTGTTTTTGTCGGACTGTAGGCGAAAAACGTGTTTTACGAAACTGAAATGAAGGACACGTTGGACCTTGTCCACAGGTTTAATGCTCATCCAGATTCGCGCTGCTGGTTCGTAGCGTGGAACCCAAGGGGCACATTGCTGGCTTCTTGCGGTGGGGACCGAGCCATTAGGATATGGGGTAAAGAAGGTAATGTGTTCTTTTGGGATGAAAATGCATAACGGCCGAACTATTCCGAACAGGGCAGAACGTACCATATAGTCCGCGATTTGTCAGATGCATGCCTTTGACAAACCAGCTATTATTCCCGCAAACAGTCGTCTAACACGTATTGTCAGTTTGTTCTGTAAAGCAGCGTTTCACAACCTTCTTCCCACACGGGGCACAGTTTGCAAATATTACAGAATCTTGCAGCACAACGTTTACTCTGCTGCAAACCGCAGACTGTTGTCATAAATAAGAACTGAAATGCTCACCAGAAAGAAAAGCCGGCGTTTTTAACATAGACATACATTCTTGGTTTTACTAGTGATGGTCACTTAATTTCCGTTTCAGAACAGTTTGGGAAGTTGTATTTTAATGTTAATCGCAGGTGTAAAGATCTCTGATCTGATCTGTCTCTTTTCTAATCACTACAGGTGATTCTTGGGAGTGTAAGTGCGTGTTGTCAGATGGCCATCAACGCACAGTCAGAAAGGTGGCGTGGTCACCCTGTGGCAATTACCTGGCATCTGCTAGCTTTGATGCCACAACATGTATATGGAAGAAGAACAATAACGATTTTGAGGTAAACCTGTCGCTTTAACATCACAAGTTCATTGCATTTAACCCTCTGCAGTTCCAAAATGGTGACCTTGTTATAAGATTGTGTAGGTCTTGATAGTAATCATTTTAAGTATGTTTGTCTCCCTTGTTTCTCCCTGGTCAGTCTCTGACTGTTTTGGAGGGTCATGAGAATGAGGTGAAATGTGTTGCGTGGGCCCCATCAGGCAACCTGCTGGCCACCTGTAGCAGAGACAAGAGTGTCTGGGTTTGGGAAGGTCAGTATGGGCCATTATCATCAATACACTGTGATCCATGTGATTGCAGTCACATTAATCGGAAGCACTATTTGTTCAGCGCTGTACTCATTCTGTTTCAATCTCTGTTTTTTAGTGGATGAGGAAGACGAGTATGAGTGTGTTAGTGTGGTGAATTCACACACACAGGATGTGAAGCATGTTGTGTGGCACCCCACACAGGAGGTAAAAAAAAAACCCGTTTCCTGTTTGTTTTCATTTGCTTCTCTCTGTTTCCTTCTACATTGTGCTGCAACATGGAAAAAAAAAAAACCCTTTTCATAGCAAGTAGAGGAAGGTAGTCTTTTTAGACCCCATCATCTTAATACTGATAGGCTGCTGGAAATAAACAGTCTCACCTTGTTGGGCTTGGGGAATATGTTTGGGGTTTTTTTGTTTTTTTTTAATTACAGGGTTTCAGTCTTCCTTAAAAGGTATTTCTTGTCGATAGTTATGCATGATATGCCAGCTTTTGGGTGTTTTGTTGTTGTTTTTGGACTACAAAGGGATGTAGATTATGGCAATTAAATTACGAGATGAATATTGAATTAATATGGCCTCTGAAGCCAAATTTGTGAGTCAAACTGATCTCTCTCTCTCTCTCTAGCTTCTGGCATCTGCCAGTTATGACAACACAGTGTGCATTTATAAGGAAGAGGATGACGATTGGGAAGTCAGGGCTACACTGGAGGGACACACGTCCACAGTCTGGAGCTTGGCTTTCGACCCGAACGGCCAGAGACTGGCCTCCTGTAGCGATGACCGCACGGTGAAGATTTGGAAAGAATGCCAACCTGGCGATGGTAAATAGAAGCGTTAATGCCTATTAAGGGCTGTTTTAGACAATTAGGATGTTGAGTAATTATCTTAAAACAATACACGGAACAGGCTAGAGACTTTGTAGAAGCTTAATGGGTTTACTCTTTATTGAAGGTGATTCTGCAGAGGGGACATGGAAGTGTGTGTGTACCTTATCTGGGTTCCATGACCGCACAATTTATGACATCGCATGGTGAGTCATCTTATTAAATGGACCGTAGCTTCCCCAGGAAAAAATAAAAAGCAAACAAAATAAATTCTCTAGGTTCTTTTTCAGGTTCATTGGATTTAGTCGTATACTTCTATACTTCTCACAACCTCAAGCTGATTTGTTCTCAGGTGTCGTCTGACTGGCGCCCTAGCAACAGCGTGCGGTGACGACGGAGTGCGTATATTTAAGGAGGATGCGACCTCTGACCCCGACCAGCCCATCTTTTCCCTGTCTGCGCACGTGCCTAGAGCTCATAGTCAGGACATCAACTGTGTGGCATGGCACCCGAAGGAGGCGGGACTACTGGCCACCTGCAGTGACAATGGGGAGATTGGCATCTGGAAATACAAATCCGAGGAATGAACTGACCTAAGACCACCCCACAAAGCTGCGGTTTTACAAAGAGCACTGACTTTTCCAGTAGCAGTAGTATTGAGGTGTTAACAGTTGAGAACACATGCATTTGCAAATCTCTGGTTACTTACAACATCCCTGGATTAAAAAGAAAAAAGTATTGGAATTTTGATTAAATATATGATGTAGTCATATATTTCTACTAAAATCTACTCTGACACCATAAATGATTGTCATAGCCATCATATTATTTATTTATTTCTCAAGACTTTGTCACCACACAAACTTTCACCTACAGACTGTACCTTGGTTCTTAAATTACTGGTCAAAGTTGAATTCATTTCCGCTTATTCCGCTGCTGCCACAAAGTATTCTCGGAAGTTTTGGTAATTTTGTTGTTTTGCTTGTCGTAACTGAGAGAAGAAAGATGAACTTTGATAATGTTTTTAAAATGTGTCTTTGTTCAGCTGTATTATTTTACAAAAATATTAAAAAATTCAAATACAGATTTATCAAAATGGTGTCAGTCTTCTGGCACATAGGAGAATTTAGTGGTCAAGGGCAATTTAAGGAATTGGGGAATCATATGAAATATATTCAATTTTAATTTAAAACTTCTGTTTAAAATTCTGTTCACACTTAATGTCAAATTACTCGCCAGGCTATGAGCTTAGGCAGGATAGCTCATTCACTTAAATAATGGGAATTGCAATATGGACCAGTGACTTGGAAAAGTTTGAGATTCAAGTTTATGCCTCTAAGAACAGACTTAGGAATGGTAAAGGATTCACCAAAGGTTGATTTTTATCAACCATTTATTTTTCCAATGACGGTGTAACCTGAAAATATTTTCCCTTTTAAAAATGGTCCCATCTCAACTCATTCATAGACCTGACAAGTTGGATCACTTTATTTCAAAGGACATGAAACATCTACAGAAACTGTGACTTCTTTCTTTTATAAAAACACAAAGTACAGGACAATTGTGCTCATGTCTCAAACAGGTTTCTTGTTCAATACTTGCTTAAACAAACTGTCATAGAAGACAATTAACTTAGAAGGATGGTTTCAAGCAACACATCTGCTCAGTGAAAATGTCTCCATTTACACAATTCTTTCTCAAATCTTCACACATAATCTGAGTTTACTAAACTACCATGAACAACCTAGCATTCTGAATTCTTATTTCTGATCAAACAAACTCAGACTGGGTTGCCTCGGAGTATATACCAAAAGAGCTGTCATTTCAAAATAAAATCAAAACATGAAATAAGTAGAAATGTAATTTAAACTGACAAAACATCCATAACTCGGATACTTGCTCATAAAGAACTGTACACAGGAGGAGATGAAAACCAAACCCATCTTAATGAACAAACACAGGAGAGTAAAGATGATAGACCGTCCTAATCCTGGGGTTGGAGACTTAGTCTGAGTCGCTGTCTCCATCACTGTCGGCCTCCTTCACGTCCACGCTGAACTTGTACTCCTGGTCACAGCCCATGTAAGCGTCACTCATGAAGTACAGCGTGTAGTTATGGGTGCCTACCACAGGAGCCACAAAATCCAGTTTCACCTGAGGGAGCAGAGAATATCATTATTATTACTATTATTATTATTATTGTTATTATGTGCGGTGCACTGATTCACCCAGGCTGGCATTTTCTGTATTTTACACTGATGCAAGGAACAGGTGAATTTTACAGTTGGTGGCAATATCTGTGATTTTGTTCCAAGAATGGTGTTAATTCCTGAACCACACTGAATATCCACAATAATGAATGATAACAGTGGGATGGAAGCTCTAACTGAGAAAACCAATCATTTTACATGACTAGTATTAGACTAGTATTACACGAGCAGTGTGAGTGGTATGTCCAGTGTAAGGTAGGAAAGACAGACCTTGGCTTTCTGCTGTAGGGTAAGCCTCTTGATCGAGATCAGACTGTTGGATTTAGGATCTCCGATCACGACCCACCAGCCCTCTTCACGTTTCTGTAGAGCAAAACGAACGTTCACACACTGAGTAAATCTGTCTTAAACAAAAGTCAACCGTTAGTAGCGCTTGCGTGTTGTGAGGACAGTGAGGACAGTTACCTGTGGGAAGAGCGGAGCGATGACGGGCCCGGTCACCTCCTCTTCTCTCTCTAACTGCACCATCACCACAACAGGACTGCCACTGTCAACAACACAAATCAAACCGTCAAGACCCCTCGAATAAAAACACGGTTTTAAAACGCGCCAACGCACGGACTTTGAATGTCAAAACCAGGAACGGGCTGTGAAGGTTGCGTTTATTCATTGTGTAAGCTCGCGTCTATGCGTCTTGTGAGGATCCTACCTCTTGACTTGGTCCTTTTCTGCCACCTCGTAGGACAGTTCGATGTTGGGGTAGCGGTTACAGAAACGAGCCACGTCGGCCATCTGAGAGTCAGACAGCTGCAGGAGACCGGAACGTTCTTCATCCTCCATTTCCATAATGTCGAAAATGCTCTCCACACCCTTCACACACAGACAGTGATAACAGCTCAGTTATTATCATATTAACATTCATTTACACAAATATGACCAAAGAATCATGAGTATTGTCAACTGCTGATGGCAACATGTAGTAAACTGTCGGGTCTGTTTTGTTCCTCACCTTCTCGCCGCAGCGTTTGATGTGGTCTGATGTGAAGTGGGGCAGTTGTTTGAGGTAGGAGTCTTTGGACCACATAGCCTGGGTGACCATCTGAGCCAGCTCCATGGCAGCCAGGGCCGGACTCAGCCAGCCGTTACTGGACAGCACATCCACGCAAGCCTGGATCAGACGTACTGCCTACACACATACACATACACAGAGATCAATGGTCAGAGAAACGGAAAAGTAAAAACAAAACAAAACAAAAAACACATCTTCAACTGGTCACTCAATCTCAATTAACCACAAGAGTCATCCTTAATTAATGCTCAGCCAACCCTTTCATCCTATAGCTTCTCTCAGGTGCTGGTTTCCAGTGTACCCACCTTGCTGAGGATCTCCTCTGTGTCAGACTGGAGCTCTGCACTCAGCTGCATGCGGGACAGGTGAGCCTGGAGCAGCAGGTTGGTCTTCACATGTGGGTCGTTAAATTTGGGGTTGTTGAGCTTGTGGGGTACTTTTTGGGCCAGCTGTAACAGAACCAGAAACCAAGCTTCAATGGCTAGTCCGGTGTCACTTGGGAGCATATTTTACATATTCTGGATGGAAAACGGAGTGTGTGTGTGTGTGTGTGAGAATGTGTGTATGAGACGAACCTGTCGGAGCAAAGCATCTTCGTGGTGTCTGATGGGGATGTTCTTGTACTCAGCAGCGTTGGAAATGATCTCGATCAGGCCACGGATCTTGGTCTTAGCATTGAGAGACATGCTGAACAGCTCTGTAAGAATGAGAATGAAGAATAGATAATCAGTATCAGAGAACACTGCAATGGTCCGGTCAGAAAATACATTTCCAATCATAATGAGGTGGATACAGAGTTAGTGGTATCTGACTCCGGCTGCGGGCTGTTGTAGGTAGCTGTTGGGCTTACCGATGGTGGTGTAGTTGATGTAGTAGTAGGCTGCGATCATGCCCAGGTTGAGTGGAGCCACGTCCATCTCATCCTCAATGCTGATGCATTTGGACTGTTCCAGATCCTGCAGCGTGTTCTCCACCAGCTCCGACAGGTGGTCTGACAGGTGACGGTGTGACATCCCTGCAGGAGAACGAGCAGGCGTTAGGTTTGACTTTCTTTACCAAGACTTTTCTATCAACCATCCGGTTTCCTCTAGCTAAGATACTATTCTTGACAGATGTTCTGTTGCTTCAGATTGGCATGGCCTGTTCTGATGTTCTACCACTCTATATGAAATATGAGAGTTAAGGTGTGGAGCTGTGCTTTTCCTCACCCTGAAGGTTATAGTAGTTGGGGTTCTGGGTCATGCGGCGGTAGAGGAAGGTCCAGGTTAAGTAGTCCACGGCGTCCTGTTTGTTCTCGATGGTCTTGGTGACGATCTCGGCGTTGAAATGGTCGTGGAGACAGTGGTCCAGGTGGGATTCCACGGGTAGAGGCTCATACAGGAACTTCTTAAAAAAGTCCTGTTGGGGAGAGAAAGACGATGAGGTTGCTGACGGAGCAAAACAAAGAGGATGAAAATGAGAGCACGAAAGAGAGACAGAGAGGAAGAGAGGGAAACAGACGGAGATCCGCTACCTTCTTGGAGCCCTGACACATGATCACGCATCGTCCCTCGTCGTCCTGTAGAGGGCGGTTGGCTTTCCCCACCATTTGGAGGACATCATAAATGGGATAGTCTACATAGCTAAAAGAAGACAAAAAAAAAAAAAAGTCAGACAGAAATCAATAAAGTTGCTAATACGGCTTTCTGGCACTGATTGGTGATGATGCTTTATATATCAACTCTGTTCACTTTGCTCTCAGGACTTACGCGTGGATTTTGCCATTGTAGTACTGCGTATCCATGACAATGACCAAATGGGCAGAAATGCTCGTGCCCCAACAGAGAGAACGAGATGCCACCACCACCTGAACAGCACCTGGAACAGAGAAAAGCACAAAAGGTCCATGAATCAAGAGTTTCTTAAAAAAATAAATAAATAAAAATCTCTCGTCTTCAAAGAGGAGGTTACGTTAACTTCAGTTGGTCTTACCAGAGTTGAAGAGCTGCTCCACGATCCTGCGCTCAGAGGCGGAGAGCCCCTCGTGTAGGTAGCCAACGCCGTTGGACAGAGTCTCTCTCAGTGTGTTGTCTGTCAGTTTCTCCAGGAACGGAGCCAGGTCCTTCTCCGTGCAGTGCAGGAACCTGAAAAAAAAAAAAAAAAAAAAAAAAGGGTTTAACTCTAAGTATCTCCTCGACAAATATGACAAAAACATATGAATTATGACCACTGAAAACACTGTGACTCAGTGGAACGTAATACGATTTGGAGAACTGGAATGAGCTGGGATCGTTCCACACCTCTGGGGGACCACGTCGGCGGCGCAGAAGGTGAGGATGTCGATGGCCGTGAGGCGAGTCTGCCTGCGGGACGGCACGAACACGACGACTGGTTTGGTGGGAGAGTGTTTCATGATGGCATGATACACAGGTTTGGCCATAGACAACAAACGAGTCTGAGTGTGACTGACATTAAAGCCCTGCCAGGGGTGAGAGGAGAGAGAGAGAAAAAGAGAACAAAATGTTATCAACTGGATAAGATGAACAGTGCTCTAGTGCACCGAGCAATCCTGGCTTTAGTTAGAAGTAACAGGATTAGAAGTGATCTAATGTAATAATCTAATGATCTAGTGTAAGACCATTTCATATCCTAATATTCTAATTAGATGTGATACCTAATACAGATTAGACGGAATACCTCATCTAAGATCATTTGACAGATCCTGTGTGATTTAAAACCCTTCCTAGATGGAGCGTGCTTCATCCCACAGTAAAGCGGGTTGAAAGAGAGATGTACCTGGATGTGGAGCTCCAGAGGAACAGGCCTCACGTTGGGGTGGAAATTGAAGGTGGCTGTGGTGCTACAGCCAAGCCAGTGAGCGACGTCCTTAGCGTTGGACAAGGAGGAGCTGAGTGCCACTATACGGATGGGTCTCTCGATCTGAGATGAGATGTACCTCATCCTGGAGCAGATCACCTCCAACACAGGCTGTGACACACACAAACACACACAAGGGGAGGAGTCAGGTCAGAGCTATGGTGGACCTATTAGAGCTAAACTAACAATTGGTGTTCATCATCGATATAGGTCAAATCTTGAGAGATACTTCCTCTACTAGTATTAAGTGAGCGAGGACAGGCTATGCTAATTAAAATGTGGTATTTCTATTTCTTGATTCCCATGGTAACAGTCATAATACAGATTCAATAACAGGTTTTTCTCCAAGTGAAGGAGACCTACCCCGTTCTCTCCGCCAATGAGGTGGGTCTCGTCCACGATGAAGAGGCTGACGTTCTGCACGTTCTTCCTCTGTTTCCAGCGACGAGACAGGATGTCCCATTTGTCCGGGGTGCTGATGATGATGTCGCCTTTTCCCAGCAGTTTGAGGTCAGTGCTCGTCTCTCCGGTCAGTAACACCACCTTCTTACTCAGGGCATCCTGGAACTTCTGATGCCAGTCCATAAACACCTGTTCACAAGTCAAATCAAAGACGTCTCAGTACCGCGGCTCTTTGCGAAGAAAGACTGCAGCGTTGAGTCTGCTTATTTTTTTTTTTTTCTTGAATGCAAGATGTGGTCAGGTTCAGATGTTCTCCGGAACCCAAGAAACTAAAATGAGCCAAAGTTCCTGACAAGCTAATGTCTTTAATATGTACCAAAGGGCTGGGTGAAAAGGAAACTTGGACCAGTTCCTGGCCATGTCACCAGCTTTGAGACTTCAGTAAGTCTGGACGTATGAGATTGAGTCTTATGTATGTCTGAATCAGGCTAATGGCTTGTCAGAAAAAACCCTGGAAAAATCATTGAACCAGGTACATTTAGTCTGTCGCTCAGCGTGTGCCTGTGCAGTGAGAGGGAGGAGGGTCAGACCTGTTCAGCCAGAGCCTCCATGGGCGTGATGTAGACACAGCGCCCCTCAGCGTTGTGTAGCAGCATCCTAAGAATGGCAAACTCAGCACAGATGGTCTTTCCACTGCCGGTGGGAGCTCCAACAAACACGTTGTCATCACTGTTGTACACAGCATTGAAAACTAGAAAAAAATATGGGAGAAAATTTACTCTACAAGGTACTTTGTGTACAGAAATTAGAATCACTTTACATGGTTTGTTAAGAAGTGTATCATTAGATAATAAATGTTTAAATCTGAGTAAAGGAAAGATAAAAGGAATAAAAGCTGAAAGAAAAAGAGAAAGAAAGAAAGAAAGAAAGAAAGAAAGGTGGACAATGGGAGAGTTGTGAAACTCTTAGAGTGGGTGTGGAAGACAAGGTGACACAGTTGTGAAGCTGTGGTGCGTTGTTGTGTCGTACCCTGTGTTTGAATGGGGTTGAAGAAGGGGAACTTGTTCTGGTAAAGGCTCTCAAAGGCTGCGTTTCTCAGAGCAGAGACAGGGAGGGGCTGCAGGTCCAGCAGCTCAGTGGGAGGAGGGTACTTCTCTGGCAGGATCAGGTGACGGAAAGACACTGGCAGCTGGGTCTCACAGGCTGACAGAGAGAAAGAGAGGTTACACTTACTAAAACAACAGTACTTCTTAGACACAAGGCAAGAAAGAATTGTTCATTTTCTAGAAATTTCCATTTTTCACCAAAGAACACATGATATATCAGAGAACAGACTGATTTAAAAAAAAGAAACACCACTGAGGTGACCGTTAGATTCCTAACAAACACACGTATCTAAGCAGCGCGATGAAGTGGTGTGTTAAGCAGCGTGGTGAGGTGGCGTGTTAAGGTGGAAGACTCACAGAGCCAGCGGTCAGACACGACTCTGATGAAGTACTGCGGGGGGAGCGGCTCGAACACGGGCACGAAGAAGGTGACCAGGTGTTCGTCCTGAGCGTATTTGGACTTGAGGAGGAAGTACTCGTGATGCAGGATGACCTCGCTGTCTACATCCTCCACCAGGATCCAGAAAGCCTCCGAGGAGCCGTGCACCTGAGCAAGGAAAGAAAGATGAGGGCTTGACTGAGCTCTGATGACTGCTTTTACATGAAGACCAGCCTATTTTCTCAGAACGTCAATGAGCCACAGTACTGAAACACCATAAATTAGAAGTTCTCTGCTTTGTTCACTTCTTTTAACATGAATGGTTTAGTTTATGCAAGTGCCATCTGTATTTCAAAAAAAAAAAAAATAAATAAATAAATTCAAACCTTGTCATCCCATTGGAAGTCCGGTGTGATGGTGAGCTCCACTTTGAGCGTAGAGCGTGTGATTGGCTGAATGTGAACCGCCAGGTCCAGTTTGGGGAACTGGTGCACGTACTTGTGGATGGTCTTACCCATCTTCGGCATACGGATCAACTCGCCTGGAGGAGAAGACAAACATGAATAAAACGGCATACAGCAAAGAGATCTGCTTTTGTCATTTCCTTCACAGAAGACATGAGGGGTTTGCACTTGGACAGAGGAAAGACGTTAAGAGTAAAACTGAAGGGTTGAGGGTGGGCGCTGACCGATTTCGTTGTGGTTGAGGTCGTAGAGACGTTCAAAAGGGAAGCTCTTCTTCTCAATCTTTTTGATGACCTCCTCTGGAAGCTTCCGGAACTGGCGCAGGGGGGACATGGACTGCCACCTGAGGTAAAAGACACGGGTTTAGATCAGTCAGAAAAGACACTGGAACTGCTACCTCCGGGGCTGTGGTCTATATAAAGCAAGAAGTCATTTTCAAAACACAACCGTCTAGAATGAGGAACAGTGTACGAGAAGAACATAGTAACAGAACAAAAAGACTCACATGCGTTTGTCGATCATTTTGCACAGGTTCATGGTCTTGTCTGTGAGTTGAGCCCAACCTCTGCCCAGTACAATCTCAAAGATGGCACGCATCAGTCTTCCTGCACTCTGTCAACACACAGAAAAACAAACGTCAGCATTTATCCACGTTAAACTCATCTCTGTCGAACAGAGAGAGAGACCAGTCCAACGTATCCATACACACTGGGCTGAATCTGATCTATCGTGGTTTAGCTGAAATGAAAACTTGCCTGGGTAACATAGACCATATCAGCCATCAAGGCAAAGCCCTCCAGTTTGAGCTGAGAGATGAAGGCCTGGAGCAGCACGTTTATCTGGTGGAGAGACACAGAGAGAAAATACAAACTACATCAGGAGGACAGAACCAGGGTTACATAAGAGAGACCACAGAGCCTAGAAAAGAGCCTAGTATAAAAAAACGAGAAACATGACTGCATTTAAAGAAATAAAAAATACCTTAGCACTAGGTTCTTCAATGCTCTCCTTCACAGGGATGGGGACTCTCTCCAGCAATTTCTGAAGCTCAAGTTTCTCTTCCTGTCAATCAGAAAACCATCAGACATATGTTTAGGAGCTAGACCATATATCTGCAGAATATCTGCAGAAGCGCGTTTCTGAGGGGTGAATTGGTTGTTTTGTCGCGTGGGCGGCGCTCACCTCTCTAACAGTGATGTTTCTGAACTCAGACGAGAGGGAGAAGACTCTGAACAGTTCAATCTCACTCAGCGTGGGCTTCAGGAGCTGGTTATATGTCATGATGGACTCGTGAGTGATGTAGAAATGACTGGCGATGCGACCCAAGTCTGTCACCTGCAAAAACAATTTAAAAAAAACATGGTTATGTCTGGCACTTTAGGTTAAATTAAGAACATTAATTATTCAAGAACATTAAGAACAATAATTATTCAAATAATAACTCAGGAACACATTTACTAAACATTACTCATGTTACGTTACTAAGCATAACCCATATGAATATTTAAAAAAATGAATTGCTTTCACAAAAAACATTGCTCATGACCTTCGTCATTGAAATGCACTACAAATTGAAATGCACTACCATGTCCTTTGTCACCGAATTGTCCTGCAAATACCATGTCTCCCGAATTGTTGTTATACATTTAAGAAATGCTGTATAAAGCTCTAAAGTGTATTTGATGTCTCCACCTGGAAGCTGCCGGATCTCTTGTCGTATTTGACCAGGTTGTTTTTCTCCAGGATGGTGGCAGCGGTGTGAACCAGGTCCATTCTGCGTCTCTCCAGCAGGGGGTCGCTGCTCCGCTCATCGTGAGACACGCCGTACAGCGTGGGGTTTCTTAGCATTCTCACGTACAGGTAAGTATAGCCCAGCCAGTTCACAGCGTCCTGACAGGGATACGGTGACACAATGTGAGTATTACTTGCTGGTGCAGCAACAGCAATGAGGTCAGTTGAAAAACAGGAGCGTCACAAAAGAAAGTGATCACGAAACACCAGAAATGTCAATCACTTTGACAGTCGGTCGTGATGATGAGAATTTTGTATGTGTGTGTGTGTGCAGTCTAATCACCTTGGCGTTCTGCACGTTGCCCAGGACAACCTCGGCATTGAGCATGTCGGGCAGTTTGCCCACCATCTGGCTCTCTATGGGAAGCTGCTGGTTGAGCAGAGACAGGTAATACTGCAGCTCTCCATGAGACGTGATCAGGATGCCCTCTCCTTTAGTGTCGTACTGTGGCCTGCCGGCACGGCCCAGCATCTGAGAGACGCACACAAATGCAATCAGAGTGTCTGACATGAGGAAATGAAGCAAGTACATTTGCATTCACCAGTGTGACCTTTTGGCCTCTGAGATAAGACGCCGTGGTTGCTAAGAGTTTCTAATTGGCCGTTTTTCCCTCGGCTGTGTGAACTGACCTGGAGAATATCCAGGGCTCCCAGCTCTGTCCATCGGCCTTTCTCTGGGCTGTACACTTGTGTGCCTTTAATGATGACCGTGTGGGCAGGCAAGTTCACACCCCAGGCCAGAGTGGCAGTGGACACCAACACCTGCAAAACACACACACACACACAGGTTAGTGATACATGTAGTGATGGATGAGAGCTGCAGGCTCAGATTAAGAAGTGAATCGACTGAACCGACCTGAATGTGTCTGTCGGCGAACAGATCCTCCACCAGTGTTCTGTCCACCCTGGTCATGCCAGCATGATGGATGGCAAAGCCATATGGCAGCAAATCCTTCAGCTCCAGGTTCTTGAGTAAAGTAGAAAATACATTTAACAGTTAACAGACACGTCTCTGACGTTATTCGATAGTATTGATTTTGACAGTGAAATTTACCCACAGCATGCGGGTCTAGTCCTGAGGGTGCTAAAGACTGCGCTGAGAGACTTGTACAATACTGATGCACTCACTTTGCACTGTTCTGCCTCTGTCCTTAAGACCTCGGTGGAGGCGGAGCCCTCTCTGAGAAACAGACCCAGAGTGTCCTTCTCCAAACACATGTCCCTGATCGCACGGGCCGTCTTCCCGGTCTCCTTACGCGAGTGCACAAACACCAGCACCTGAGACAGACACACAGTAAGACCACGCAGGAGACCAGAAGGTGAACACCAAAAAAACCACTGATGGTGATGGAGAGAGATTCTCATCAGAAAGAAGGCATTATGAAAACGCGGTTAACCTGGTTCTTTCCAGCGTGTTCCATGATCTTCTCATAAACGATTTCGTTCATGATCTGGAAACGTTTGATGGCTTTTTTCTCTGTGATTCCGACATAGGTCTGCTCCAGAGGCACCGGGCGGAAACTGGGTTGAGTGAGAGTGAGAGAGAGAGAGAGAGAGAGAGAGAGAGGGAGACAGTGACAGAGAGAAAGAGCGAGAGACGTTATAAGTTCATAATGATTACCACAAACACGACTCATCACACCAAAGGGCCAGCAGAAGGGGAAAAAGTGACGTAGTGACCTGTGTCCCCGTCTGTCTCACCTGTTGTCAAAGTAGAAAAGTCCGCGGGAGGGGTCGACGCGCAGGCAGGTGGCTACGTCCTCGTAGTTGGGCAGAGTGGCGCTGAGGCCGATGAGACGCACATCCTCCTGAGTCAGCTCCACGTTCCGGATGGTTCTGGCAATCAGAGACTCCAGCACTGGTCCACGGTCGTCGTGCAACAAGTGGATCTCATCCTAAACAGGCGAAAAAAGAGAAAACAAACCAGTGAATTAACACTCATCGATGGCAAACGGCAAACATACTTCAGTACATATATCCACAAAACACGAACAACTCTTTCAATAAACAATTTATTAAACAAAAAAGAAATTTGATGTTGACGGAGAAATACCCTGGCCCTTTTGGGGGGGGGGGGGGGGGGGGTTGCGCCGGTGTGAGAACTGTTTTACTCACAATAATAATGAGTCGCACGAGCTGTGTATAGGTGCGTTCTCCCCCCTTGCGGGTGATGATGTCCCATTTCTCCGGCGTACAGACAATGATCTGAGTGGCGTTGATCTCCTCCTTACACAGCTGGTGGTCGCCCGTCAGCTCTGACACAGTGATGCCGTAGCTGGCCAATCGCTGCAGAGAAAACAAAACAGGACAGACGTCGGAACGAGGACGCACAAGAAAAAAAAACAAAATGTATTTTCAGCGTAAAATCCTTTCCGTTTAGAATGAGCTTTCGTGTGACGACTACACGTTGAAAGAAGACGATTTAGGTTCGAGGTGAGAGGCGTCTGGGGCCGATACCTTGCCGAAGCTGCCCACCATCTCCTGTACCAGAGAACGCATGGGGGCGATGTAGATGATCTTAAAGTCGTCCACGTTGATGGTGCCGTCCATGTTGATGTGTTTGCCAATCTCTCTGAGCATGGCCATCAGGGCTACGTTGGTTTTACCTGCTCCCTGCGGGCCGACATGAAAACGGCAACGGCGTCAGATGGTGGAAAACACAAGGCATTCATACACTTTTTTTTTTAAAAGAAAAAAACTTTGTAAGTAGTGACCGTAGACGATAGTACTAGGGTTGAACTCACCGTTGGAGCACAGACCAGCAGGTTTTCATCTGTCTCCATGGTGGTCTTAAACAGTTTGCTCTGAATGCGGTTCAGGGTTTTGAAGCCTTCAAAGCCAGCCTGAGCGTACTTGGGTAATTTTTCAATGGGCACCAGCGTCTGCAAAAATAAAAGTAAACAAACCATTGAGACATACATGCATACATACACAAACACAAACACTAACTCTACAAGAATTCAGATACAGTAAATTTAGTCATGCACACAATATGTGCGAAGCCTATTAAAAAAAACACAAAACAAAAACAAACAAAAACACACGCAGAGAACAGCTATGCATGGAGATATTGAGATTTCAAGCCCAGCGGGGCACACAGACCTCGTCCTCTGCGAAGGGTTTGGGTTTGAGGGCGGGCACGTGCACCTCCTCGTAGCCTTTGCGCTGTTTGCGGAAGGAGCCGTCGGGCAGCTGGCAGCGTTTGTTGGCCATGAAGTGACTGCCCTGTGTGAAAGCCAGGTCCTCCAGATCCAAGAGCTGCCTAGGAGCCACAGACTGCACACACACAGGAGAGGGTCACAGGCCTCAGTTAATACAATCAGACTACACACACAGGAGAGGGTCACAGGCCTCAGTTAATACAATCAGACTACACACACAGGAGAGGGTCACAGGCCTCAGTTAATACAATCAGGCATGTACACACAAAGGGACATTACTACAGCATCTGTTTATGGGACGCAGAATTTGAACAACAAAAATACATGATGTCTTTTTGGGGAGGGGGGTTGATGTTATTTTTTAAGAGCTGTGTTCGGGGTTGTTTCAGTATTTGTTTGACATGAATTTGTGGTCATGCTTATTTTTTGTCGGAGGGTAAAGGTCGTTTACCTCTCCATGGTCGATGTCCATGGACTCTAGGTCGTTGTCCACCCTGGATTTCCTCACTCTCTCCCTCCGCGATCTTTCCTCCTGTGGAACATGCATTATTTACAATTTTTACTCCGTGTAGTTACTGTAAAACCCAAACACCCACATTTTACATGCATCAGAGAACAACGCATCAGAGAACATAAACATTACTCATTAATAGATTTAAGCCAAGTCGCTGAATAAGCACCTTCCACTTCCAAGAGTTCCATGTGATAAACCCAGAACTCATTAAAAACACTGAATCACTTATTCTTCATAGAATATATGATATGGTGTGGTAAAAACATTTTGTTTTCAAGGTGAACTCAGTGAAGACATCAGTCTAATTGACACAGTATCTCCCTGTGTGTGTAGAGCAGCCCGTTTTCCTCACCCGTATAATGTCCTCTTTCTCAGTCTCCTGCAGCTGGTAGAGCACTTTAGATAAGTCAGGATCAGCCTCCATCTTATTCATGATCCGCTCTTTCTCTGCCTCACTCTGAGCACTGGCCAGCATGGTGCAGTACAGGACTGCAGAGAGCACAGACACGTGAATGAGACAACAAAAATCATAGTACAGTACAGGACTGCTGAGAGCAGCCACACGTGAATGAGAACACCACTCAAATCAATCCATTACATCTTAGCCATCGTGCACTGTTCAAAACCATCCAGAGAAAAGTGTTTAGCTGTCGAAATTCATATATTCGTCGAGATGAACGTGTGATGAAAGATGGTGATTTTGCAGTGTGTTACTGATAAACACTTGGCTGAATGAAGTTGCTGAGAGCATGTGAACGTGCTGAGAAAAGTGCGGTGACTCACTCATCCGTCTGTGCTGCCGGAGGATCTTGATGAAGTCGAACGTGTTAAAGCCCAGAAGCAGAACCAGCTGATTCTCGCACTCTCTGTCGTCGCTGGCCGTCTGCAACACAGGTCAGATCGAGTCAGCTCTCCGAGAAAAATCGACCGAACACACTCGCGCTCTCACAATGTGACAAACCGCATCTCACCTTGAGAATCTCCAAGACTTCGTCTGCTTTCTTCTGAGACACGATGGCGTCGTCGTAGAAACGGCTAAGCTGTCTCTGAAGCCAGAAGGCGTCGATGTCACGGGGGTGCAGGTCCTTCTTTTTAGCTGTCATGACATCACCCGCTGCTCCCAGCTAAAGAACAAAAAAAAAAGAGAGGCGGGTGCATGTTAAATTATCTCTACATACGGTCAGAGGTAGAACGTTCCGGTAATGGTAGTCTTGTAGGAAGCGCCCTGAAAAGGAGAATGAAAGGGGCTTACGTTAGCAGACAGAGTGCAGCCCACATCTGCTTCCTCTCCCTCACTGTCATCAGAGCCTTCGTCCCGCACTTCACCAAACTGGTCCTCATCCCCCTCCTGCACACACACACACACACACACAGGATTAAACACATTTATAGACAGAATCACACACTGACTGCCCTCCACTTACGTTGGCAAACACATATGCTGCCTGGCAAACTCACCTCTTCATCTGATTCAAACTGCACGTTCACGCCGTATGTCTCATCAATGTTATCGTCTGGGAGAGAAAATTAAAAAGAGAGCGGATTAATCAATCGAATCTTTATGATTCATCATAACATCATTCGCTGATTTTATATGGAAGCACACCATGTCTGTGAAACTCCCTGGACCAAAGTCTGACTAGTGATTTAACGTTAAAATAAATACCAGGAGAAAATATTACTTGTAGCTGTCAGACTTGTTCTGGTCTATGAACCATAATGGTTCTGCCCCATGTCCTGTTTCTTACCCATGTTCTGGAGCTCCTTGTCTCCTCCGTAGTCTGTGATCTTTTTGCCCAGGTTGACCAGTACGTGGTAGCGTGTGTCGTCAGCCGGCCCCAGCAGCTGTTCCACCTCTCTCCTCCTCTCCTTATCTCTCATTTTATCGTTCTTCAGCACAGCCAGCACCTCGTCCGCGGCTCCGCACAGGATGTCCCGAGGCTGACGAGAGAAAGGGATGAAAAATCAATAATGACAAAAAAAAAAATCCCCCAAAACATGTCATGACATGATGCACATTCGTTTTGACATCAACAAGGAAATTGGAATCATCATCACCTTGTAATATTCACATTAACTAATGGACCCAGAAAACATTCAACATTTATTTTATCATATGATGAATGGTGCTGTGCTGACCTGGTCTCCCAAAGCTGCCTGGATGAAACTGAGCAGAATTTCATATGTCTCTCTGGTTTCTTTAGTCTTGGGCTTGTAGACAATGCCCACCATCTCGTCGATGCCCTCAGACAGCAGAGTAAACCCCTTCATCTTGTTGATGTCGTGTCTGTCTTCATCACGCTTTCTCCTCCTACATGACACAAAAGATTGACTTCACTTTAGTCCTAGCCATGAATCGCAGCGAGATGGTAAACATAGTGGAAAAAAACGTAATCGTCGTGTATTATTAACATTTTGAAGGTATTATCACATTAGACAATGCATTTTGTCGGCACAACAAAACGTACTTCGCTCTCCTCTCTTCCAACATTTGCGGTTTGGTTCTTTGAGCCTTGTCTCCCATCTTGGTCCCTTCCAGTTTTCCCACCAGCGATAGCACTTCACCTGTTGGTTCATCTCGGCGAGTGCGGTCTATGAGCGAACGATCCGCTTGCAAAACCAAGTTGGAATTCTGTAATAGCAAATCAAAAACTAAAATTAACATTCACTTTCCGCGAACCAAGTCGGAGTACAAGCACAAAAAAAGAGTCTCATCTCACAACGATTCGCTAAAAGTTCTTTGAGTTTTCTGTTCACGTAGCCAACAGTGTAATAGCAAAGTGTACTTGCAGGTTTGCGATGGTAAGAGATCTGAGCTCATTAATTTTCCTGCTTTGTTAAACACGTTATAATTTTCCACATATTGTTACATTTCAAAGACGTCACCGAAACTTCTGGATACCTGGTTCTCAACGCTGAGGAACCATTTATTTAACAGGCGGTTAAAACACCAAAAAGAGAATACGGCATTATCCAACTAGTGGAGCTAAACAGTGGCAAGTGACAGCTAAGGTGCAAATTTACACAAAAAATATTTAGTGCACCAACCTGAAACCAACGGGCAGCAAAATACTAAAGGAATAACGCAGTGTATTAAACTTACCGCTTTGTATTCGTACTGTAAGCTACGCGCAGTAACATCCGCCATGGCTTTAGCTTCGGTACTCGGTACAAGCTAAAAATGTGGCTAGTTAGCGGCAACCGCTAAAAGTTAGCTAGCAAGGCTAGCTAGATATTATGAACTGCCTGATGTAACTGAAGTTAGACTGCACTTCAGGCGTGCATGCAAAATTGAGTAGTGCTGTTCCCTTCGTTTCGGAACAAGACGAGGGAACAGAAAAGTACAAAACTCCAGTTTCCCCACAGGGAACTTTCTTCACTTTAGCAAGCGTTCCCCAAACGTTACATGCACGCTCGGCGCATCCAAAACGAATAGACAACACGAACGCTTCCGTTTCCGTGTAATGGGTCAATGACGGTGCAGAAGTTATTAGTCCATGGTCGACGGCGCCATCTGTTGACCGTCACTACGACACCAACTGTTCAGTCTTAGTTAATGGTTAAGACTATGGCAGAACTCAAGTTTACTTGTGAACTCGCACTGTCGTGCCTCTATTTGCTTTGCTCAGCACTGTGCAAATGATCTGCACGTAAAATGTTATTCAACCATAACCCTTGTTACCAACTACGTCGCAACCGTCGTCAGTTTTACACCCATTGTAGTTTCAAATACTTTGCCACGGGGCGGCGCTAACAGAGAGGTCCATCCAACCTGGACAGATAAGAGATAATCAAGGGAACAGCTGTGAGTTAGAAAAGAGCTCAGTGTCCTGCGTTACCCGGTGTTTCGCAGACCTGGCTTATTCGGAGAGTTCAGTTCAGTATGTCACTGTTTGCTTTGGTACAACGTAGTTTATTTTTGATGTATTTATCGGATGTGGTATCAAGACAAAGATCGCGTGTCTGTGTCAAGTCAAGAAATGAACACATAAAATTTTGTGGATATTTGGTGCTCATTTTAAACATCACTTCTTAACATGATAGATGATATCTTTAACCATAAAGAATAAACCCAGGTATGAAACAATTATGTTGTTGAGGATACATCCATGAAGAGATTAGCTGTAATTACAATGTTGCCTACTATTTTGTTGTTTAGATGAAGTTAATAAATTATTCATAACTGTTTAACAACACATGTGGATGATGTGTTCCAAAGTGGGTGTGAAAGAAAAAGAAAAAAAAAAAACGATACAGAAGGAAAGACAACAATTGTAGCTGGGCTGATTTGCTTTTATTGTCGTGCAAGTACATCCCAAAAAAAGCAAAACCAGAATCCTGCCTTATTGAGGCCTACAGATATAGTTTCTATAAAATATATAAAATCATCATTTAGTTCCTCCCAAACTGTGGGTAAGATTACTGATATATAAAATAATTTACATTCTCTAAAATTTGGAATAATCTTTAGTCCTCAACTGAACTTTGGGTACGCTTTTAAATCGACAGCCATGATTATTCTGTTCAAACTTCTAATTTAGGCATTAGAAATACATATGAAAATTACAAACATGTTTCATAAACACAGTGAATCTGGGCAATGATTATCTATGTACAGTACAGATCATTTTGATATTTCCACTGAAAACGGAAACCTAAATTTGACACAGAGGCACAGTGAAGCAAATACAGACAATCCTAATTAGGTAGTTGAAAGCATTTACAATAGAAAACAGAGCTCCAGGGGTGCGTTTGTTCCCAGTCATTTGTTGGTTCACAGGATAACGTATGTGAACAGGGCCATGATGGCTGCGCTGATGAGTCCGGAGATCGGCACCGTCACAAACCAGGCTATAAAGATGTTCCGGAAGAGACGCCAGTCAACCGCTTTCCTGGAGCGCAGCCAGCCGACCGCTACCACGGAGCCCACCTACGCACAGAGAAGGAGGGAAAAGGATTTTTTTCCGAGGGAAACTGGATAATACATTGAGAAAAAATAAATGAAACACATCACCGAGAGCAATAAAAGAAAAAGTCTGGGGTAAATTTTTAGGATTTGAGCAGCTTAAAGTATGAAACACGAAATCACTAGGCCGGCCGAACTTTAAGCTTGATATTTATACGGTGAAATTTTGACTAAACAAACGCTAAATGAAAACCACAGGAGTCTAACCCTATTCACATAACTTTGAAAAGGTTAGTGCAACATTCCAAGAAAACAGAGTATTAAATCTCAGTATTTGAGTAGTTGTGTATTGACGTTTGTTCTCCTGTTACTATAATAGCAGTACCCAACAGCAGCGTAGGAAACTGCGCGGGGTCTCTGGGGGTTTTCTGGGAGTGGTTTACCTTGCAGTGGGTAGTACTGACTGGGAGTCCAACGTTAGAAGCCACAACTACAGTCACGGCAGAGGCCAGCTCAATGCTAAATCCACTGTGAAGGAAAATATTATTCACGCATATTTAAAGCAATCATAATTAACTTTTTTTCTTTCATTAAAACATCTATTCACCTAAAAAAAAAAAAAATGAATGGAACACTTTGCTTCCCATTTAATACCGTTTCTCTCTTGGGGTCATGTCCGATATCAGATTTATTACGCTTAGAGAAGAACAAGATGAATTTGTTGTAGGGACAAGAGGAAATTACTGATAAGGCTGCAAGTGATTTGCAATGGGACACATCTGTTCTCAGATGCCTTTGTTGACACTGTACAGTCATGAACAAAAGATAACACAAACAGAGAGGGAACTTGCCCTTCAAGCTCTGTGAGAACTGTTTTTAATATATCTAAATCAACAGTTCTGCACTGAGGTAATTAAAAAAAAAAAGTGTTTATTAATTATCAGCGCTTTCATTTCGTTTTTTGTAATTACCTGGAAGGGGTGATGGGCGTGAGGTCTTTGCCCATGGTTTGGATGACCCTGCGACCCCACACCCAAAGCCCGACACAGATACCCACTCCCCCGTAGAGGAGCAGCCAGATGGGTGTGGGAGAGTTAGACACCACAGAGGCGTTATCGTACACCAGCCAGAGAGCAACCAGAGGACCAATCGCATTACTGAGAAAGAGAAAGAGATACAGAGGGAACTGTTGCAGTGAATCATTAAAAGTGTAGCTGGAGTTAACCCTTAACATACTTTCACAATGTTTTTGACTGATCTCATTGATATATGTGAGTTTAAATATGTGGATCACCAGGTTCACATATCAACAAACAACAGTTGTTTAATTTACAATACAATCTATTTTGGATATGTGTTATCTAGCAATGTCTATAAAACAAAAAGTTACGGGCAGAAACTTGGCCTTGCCTAACCCCAACCTGAAGGCTGAAAGCATTTTCTACCGATTTGATGAAGGATTTTTCTCAGTGTTGTATGGTCATATAACTCCAAATTTCTCTTCCTCCAAAATTTTTCTCTTTGATTTAGAGTGTTGAATTACCCATATTCTCCCAATTGTTTCTCCCTTATTTACCAAACAGTGTATGACACACTCCCACTCCTCATATACTGAAACTGTGTAGCATTGTCAAATGATGTGACATGGTTGAAGGAAAGCGCTATTCATACAAGAAGTTCCTAAATGATGCTGACACCTCATTAACCCTGATGACTTATAAGGAGTTTGAATAACACCTCAGCTGAAACACCTGCCTATGGGAACACAGACAATGGTACATTCATGGACTTCTAACCTCTCCTTAAAAGTGCGGCGAAGCTGGGATTCGAACTGTTAATCCCAAATAAATCATGAATCTCTCCTACTTGAGAAATCCATGTTCTCTCTTCACATGCTGATGTTTTTAACTTCTGTCTTTTTGAATGAACAAATTTCCTCTACCAGGGCAATTCTATGTGATTAAGTGGACATCAGAGGTAATTATCAAGTCAACACACGAGAAGAAGTTTTTTTGGTTTTTTTTTGGCAATGGTACGGCAGCTCAATCTTTCAGTCTCCGCACTTAACCCTCTGTATTTCTACTAATCTTCACGCGTTCGAATTCCAGCTCCTTTTTCTCCTCCTCGTACCTGACGTCGTTGCCTCCGTGGGCGAAGGACCCGAAGCAAGCAGTCAGGATCTGCAGGAACTGGAAGAGTATAGACACCTCAGGTTTGTCCACCTCCAGCTCGTCCAACTCCTCCTCCCCCAGAGAATCCTCCCTGCTGGCCTCATCTCCCACCTCCACGTCCGGAGCCCTGTCCTCGCCCGCTGCCTGAGCACCGTCCGCCACCGCCGTGCAGTAGCTGTTGTAGCTGTCCATCCTGGTTCGCCTCTTCTCGCCTTCCTCTCCGGTCCGGCTGAAATCGCTTTGGCTGGAGGAGCCGTGGATACCGTAAATGGCCATCGTGTAGGACGTGTAACTGTTGTTGCGACGGATTGGTCGCTCGCCCGTCTCTCCCATGCAGTCGCCCACTTTGGCCAAGTGGAGCTTATGCAGCAGATCCTTGTACAGGCCCGAGTCTTTGTGCACAGTGTGGAAATTGGCTCCATTAAGGTCGGGAATGACCCCGCCCACCGTGCCATTAAGTGCTATGGAAGTCAAACGACGAGAAATCAGATTAGGAGGTTTACCCTGTCAGCTTTTCCTTTCTACCTTTTTTTTTTTTAATTTAAACAACAAATAGCTTCTATTCAGCAGCACATTTAACTCAAAATGTCCCGTAAATTTATGTTTGTACATCCATTTGTGATGTATAAAGCCTCTCACCATTGGTGCATTCCAGGTCTTTGGTATCAAATTCCTTGTTGTCTAGGTCAGTTTCCTCCGAGTCACCGATGTCAAAGGCCACTTTGTTGTCTTCGGCAGATGGTGCCTGTGGTACAGGGGCGTAGGTATGGGATGTGAGGGGATGTTCTTGGGGGGCAGGTTCAGTGGGCTTCTTCTCAACCAGCGGCGTCTCGCAAGGGTTAGAGGCCATTTCACCTGGTTAAAAGAGAATCAACATTATCACATTTTTTTTTCCAAATCACACGAACGTTTAGAGCTCAGATCTATGACAATCTGCGTGCCGACCGGTGAGTCAGCCCGCTACATCTTCTGAACCACACAACAATCCTCACCATTTATTTGCTAAACATAGCGGAGACCGTACAGAGAGAGGACAGCGAAGGCAAAATGAAAAACCTACGTTTAATTTTCTTCTTCAGGCGTGGGCACACGACAAACACCACCACCATGGCAGTCACCACAGCACAGCCCAGCGAGATGAGAAGAGTACCCCACCATGGTACCCTGTCAAACCCCAACACTGCGGAACAAACGGGGAGACAAGAGAGAAGAACTTGACGATCCAGTGAAGAGTCAAAAGCACTGCACCATTAAACACAGTACACTGCGGCTCCATCAAGCTCAGTTTTCCCATCTCAATCAAGAGGAATTGAAAAAAAAAAGATTTATCATTTAGCGACGGCTTAACAGTATTGTTAGTAGGGTCCTCAGTTACTTTAACGTGGAAAATAACACGGCATTGGTTATGAACAGCCAGTTTTTCTAATAACTTTGTGGCCGTTGTTGGAGTTGATTTGGACAAAAAATTCAGGGAGGACATTTCAGCAAGACACAGTACCAATGAAAAGGATTTTTTTTTTTTTATGATAGTTTCAAATAAGAGCCTTATAATAAAAAAAGACTTCCTAAATTACCTTAAGTGGGTTCCACCACATTCCACAAATTATCATGTTTCACGCATGAACTGGCTCTTAAAAATGCCCGAGATAAGTTAAAAATAGCTCAGTGGAGTGGGTGAAAAAAAAAAAATTGCAAACAAAAAAATAAACGACAAAAAAACCCAAAAAAACACTTCACGGAAATAAACGCGCTATCGTTCTCGAAGTAGGTCGGGCTTTAGGACCATGTGCTTCTGCGAGCGCAGAGTGACTCTGCGAACGGGCACTGCAGTTAGATAAATAGTTACACAAGGTAACAGAACGATCACATGACATCCAATTCACAACTGTCGGTGGAGAAATTTCTAGTGAAAACTTCTCGTTCCATCTAAGTTTTTCTTTAGATTTCCTGGGGTTGAGCGACTTCTTTTCCGTAGCGGTATCAGTTATGCTGCGCAGACACACATGTCATTTGCAGATAAAAAGAGCATGAATGAGAGTGTGCCCTTGTGATTATGGCTCAACCTTTCATGAAGTACAAACATTTAGTTAACACGGGTCTGTCAGAATTCTCTTGTTATTGTAAAGAATCTTGACTTCCCATCATTTTTTGGTTTTTTTTTTGGGGGGGGGGGTTGTGCTGTTGTCAAACTAGAAATGTTCTCAGAGGGTAATACATTTTTAGGCCAATAAATTACAAAACATGGGAAGCCAAGCATGATAGTTATACTAATGTAGTTCCATCAACTTACCTAATATGGATAATTTGTTGAGGTGTTGTGTTAGGCAATGCAATCAAAATGATAACAATCAGATATCAGGAATTATGATGTGAAATTTAGGACATTAAAAATTACATAAAACTTGGAGTGGTCTAGTAATGAGACAGGTATGGTGAAGATTAGCAAACACTATAACAAAGTAAGGTTGGTTATGCAGTCAACCACTCATGTTACTACAGTAATAAACATGCTGTGAGCTTTTGTGAATTCAAGCTGCCATGGAGCGAGAGAAAATAGAAAGAAAAGAAAAGGAAAGAAAAGAAAAGAACAGAAGAGGGTGAACAGCAGGACAGGATCTCCTCCTCTGGCCTTGTGGTTATGTAATAAAAGAAAAATTTTGTGTATGTATATATGTGTGTGAGTGTGCCTGTGTTTCATGGAGAAAATCAAAGACAGATGGTATGGGCTTGTACTGAATGCCTGTGTTGTATTTGGTGCTAACGCTAAGTGTATGTGATGCCATGGGTATTGTGTGTTTTATGTGTGTGCGTGTATTTTACATGTATTTTGAAACAGACCGGCCTGCAGCCTTCAGTAAACGGCCCAGGCCAGTTGCCTTCTCGAAAAGCGTTGCCCTGCAAGTGAGAGAGAACAAAGGGGTGGAAATTCGGCGTTTAAAATCCTTTTTTTTTTTTTTAAAGAACGTAAAAAAAAATCAAAAGAGAACGCTACGATAATTTTGCATACTCATGTATTTGGTGCCTGAATGCGAACACTGAATTCACAAGAGAAGGATAAAAGAGTTGGGAGTGCACCGTGTACCATATTTTTCTTTCTTTCTTTTTTTTTTTTTTTTTTTTTGGACTGTCTCAGATATATCCGCTCTGAAGGCTGGCTGCTGTGTTGGCTCCAGTCAAAGCTCGTCCTACGTAAACAAATGAGTCACAGTGCCCCACAAAACCCACTGACACCCTGCGCTCCGTTGGCAGGGCTAACTTGAATTTTTCCTCTTTTTTTTTTCGTTTGTTTGTTTGTTTGTGTCTGTGCGGGCAACGTGTGCGAGGACGTTGAGGTGTCGTTACTCACGTGGAGCGCCAGTGAACATGATGGAGAACAGGTTGATCGCCATGGTAACTGCGTAGAAGATTGGCAGGGCGCGTAATCCGTTGGGTACTGGATCCTCCTGACAGAGATAAAAATAATTGCGAGCAGATACCATCAGAAATGGAAAAACTGGGTGGCAACAAACAGACACGGAGATGGCGCATAAAACACAAATCTGTCGAGATCTTCTATGTACCTTATTCAAGATGAATCTGCGCACGAAATAAAAGAGAACAGCAGACATGATTCCAGACAGCAGAGGAGAGAGAAACCAGGACGTCACTAAAATAAAGCACAAACAAAATAAATTTGCCAGGTCACTCGTATTGCTGAGTTGGATCTATTACGTTGCCTGTTGAGCTATAGAACTTTATACAAAGAGCAGACATAGTCTCGTATGTTTTCACATCATTAAGCTTAGTCTTTTCTTAGAATCATAAGCTGTGTATCCATAAACAGTTCTTAAATTGCTGGAGACACTGGTCTGCTCACACGAGCACGTTTTTTTCTGTCTGTAGGGTTCAGCTCGTACAAGTCTAAAAATAGACTCGTGTCGGAACACTGAGAAAAAGGACTAAACAACAAAATTAAAGCAAAGAAGAAGACCCAGAGTCTTTCCCTGTCACAAACTATCCCACCCTCCCCAAATCTTGAGACACACAAAACTGAGAGTTCCATGATAATTATAGCTCTGGATCAAAATAGGTACATACCAATCCTGATCAGTTCCATCCAATGGACCCCTTTGGGACCTTTGGCTACCATGGAAAACCCAATCGTGGCACCCACAATGCAGTGCGTTCCAGAGATGGGCAGCTTCAAAAACGAAGCCAGAAGTTGCCAAACAGCCGATCCTGCGGACACAGACGAGCACTTGTGATACGCCTGTCTGTCTTTTTACAGCGACGTGTGAAAATTTCGCCACGGAGGCATCCTGCGATTCCTCAACTAATCTTATATAACAGTGGCAGGGAAGCAAATGTTTGTTTACAATATGTGTGTATGAACATGTGACACCGTGTCAGTGAAAGAATGTAAACGCCAGTGAGTGACTATATGAGAAGCCTTCAGAATTATAGCAGAATGATAAAAAAAGATCATTTGTATTTCATGTTAATAGCACAGTTCTGTCCATGCTACATGTGTGTAATAGTGATAACATGAGAGGAGTTACCAAGGTCTCATAGAATACTCCATCTCCTATCCATAACTGACCATAACTGAAGTAGGATGGGCTTCATCCACTGTGACCACTCACCAAACATGGCACTGATGGAGCCGGCCATGAGCAGGGGCTCGGAGCCATTGTACATGTTCACGTCGATGATGCCCTTCCGAATGGTCTCGCTGACTTTGGCTCCCAGAAGCATAGCGCCCACCGTCTCAAATACGGTGGCCAGGATGCAGGCCTGGCGTAAGGTGACCACACCAGAACCCACCGCCGTGCCAAACGAATTAGCCACGTCATTGGCCCCGACCGAGAAGGCCAAGATGAACGCGATGACGAAGCCCAGGATCAGAAGCCAAAGGTAATGTGACATGTCTCCAAAAGCCGGGGAGATTTCCGTAATGGTTTCAAAGGTCGCGAAAGTGGTGGTTTCCATTGTTGTAAAAATTCGTCTAATTTCTTTGGTTTGTTTTCGAAAGGACTGTGCAAGATGAACGGCAAAATATTAACCTATTCGATAAATAAAGCTAATCTCAATATCTTATGTCAAGTACTGTTTTTTTTTTAGTTAATGAGGTATTTGTTCGCTGACGTTAAATAAATAAATATGTTGATTTTTAGATTAAGAGGAAGACTAGTCAATCTAAGAAAAACAAGCTATGCCCTGTTCCTTTCCTATCTCGTTATACGATAAGGAGAGGAGAGCAGTGACACAAAAGGCAGTTGTTAGCTGCGTATACTAATGTTAATGAGGACTTCTAATTGGCTGTGGAGGACTATGCAGAATGAGTTGACATCCATTGTGCAGCTAGTGCTGGTGAAGATCGACGACACATTCTGAAAAAGTAAGAGTCATATGAATCGATTAGAGACCGTCGGCTCCACAAAACAACACACGGGGAAGCACGTAATTAAGCGAAACCACCTTGTTTTTCTTTTTTTCTTTCTTTTGTCATGTGGTTTAAACTAGCTCTAGACTGTGAAAAGCAACAGCAGGAGTTTAGGTTTGTTATTCAGCACAGACATACAGCAAATAACAACAACAAAAAAAAGAAACATTAGCAAACTGTAACAGGAAAGGAACTACAAAACACATTTTGTTATAAACTCCTTGACTGAAGACATGAAATTCTCAAATAGCTTGACTGAGAGAGTACAAGACTGATCTATAGGCTAGATGGCTGTATTTTCTCTTGTAAAATGTAGTGGCAAATGCTACCTGTGGGTTCAGGACTGTTATTTGTCTAACCCCTGCAAATAAGTGTAACACAGCAACCACAAGAGAGTCCATTCCCAAGGAACAAATGTACTCAGACGTTTTCCACCGTAAAACTTAAATGAGGCGTTCACTTAACCAACCGACACTTCAGGTATAGAAAGCTGGAATAAGTCTCTGTTGTAGCAAGCTGACGGGGTCATTCACACTACCGCTGTTTGCTTGTTTTGTCACCATTCTCTTTACACCTACTATAGGTGGACAGTTGTTTGCGAACTGTGACACATTTAATAAATAGAAATGCAGATTCCGTATTTAAAATACAGGCTTAACAACGCTCCATTAAGCATGTCATTTGATTATATGCCTGAAAATAGTATTTGTTTTTCGATGCCAAGTTCTTAGCAGACGATTGCATAAGTGGCGCTCAAATCAAAGGAAGGCAGAGAGAGAGAGTCAGCAGCCTCACTAAGACGATCATGTTCAAATTTGCAGCTCCGTGTTACCAACAAACATAAATGAAATTCCTTAGAGGATGAAGTATGAATTAAGCATTCCATAAAACTGAAAAATGGCACTTGAAAAAGGCAATTCGAACAAAACACGCTACATGTTCACATTTCATCTTAAGTTTACTAAATGTGTGGGACTTTTTCAATGTTTTCTGTGTGTTTCTAATATTGGTTCCAACTGCTTACAGTGTATTCGAAGAATCCACATTTTGGGGTGACTTTACATGTATGTTAATATGGTCCTGACATGTACAGCAGAATAACATTGCAGTCAATTCCTGTCTATATTCCGCAACAGCGTTAGTATTTTGCATTAGAATATATGTGCACATCTGTAATAGTAGCCCTGAATGTTTAATGAAATGAATATAACTCTATGAACTCACCACCGGGTTTGTCAAATGTTCTTCTGAGATGTCCACGGTCTTGTTCGGCTGTCACTCGCAGATCAGCGATATAGGCGCGCAACATGCAAACTGGCGCCTATATTCATATAACACTTCCTGTAATTTACAATTTTAAATGGCAATTTCAAACAAACTCAAGAACGTGTTATTTTGATCTAAACTTCAAGAGAAAAAAAAACTAATGAAAACGTTCCTAAAACGTTGCACTTCTGTCATACGTTTTTGGTCATCAAATGCCACTTTTCAACTGCTCCTGAGTTCAGTATTTATTTTGGAGAAGGGGGAGGAGATGAGGGTTGCGTCACAGACCGAGAGGTAGTCATGAGACTGTGCTTGTACTCTCCAAAAGAAACTACTCGCTTTAATATTTAGCTAGACTGCAAGAAACAGGGAAATGATCTACGGCGATGTATTTTTGCATCGTGTCTTATTGTGACCCCTATAATTCAATACAGATAGATTCTGTACATTATACAGGAAGAACTATACATTGCTGAGAAAAGTTATTACATAACTATTTTAGACAGGCTCTCCCCCCTACTCCAAACAGTCGAGTAATAACTAACAGTAGCCAAATAGGCTGCCCTTGGTTTTAGAGGTCACGCCATTCTCCGTGCTTAGAATCATCAAAGGTTAGTTTGCTGTATAATGCAACACAGTGATATAGTATCTGTGTAATGTAATAACGTGATACATATAGCTGATCAGATAGTTGTAAAAGTATAGATAACAAAAACATTGGTTATTTTGGAGATGATACCAATGTCTTATTTATTCTTGACATTGATATCCTATGAATTTTCATTGGTAATGTTTAAACAGAACTTTGACCGCTTTTGTAAGCTATGTAGGCTTATGAAGACCTATAACCTGTGTTCCCTTAACATCGCCTATGACACACCTATCCTTAATTCCAATGTATACAAAAATAAAACCACACACAAACTGATTGAATTATTATTAAAATCGTCCATAAAGGAGGTTCCCCTCTTACCTTTCCCCCCATGTCAAATCGGCCTTCGATGCAACTCGTAATTAACTTCCTCTGTTATTTTACACCAAGCATTATTTTGGCTATTTAAACAACAAACCTTTCACATGCACTTTTCAGACTGATATTTACAAGTCCAATTACTGGGTTCATCTGGCTGTATGGGAGGTTACAGTATAATTATAGAACCCTGGTCCATGAAAAAATCCTACTTCTGGCTTTAATGACAGCTTCGCTGTGTAACGGAGGAATTTTTTTTTTTTTTTTTTCGTAACTCATCTGGTAGAGAGCTGGCAACACAGTGCTGCATTCCTCCTGGAGGCTTTAAGATTAATGCCCTGTTGGTTCTTGGCCATGTCTTAATGCTGCATTTCGATCAATCAAATGTGTGGACTGGAGGCAATTGTTTTTCGTGTTTGCCCACGTTGATCCCCTCACAACACACATTCACAATCCTCACCTTGTGATAATGAAAGCTCATGTAAGGTTGGGTCCAAAATAAAATGGATGTATCATAGGGGTCACAGAGTGAGAGTCAACAGGTATTTTATTGAATTACACTCACTAAATTATACGATACGAAAAAAAATTGCCGTAAAATACTGTTCTATTATTTTTCAGTATTCTATTGTGGGAGATGTGTGTTCTGTTGGAACTTTTTTGTAATAATGGGTTTGTTTACAGTCAATGACTTCAGCATGCACTGTTTTGGAACATCAACTGTTAAAACCTTTAGGGCTGGGTTGAATCAAGAGAAAAAGAAAACTGACGGTTATGTAGATTGAATAGATCGAAAGAGTGACTTATTTGATTTGGTCACACTGCAAAAACGAGGGGCATATTGGAGAAATGATTACAAAACACAATGTTAAGAACACTCATCTGATGCTAGAACCTCAAATTGCTGAATATTTACTTTAAGATGCCATCAAATAATGCTACACATGATTTAAAAAAAAAAAATCTGGATAAAGAACAGTATTTTATTAGTAGTATGTTTATCAGACTTGCAATGGAATTCTCAGTTCAAATTACACTAAAAGGCTAGGAAAGCTGTATCATCAGTAAATTACAGTAAGTTTAGCTGTTTTTTGTTTTTTTTTTAGACTGAAGTGTATTTTTCTCAGTGACATGCCTTTGAATTGTGCATTGGTGAAATACACAAAACATATTGGCTCGTTTCGTTAAAAATACCAGTATTTGGAATTCATTAAGTTTTGTCAATGGAAGAAAAATCATTAAGTTTTGTCAGTGGAAGAAAAAAGAGCATAAATGAACATTGAGTCAACAAAAGAATGGATTAGCAATCAACATCCGAAACACTAACAAGAACACAGCTTTTTTCCATTAATTTTAGTTGTAGACTATGAAAAGTCAGCAAAGTTGCTCAAGATTGAGATGCTACGATGCGCACAGAACCGCTGACTTTGCCTTTCCGACAATTCTTCATTATTCATTAGTTTGGGAGCGTTCAAATGAATGTGTGAGGTGGAAACATCCTGCTAAGCGCTAATTTAACAGACATGGATATTTTTAATTGAACTTTGTTCGCAGGAAAACACGCAGCATGGCAGGCCACGTGTGTGACCGCCAGCGCAAACTGTTCAGATCATCCTGCCATTTTTCCACTGCAAACAATCTGACGTTAATCAGTTCCATTCAAACTATATCCCTCCTTCAACATGCATCTCTCTCTCAATGTTATGTGATGTTTATTCACCGAGGGGAATTTGAGGAACGTAAGTAAGCATTGATGACGGATGGTGAGTAATCTTGATGAAGGTGATGTCCATAACAGGGAAAATGTTTATCTCTGTGTTTATCACAGAAACGCTTTGATTTAAAAAAAAAATGTTTCATATTTTAAGATATCTCGCTGAGTGTGGCTTGTGAAGGAAGTTTAAAATATGTTAAACTTGACTTGTTGACCGAGGTTTGTGAAGAAAACAGTAGGATTACAGTTGGAAATGTTCTCATTTTCATTCTGTCAACTGCCATCTTCAGCTCATCTCAACGTACGTACGTTTTCACCCCCCCTTTCCGTCACGGGAGGGGCCCAGAGTTGCTAAGGTCCAACATGTACTGCACAGAAATAACTTAATGTACTCTTTTTCTCCTCTAAAACTCTTCTTCCATTTTAGTAAAATCACAATGGTGTGTGAAATCCCTCCTTGCCCCCCCCCCCCCCCCCCTTGCCAAAAGGATTTTTTTGGTCCCACATAAACCCTGACCTCACAACCACAAGCATTCCGTTTGTGACAGAGGGAACTCTGGCCCCTGGCCAGCGTAAAGTACAGTGTGTCTGAGACAGAAACAACAGCGGTTTTAAGACTAGCCCATTTCACAAAGATTATATAACTTCAGTCCTAATGATTAAGTTGAGTTGAGTCCAGTGTAAAATGGAACGGGCTGCACAACATGACAGTTTGACCTGTCTCCTCCCCGATTCTGTTCCATTCGCCCTAGACAGCTTTCAGTCATAACATATGTATTGGGTTTGACGACATGAGGTGTTCTAGACTTCATCTGTTCATTTTTCCCATTTGGTTACCGACTGGCAGGTCAGAAATGGTTCTACCACTCTTAGCCATACAGTGGTGGTACTGTTTTTCCCCAACCACATCCCTAACCCCATATTTAGAGCCAATGTGTAGCAAAACAGGAAATGAATTCTTAGACTAAATAGTTTGGGTTAGGGTGTCTCACCCACGTCTATCTGCCGCCAGGTCTTTCTCTATTAAAAAACTAAAAACACTGACGCACGATGTTGAGTCTCTATAATAAGATATTTTTTTGCTAAGCTTGTCTGGACTAGCTCCACAGAGAGGCACACATTTCTGCAATGAGGTCTGTTCAACACAATCCCATCATCTCTCTCTTTATTGTTTTTTTCTCGTTCTACAAAACATTTTTTCTCAAAATAAGACAGACATATATGTGGGTCAAAGTAGAGTGTTTCCATCACTGTCAACTTTTCTGCTGTATAAGATTTGCTAAAGTTGTCGCTCAGAAAATCTGGTTCGCTGGGATAGAAACATAAGTAAAAATAAAAACTGAAGAACAGGAATAGAGAATAAATATATAACCTCTGCAGTGTGAACATTCAGCAAAGAACATTTTTGTACTCCTTTTTGACTGATACAGCATAAGGCTATAAGTCAAAGTAACAGCTAGCATATCACTTCTCCAGTTACAGCTGTGATAATGTAAAGGTCATATGTAAAGAAATTTGCAACAAAAAATGGTTTAATCTTTTAACGAAACCAAATTCTGTCATCTGTAACAACTAAAGGAAACTAAAATGGTATGTGTGGCAAGGTAGCTAATTGTGTCTGCTGACATCTACTATGCATGGTTGGCTTTCAGTCACACTCAGTGGCTCTGTGACACAGTGCTACACACTTAACTGGTACGTTTCACTTATCCTGGTGGCACAACTGGGAACAGCGTTTCCTTGTGATATTTGAAAATGCCTATTGAAACTGTAAGAGCTGGTCGTGTAGACCTGTGTCATAGTGCACACCAGTCTTTGACTTCTCCCTTTCCTACTCTCAACTCCTCCACTGCATCATCCATAGTTTGTAAGCAAGAATCAACTACATCGATGAATTTTTCATCAACATTCAAGTCTTCATACATGTATATGAAAGCCACAAACATACTGTTTCCAGCTTTGCTGTCTTTCTGCGTTCACATACTCTCTCTCCAGACCTGTGTGACAATCATGAAAGTCTACAATGTTTTTTTTACAGGCAGTTCAAACCCGTTAAAAAACCCCAAAACAAAACGATAAAAAAAAAAAGAAAAAGAAAAAAAGCAACCACATAATCATATATCAGATCTGAGATCTGAGTTAACTGTGTGATGATGTAACACTGGCTGTCTCTACCACAAACTTCTACCACAAACTTTCGAAGTGATAAATGAAATAATATATTATATGAAGAGTCTCGTTGGGGAGAGCAGCTCCAAAGGCACAGTAAACAAAGACTGAAAAGACAAGTCAAAACAGAATCAAGCCTGCTCCAGATGATACCATAAAATAAAAGGATTTCAGAAAGCACTTTAACCACGGGGCGTTTCTAAAGTATACGTAAGAAAACATGACAAACATAACAAAAGACAAAGAGATATATAATCAGATATAACGCAACAGATGTGAATAAGCACAGAAGATTAATGGATTGATAATCTGCTGGTGTGTGTATGTACGTCTGTATTTATGTATATATTTGAAAGCCAACGGTTTCACTTAACTGCTCTGATCTTAGTCAGTGCTGATTTGTTTGATTTTAGACTTATGTCAGATCTCCTCTGTTGTTTTCTACAGCGGCAAAGTGAGGCTGTCTGATGTCTTTTTAATTCAGACAGTGGTAGAGGTGGAACATGGAACGATCGTGATGCAGAATATTTTTCTCTCTACATCTCAAACCACTGTTTTACATTGGAACAATACTGGTCTGTTCAGTTAAGGGGAAGGGGTCATTGCTCACACCACCATGAACTGTGCTTGAAATCACAAAGCAGCAATATACAGTTTTCGGTTAAGAAGAAACTTTTTTTTTTATAGGGGAAAAAAAAGGACTTTTTTAAAATAAAATAGTTAGCGTGCTTTCATTTGGTCTTACATAAAAAGAGAGATTAGAGAAATTACCATAATATTTTTCACTGGCATAAGAGACAAATGCCTCATTAACCAAGCATAGCTGTGTTCAACAGCTGTCCAAAGTCAGTCCTTAAGGGTTGATTTGCGAGAAGATCTCTGAGTTAAAACTTCAATTTCAGCCGCTAATTAAAACTCGGAAAACCAGGAGAGGGACCTCAGAAACCAATCAGTTCCTTTAATGAGTCAATGAATTACTGAGGTGCAAGAAAAGCCCTATGTATACCCTGACTCCACAACAACATGTCTGGACTCCTCTGGTCTGAAACAGCAAAGCAGCAGATCAGACTTCAAGGACAAATGCATAATTTTAAGGAGTATTTCTGAGCAATATTGGTGTTGATGAATTTATGAACAAGATCTAAATCAGTTATTTGTCATATAACAGTACTACATAACAGTACAATGGTAACAGTACAATTTAACATAGCTGTGATTGTGTCATTACCATGTGAGTATGCTGGTTTAAGCAGATATAAATTCATCTGTGACTGGAAATACATCATTGAATTGGAACAGTTTCTCTGATGTTTGGGATCTGGAGGCTTTGCTTTGATGCAGTGAGCAGTCTATTGACATGTTTTCACCATTAATTAGAAAGAGCTGAGGGCATGTTCTTACTTGCCCAGAGCAAAGGCAATCATGCGGCCTCTGCCCACAGAGACGATTTTTCCAGCCAGCCACCACTCACTGTCTCCTCTCAGACAGGCCCCTGGCCACATTGAACCCCCTCATTGGTTCTGGTACACTGTCAATCATCCTTTTTCCAGTAATAATTAATCAAACAAGCCTTCTGGGAAATTCAGGAATTGAACGAGCGTCTCAGTGCAATTGTTTTTCTTTAACAATTCCCTTAATATTTTAAGAAACTGTCACTTTGTGTGTTAATGTACAGAATATTGCAACCAGTGTCTGACATTATTAGGATTAGAACTTAGCTTTTGGAGTGTATTCAGTACTATATAATGGTTAGCAATACTAAAACATGTTTTGATATACTGAGAAGAGGTGACCCTGAATAACTCCATTAGCTAAGTCATAATGTTGAAAAACACAGTCAATTAGCAACTGTGTCAGCTGATGCCTCTGATCTTAAATGCATTCCAGTAATTCAAAACATGGTAAATGTTTCATTGGATGTGTTACACTGTGAGCAATAACAGGAATAGCATACAGTCACAAGGGCTGCAAACACTTTGGTCTCCCATATCAAAGAACGGTTCATTATAGGCAACCTACTTTGCCTTTGTAGTCTGTTGAAAGTGCAAAAAAGAACTCTTCAGTTGTTTTATACTTTCACACCTGGACTCATCATTCAGATTATCCAGTATTGTCTGTCTCATTGAAATATTTAAGTAACATATCTTCATGTGGTGTGGCTACAGTACAGTGAATTCATAATAATTTTTCCATGTGTGGGAATGGTTTGTTTGAATTATTATTTGATATAATTTCTGCAAAACCAAATGGAGTTGGTAAACAATGCGAAATTGGGTTGATGCATGAAACACCTGTTTCGACAGTTTCTATCACAACTATAGCCACACATTTAGGTCAGTGAAGTAAAGAAACAGTTGAACTCTTGTTCTAAATGGTTGCCTAGCAGCAGCACAAATTCTCCACTGGACTCTGTAGGTCATCAAACGTTTGACTTCCTGTATGTGGCATGAAGTAAAAAAAGTCAACCAAAACTTTTTCATTGCCATTAAATAAGAGTTTGCAAAAGAAAAATCATAACTGCCAAATGTTTACTATCAACATATATGCTTCCCTCAAATCTTAAAAAAAAAAAAGTTATGTTGATATTTCAGTGATAGTGCAGCATTAAAAGTCATAAACTACGTTCACTTCATTATCTCTAATATCGATCAACTCTTACAATAACAACAAAGAGAGAACAGATTGACCCTTAGCCACAGTGTACGTTGACCTAAAATGTTTAGACATTCCTATTGGCTGAGTGAGAGACACGCTCACCCAATAGGCTGAAAGGAACTAATGACATCAATCTCCCAGCCAGACAGGGTGGTAGGTCTGATTTTTGCGTCTACCGCTTTCATCTATCAGCCTTTCATGCATTAATAAAATACCTCACTGTCCTCAGAGATGATCAGTCCACGGAGTTAGACATGAGCAGTAGGTGGAGCATAGTCACAGAGAGCAAGTCTGGAGTTATGCTATTCCAAAAATAGCAATGGGTCTTTCATACAACGGCCACTAGGTGGCAGTAAACCACTACCTTAAAGTCTGCATCTTCATGCCTAACGATTTGGTTTTTCTTGTTTTTTTGGGGGATTGCTTTTACAAACTAGCCTTGAGATTCTGGCACAGAACTGATGACTCGGCTCCTGTTTTTTAAAGCAAAGAGAGCAGTCGATGATCAGTTGTCATTCCGGCGTTACAGCTTGGGTTATGGCATTTATTAATGTGATTCTATTCATTCAACAACAATAGTCAAGGAGAAGCTACTTATTGTCCAAGTACTATATCCAGTGTCTTGTTATTATGTTGGGCGTGTCAATACAGTTACTACTAAACTGCAGCTGCTTTTAGCGATATCCTAATACGTTGCTTAATTAGATTATGTTCCTATTGTATGTTTACATTAATAGTGCAGTAATGTATTCTAAAAGGGCGGTGCCTCTCTATATGCAACAGTAGACAGTTTATTTCAAGCTTGTGCCATTATAGCCAATCTTGAATTTCCAGATAAGCACACTTCAAATCAACTTTAAGCAGGAAAAAAAAAAAGAGAAAGAATTTCATGGCATGGTTCTCACAGAAAAGTTTTTGCACACTTCAGCATTTGCAAAGATCAAGACAAGATGCGACATGCAAATGCGTAACTGAAAAAAAAAAAATTAAAAAAGCCGTCCGCCGCCCTCCCTTCCTCGTTCTTTTCCCTTATGCATCCATCCATCCACCCATCCCTCCCTTCCACCCCTCCACCTCCTCTTTCTCTCACTCGCTTTTTTTCCCCCTTGCCTCCATTCCCTGGTCAAACAGGATCCGTAGGATCTTTCTAAATGATTCTCTCAGGAGAGAGGAATGTGTGAGTGTGTTAGCTCCTGGGGGCCTGTTTAGACCTGTACATGTCCCCCACCTTCCCTCTGGTTCTCATACTCCTCAATAAACTATGGCAAATTGAGACCTAGGTAAGTAAAGTTATGTATTTCTATCAAAACCCAAAGTGAAGGCTATAAACGGTTGGATTCTGTTATCAATTTTCCCTTGAAACATTGCCTTGAAATGATGTGAATCTGTTACATGGGTGAATTGGTTTATGTCAGTGACAACACAACATACAGCCCTGTTTGGGGCGGATCACAGACATACTCTGCGTCATTGTCTGGGGAGCTGACTTATACGTTGATCAGTCTTTTGGGATTAAGGTTTGGTTGTCCTGCGGAAATGACTCAGAAACAGTTGTTTATTTGAAGTTAATTACTGGAAACGCTGTGAATGTGAGCGAGGGCATGACCTATTACAACAGGGATGGGTTGAAATCGCTCCCCGTGCATCTCTGTGTGGTATCTAAAGAAACATACAAGGATTGGATCAACTTGTTTTGTCTCTTTTTTTTTTTCTTTTTTTTTTAACACATGGTTAATAGGGGAAGTTGTTTTTTTCTCCCTTTGCTTCCGAATGCATCCACACAGTTGAAAAAAAAAACCAATCCAACAAATCAAAACAGAAAAAAAACCCCCAACCAACCAAACAAATAAACAAACAAAAAAACCCCAAGGATGATGATTAGCTATGATTTAATTGAAGGGGATGTGTTTCAACAAATGCACAGACTTTTGACTTGTTAAGAAGGTGCGGCCTTTTGAAAACCGGCTTTTCATCTGTTTAACAAGTCTGTTTTATATTCTGTGGCTGACTCCTACAAAATACTTTGATGGTCCTTTTAACTTGGACTCGGAGGACAATCACGAGATGAGACACAGTCTGTCATGCTCAGAGAACACTACACACCTCTGCCCTTTCTCTTTGTCTGTGCTTGAGGAGGTCATTAGCGGAGCATTAGATAAGCCCCGTTATGTATAGCCTTAAGGGAAAGGTTCAGTTACTCTAAACGATTTCAGACTGATTTCAAGACGGTTCCAACATTTTGAGAACATGTTGAAGCCAGGAAACAAATAGTTAAATTGTACATACAGACACACATGCACACACACGGGAGAAACAACTCCTATTTATTTCCTTTGCCAAAGAAAAGTAATGTCATGCAATGAGTGATAGTGAGGAGGCGCAGGATGGTTCAGACTGTAAGTGCTGTGTTGTAGGTGATGGCGTAATTGTTTTAGATTTCAACCTCATTTCACACACACACACACACACACACACACACACACACACAAGGCATTTATAACAAGGAATGTACTGTCCTGTAGAAAAAAAGGTTTTGTGTCAAGAAAATTTGATATATTGACAAAAATACTTACACTTACACATATACACACACAACTAGACACACAACCAGAGAAAAAGTAAGTTTTTAGAATATATTTGGCTTCTTGTTTCATATCTGTAGCCTTTTTAATAAACTGTATGGCAGCCAGCATGCCTTAACTCATACCAGGCCTTTTCCCGAAAGGACCGAATAGTAAATGTAATGAAACTTGTCTGCATTGCTTTTCAACGCATCTGTGCTTCGAGCGTGCTTAATTTAGAGAACCGGACTCGACGGCCACTCAGAGAGATAAAGTATTCATCGCGACTTGTAGAACAAGAGCTTTCCAACAAAAGAAATGTACTGAGATTCAAAGTCAAATGCCAAGATCCGCTCTGATTCCTATCGACAACACAGTGATCCCAGCATCATTTCCGTGTGTAGGCCATTGTTTGTTGTGATCGACATTGCTAAGCAGGATCGTTGAAAATTTTGTTTTGGGTAGTCTGGATTTGTGCGGTTTCTGTTTCATTGGAAACTACACAGCATGAAAGTAAGTAAAAGTTCAACAGAGGCATTTGACTCTTTTACTGCACTGATATTAGGTTTGACGAAGATAAGATTAAAAACACGTATTTGAATACGAGAACTACATGGCCTAAAAGTAAAGAGTGATTGTCATAGTCATTGTTAGTTCTAAGTTCAGCACACGCATTTGTTCTGAGTAATAATGATGATGATGATGATGTCAGTGTGACCAGCTTTTCATGCGCTTTTGCAACTGCCTCCGAGGGTCCACATTCCTGAAGGACATCAGATTACAGCAACACCTCCGGGACATAGCCATTCAGAGTGAGTCTTTTTTTTTTTTTTTTCACTGAGAAACATGAGACAGTAACCTGGACACATACACACACACACACACACACACAGAGGGAAGGACTTCTTGGCTTGGATAAATTCCTTTGAACTCCCTCTTCAATGGTTTGTGCTGTATACATGTACCAGCAGATGTCTGCTCAAACCAGTCTCTCAAGTACATTGTATTACTCCTTTCTGAGTGACAACTTGTTTGCATCTGACATGTGTATGCGGTTACCATTGATTTTGTTTTTCAAAACAGGTCCTCTAGGACAGCATAGCCAGTGTACGTACAAGAAAATCTAGGCTAACAGTAATTGAGGCCGAGTGAAAAACAGCATAGCATGAAATGTTTTTGGAACAGACTTTGTATTCCAGTTGCACCTGATCAGGAGAGGGTTTCCAAGGCTTTCCTGGAGTTACTCTTTAGCACTGAATAATGGATAACCATTGCCCCCCCCATATTCGTCATTCGGAGAAAAAGATTGCTAAATGCTAAAGGGCTAGAGCTCGTGCTGTGTTTTCTTGTCTTGTAGGATCATGTGCTTGACTTTGATCGGGCCATAAAAATGTCTGATTAAACCTCGCTTACGCTGTGAACTTGGTGTTGGAAGTCATGAAAAGTTACTTTGAAGTTACTTGGCTAAATAAATCGGAATCCTCCTTTGATCTGGGTGGTAGTTATGCTAAAAGAAAAGCTTTTTTTTTTTTTTAAACCCTAGTGCCTTGAGTGTACGGTGGGCGTACAGAAATGAAGAAAGTGAAGAATTGCAGTGACAAAACATCCAGATATGTCTCAAATAAGCATATTTACATTTATTATAAATATGTACAGTAGCCCCAGCATAGTTTTTGAAATACAAACATTTATCGAAATGAGCTCGTTCACATTCAGTATCATCTAAGACTTTTATAAATCTAGCTTCCGTTAACAACATTTCTTTCCTGTATTCCGTGAAATGAAGTTATTGATGTCTCAGAAACATTCATGATATTTAGCCAAAAGGACTTAAAAGTACAAAAAGACCTGTGTAAGATCTAAAACAGCGAAACCATGTAATCCTATAAATACAGGGTTAGTATCTGATCACAGGCAATGATAGCCAAATACAGTAATATTCAGTGCAATTAAAATGTAAAACAAACAAACAGACAAAAACGTTCCATGTCATTTCCAGTAAGAATAGCACCTGCAGCACAAGACATAGAGACCGCGAGATCTAGCCACCAAAAAACTGCTCCTACAGCTCTCAATTACTATGAAATGCTTCAGGTTCCACGAAACTTGGGCGTACAGTGGTCCCTTTCTCTGTTGGCTGACTGAATGATGAAGATTGAAATGTAAGCTGATGGAAAGGCAAAATGAATATAGGTCGACCAACATTTGAGATATGACTTCTCTGCGTGTACTGACCAACACGTGGAGACCTGCAAGGTCTCCTTTTGGCTTTTTACAGCAGGAAAAAATAAACTGATCTGCATAACACGATGAAGCCTGCAGACGTGCAGCTCTTAAACCCAATCTCTCATTTATATATAAAAAAACCCCCATCTTTACAGTAATCTGGGCTTTATTTGACAGACCAGAGGGTTGCAGAGGCTGCGCTTGGGCTGGACGAATCTTTTCGGGCTCGTTTCGGGCTCTGGCCGTAACCGGGCGAATGGATGTAACTGGGGCTGCTGGGCGGAGACGAGGAGGAGGACGACGTGGAGGAAGCGCGGGACGAAGACGACGCTTTGAGTTGGAGCCATTTGTCGCCGAGAGCCTTCGCGAAGTGGTCGTCCACCGACACGCTGCTGAAGTACAGCTCCGAACTCGTCTTGCTGTAATTCGCCCCCAGGCTTCTCTGGAAATGCTCCTCCACCACACGGTCGTAACTCCGCTTGGTTGTTACTGGAAGGAAGGACAGAGGGTCGCAAGGTCAGATGTTTACATAATATGTCGTGAGCTATGGAATTTTGTTTTGCCGTTTCTTCCATTTTTGTTTTATATGAGAAAGGCAAATAATAATGATTTTTTTTTCTAGTCCCCTACCAGTAGAATGGCCGCGGCAATCGTCGACCCTCCGTGTCGACTTTACCGTGGAAGAGACGCAGGTGATGACCGAAGGACGAATCTAAAAGACAGATATCACGTTAGTGAAAACTCCTAAGTAATTTCCTTCAAAAGCGCTCTGTTAAAAACACACCCAAAAAACCTACTGGTTCTGGTTCCTACTGGTTCAAAGAATAAAAAAAAAAAAAGGAAAGAAAGAAAAACTTCATCACGTGTGTGACGCGTTTCTGCACTTTAAGAACCATCCGCACGTTATGTTTTCTTTTAGTATTTCATTTAACATCGTTTATCAAGTATTGTATCTAAAATTGTTTAAAATCTCTCAAATTATGTGGCTGTTGAAAAATACATTTACATATAAGCCATCCAAGCTTTCAGTGACTTCATGCCACAGGCAGATCAGCAACAGTCGTGTGTGTGTTTGGACTTGTTGACAACATTCCTCCACCCATTGCTCACATATTCTCCCTGAATCCGGCTGGATTGCATATCTAGGACAGGCAGAGGCCTGTGCACACACTTTCACACTGACTCTTGGAAATACAGAGGGACCTTTTTTTTTTTTGGCATTCTGATGTGCCTCCCAGATCGCGTAGATAAGTGCACACAGACAGCCTCGGGATAGATTCTCAGAGGTTAGGGGATGTACAGTGTGTCTTTAGTCTGAACACAGTGTTTTGGAATCAGACAAGTTTTGGGCAGTTACTAATGGTATGTTTGACTGTTGGATTACCAAACAGGTTGTTTATGGTTCAATATGAGTGAAGGGTCAAACAGCTAAGTCCTGTCTTAGGGAATTGGGAGTGGTTAGGAGTGAGGTTAAGGTTCTCTAAAGAACATTAGCTCTGGTTTAACATGACAGATGATTCCTAAAAAGGCAAGCAGTTCCATTGTAATTATTTAGAGATTAAATTTTCCCTTGTGTAAGCACCTGAATGTGGCTGCTGGCAGGAGTTTTGATCCTGTCCTCTGTTTTCTCTTGGTCCTGGCGTGGTTTTTTGATCAGGGCCAGTGGTTCGTCCATGGTTGGGGTGGAGCAGACAGGGCTTGGGATGGGGTGTGTTGGACTGCTGGTGGGGCTCCATGTGGATGTGGGACTCTCTGGAAGACTGAAAACCGAGGCCCTCCTGCCACCACTCAGGACCAGACTCTTACTCAATGCCCTCTCTCTTCTGTAATACAAAATCCCAACATTCAATATGCCAATTATGACACTCTACACCACTGCGAAGAACTGATACTGATATCATTATTATGAACTTGTTGTGTGGTTTAAGAAATAATTGTTGACTGTTCTTGGATTTATTCTCGTTCCAAATACCTCTCCTCCAGTGTTCTCCCATACTCTGCGCTGTGCTTGCGTTTAACTGGGTGAGCTGGGAGAACTCGGACTCTCTCGCTGGTCATGTGACGGAACCTGTCCTCTCCCCTCAGGTTGGGCTGACCTACAAAAAAAACATACGCGGTATTAGCGATATGTACTGAAAATACAAAAATGCAGAACATGATTTTCTAAACATGTTATTTGAACATTCTAATTCATTAATAGCAAAATGAAATATAGATGAAGACCTCTCAGTTTGATAGATAGCTAGATTACTGGATAGTTTAGCTAGCAAGACAAACAGATAGATAGATAGATAGATAGATAGATAGATAGATAGATAGATAGATAGATAGATAAATAGAGTTTTGTTCACACAGTAAATATGATTTCATTTATATTTAAAAAACGGTCATCATCAGAGTAAAGGTGTGGCAAACAACTGACTGTTAATCTCTGAAATAAATGTCAACGGCACCTGCATGACTTAATTGTGGGAAACATCCATGCCACCGCTAAATGTAAACTCCGTTAAGCAGTAGAGCAAGATAAACTGGCTCAGTTACTATGACTGTATGTCTCTTCCCAGCTGATTCAACACTAACGGAAAGTGTCATTCAGATGCAAAACAAAAAGGGGAAAAAAAAAATTCACACTAACTGAAAAACACGCTCCTGTGAATAATCATGAGCCAAACGGGGACGTTATCAACCGTAAACATTGCGCTTCATGTCACATTAGGCGGGAAAAGTGCCAGCCACTGTGTGACATGGTGTGTCATCAGGTGGTGCGTCCAATAGCACTGAATGGTTTTTCCAGTTGTTTATAATGGCAGACTGTCAAACTGAAATCAACATTCCAATCCAAACAGAAAACAACAGATCAACTAGTAATTCAAGATCTGAGCGGGTAAAAACAGTGAAAAACTTGTAAACAATAGGTCTCGCAATTATTTTGTCAATACACAAAGAAACTAGGTTGACACACTTCTTTGGAGAAGGGGGAAAAAAAACCAACCCAGAAACATTAGCAGGTGCTAACGTTTTGTTTTGTTTTGTTGACTGAATGCAGCAGTCAATGAAACGAAAATTCGCAGCCCTAAAACTCATTTTAAAGTGTTGCAATTGTTCCCATTTGTTCTGAAGACAAAGGTGCAATATTAACACTTGCCAATGGTCTCCCATCATGAAACAAAGAATGCAGGCCAAACCACACTACAGCTACTGATTTAGGTCTACCTGCAACTCGGTGACATTGTCTGAGGATCTTACGACTACAGGCAATGTTATTTGAGGTTCGCATTACAATTTGACTATCATATTTGCTGCCTGCCTAAGACCAGGCTAATCCCATTCATCTGTTGTACTGACAATCTAAAATTGCAATGTCCCCAAATAGTCTCCAACCCACAACTTCTCCAAATTCCTGCAGGAGTCAGAGCTGCGTTTATAGCACTCTCTAAAGCCGTTTGGTGAAATTAGCGATAGAGTGTACATTCAGAGACTTCAGAGAAACACAACATGTTTTCTTTTTTTTTTCACTTTAGACATCATGCTGACCCTCTAAGAGTTCTTTTTGTGCTGAAACAGCAGTAAAAGCAAAAAGAGAAATTTGGGACAACAAATTGGTCAGAGCAAATGAAATATGGGAATGCTATGCCGATACGCTACCGCACAGTGTGCAATTCAGACAAGCTAACAAAGTGCATTCATGGTCAATGGACATCAATGGGCCAATTTAAGTCTCTGCCAAGAGATTCTGTCCCTTTTGGCAAAACATTAACATGAAGGAGGGGTTCGGGTGAATTTTTAAGCCTCCGGTTAGAGAGCCTCCACTATCATATTTCAAACGCTAGACACTTCAAATGTCCAAACGCTGTGGAATGATGTGGGAACATTGTTGGTCGACTGAATCTAACTAAGGTGAATCAACTCGTGGAAAGTCTCCTTCTTCTCTCCATCCAAACACACACACACACACACACACATACACGCACACACAGGCACACTCACACTTACACACATACACACACCTGCACGCAAGCGCACACGTACACGCAGAGCTGTGAAGTGTGACTGGTTGACAAGGCCTGATTGCATATGGGGGAATGGGTGTAAACCACACCTTACACCTACTCTGAATTTCTTATGCCTGAGGCAGGGTTATTTTCCCCAGCAAGCTGAGAGACAAAAGCAATTAGGCAATTCGTCTTAGAGCCCTCACTTACTGTTACTGTTAACCGACGGTTATCAATCATCCTTAAAATATCCACAACTCTGCTAAAAACTTTCACTACAGAGAATATAAGATCTCACTGAAGCTACAAAACGCTCAGAAAAATCTTCCCACTTCCAGATAATGTAGTTTTTCATCCCTATCTCTAACCTTATGCTATCATAACACACAGTTGTTGTTTTTTTTTTAAAATCATTTTTATGCTCTAAGACAGAGTGTGAAAATTCGGTCCCATTAAATGTATACTTCATACAAATATAGCCTGAAAAATAATAATGTACAAATTTAATCACGAAAACCTCAGTCAGACACTCACACTGTTCCCCATATCTTTAGTTGCGTAAAATGCGGCAAAAGACAGAAAGCATTTTAAAAGGATTAGGAATTAGAGAAGACATATGTTTTGTGGAAACCATATACAGATACAGTGACTTTTAGTGGCTAGTCAGTGTGACAAAAATGAATCATAAAAAATGAAATAAGCAATAGTTACCCTCAAGGATGTAGACTTTGAAACCACTGTTCATTCTTGTAATGTAGTGGAAATTAGTAACAGCCATGGCTCCAACTCTTGAGTGCCTGTCAGTGTGGTAAGTTCCCTCAGACAAACAGATAGGACACTGCTATTGAATAGTCTATGACGCTCCTGTGCTTACTTAGTCAGATAAGACGTAACTGTCAGTGCCTAACCAGCACGAGCTCTATTTCAACGTTGTCTTTAATTTTTTCTCCGTCTTTCATGAAAATTTCCCTCTGACTTCCCATTGGCTGCTCTTAAACCAATCCCATTCCATGTCCCTCCTTTTTTTTCCATTCTTTGTCTGTTTGCCATTATTAAGGCGATGATCACAGGTGTGTTTTGGGAGGAGCTTACGCAGTACGGAACTGTGAATCGCCCTCTGTCTATCACTATTCACCCCACCCCCCTCCTTTCCAACCTTTAGTGAATTCACAAGGCTTACACATGACATAGATTCAAATCAAATATTTCTGTTAAATTGACCTTATTTATAACATTTTCAGTAAATAAATGAGAATTTTCCTGAATATATAAAGCATTCTGGGTAAACAAATATCTTAGATATATTTAACATGTGTATTAGTGACTATTTTTTGTGTATGAGTAGTTTTTAGTCTTTTCTGGTGCTCACAGCTATAGAGTAGTCATACAAGGAACAGCAAGTCATTTAAAGACAAACGTAGTAACTGGGATAATGTACGTATGTTACATTATTGTATTACATAAGGTTGTGTCATTTTTATTTAAATGCGCTGGTATAAAGTTAAACTAATGTAAAAGGGGGCTAGAAATTACACGTGTCCTTCTGAACATATACATATATGTATATATCTTGAATATAATACAAATATACATTAAAAAAAAGCGACCATGAAGTTCATCTCTTCTTTTTTTTTCCCTCTCTAAAATCCCTCCTGAATCCACAAACAAGCCCTGCTGTGTCTTTTGTTTCCTTTCTGGAAGTCAGCACCTGTCTACAGGCCCTCCCTCGATCCCTAATCTAAAATCTTGCCTGACTGCATTCTTCAGAGTGCTTAGCCCACCTGAGCTGTAGCTATTCTACCAGCCTGTCCATACATGCAGCATACTGTTGTGAGTTCCCCCTCACCTTTAAAGATAGTCTTTCTCTTTCTTTTCTCCCTTACCTTTTTTTTTTTACCTTCCTTTTTTGGTAGATAGACAAAGGCTCCTAAGTGTTGAAAAGAGAACAACCCTCTTTGTACAATCCTGCCCCAGCTTGCTAAAGCATCGGCACACGCACTCACTTACTGCTTTCAGATGTAAGCCTACGTGACTACAAACACACTATAGACACACACACACACACACACACACACACTAGCGCCTGCGTGCGCGCGCACACACACACACACACACACACACACACAGACAGCTGACCACAGTGGCGTAGTCAAGAATTTTATTGTGTTAATGAATATAGTGTTGCATAGTGCTATTGCTGCCTCAGGCTAGCTCTCTAGGTGTTGACTTCTGGGATTCAGTGAAGCTCTTTTACAACAGTGCCTATTGTCATATATGAATTGATTGGATTTAAAGGTAATTTGAATGGAGTATGGTAGAGCTAAAGTGAATTGAATGGTGACATCAAGCTTTAATGAAAGTTGCTAGACCAGTTCATGCATACGAACACTTTGCCAAATAGGGCCATTTGAGGATAATTGGTTCAGATGGTGAATAAATTTTTTATTAACGGAAACAATGGCTAATTTAATTCATGTAACCCCCTAAAGCATGAAATAACGCGGTGTTCCTAAAACATAAAATAAAAAACAAAAAACAAAAAAAATAGCGAGATGAAGAGTGAGCACTGGCCAAGGATTATTAGAAGCATAGATCTCTGTCAGCTTCTCTCTCTGTGTGATATATGTAATATTAATACCTTCTTGAAAGTTAAAGTCATTTTTTTTTTCAGTCTTAACAGATGCAGGTTCTCACGCAGCACTCTAAAAGGACGATCTCTCATTTCCCTGTCGAATGAATATGTAAATAAAACGTGTCCTGGAATATTTACACAACTGTCAATCCTTATCTTCCGTTTTCATCTTTTATTTTCCTGTGCGATTCATTCATAATTGGACGCGATTAACGACACAGCCATTCAAATAAACAGATGTGGCTGAAAAAGCTAATCTGAAAAGTTGCATTTCTGTTCTTCGCACAATGAAGACTTAAGGATTTGCCTTGGTGTTCGTGCCAGAGAGAGTCAACCAATAAATGTGCTCGGTACCGCACCTACGTATTGGTTAAGATTAACCGAGAATTCATGTTCCGTTTGACATCAATTCCACACAACTGGGATGTCCCATGCCACAGCATGCCAGGAAATATCTCACACAAACCTTTCCCAGGAAATTTGGCAAATGTCTTTTTCCACTGGCATCATATATATGTATATCTATGGGTTTGAATCACTGCACACTAAACAGTGACACCTAGGGGTAGACAACATTAAGTGCAGTTCTTCAAGGACATGGTTTGTCCTTAAACAGAGGTCACCAACACTATTTCTCAATGACTTTCTGCTTTAAACTAGATCTGACTGGCATTTGACCCCAGAAATAAAACAGAGTAAAGAATATATATATATGTGACTCTGTATTTCAAGGTCAAATCAGAAATAAACTGCTAAAGTTAATAATTCATTATTCTGCCCTAATACTTTGTATAAGTTTCGCATTCATTTTTTATGGTCTCTATTCTCACTGCATTTCCTTGTGACACAGTCCAGCAAATATCAATGTTAAATGCAACATAGTTAAGATTTATCTTTGATCTCTTCATTTTCATATTACTACCGTCATTTCAATTTTGAATTTAGAATTTTTAAAAGATTGCAGTGGGATAACATTCGCTGTTAGTCACTGACCAAAATTCTTATGATTTTTAACTCATCTATAGGAATATTTGAACATTGTCATGCAACCAAAGGACTCAGGTCTGTGCCTTTTTAACTGTTTAATACTGGGTTTGCTCCATCTACCTTTACACTAACGGTTAATAAAACCAAATTTAGTTATAGCATGAGGCTTGCGCTCAAATATTAATGAGTCGGTTGTGGTTATCAAACAGCATGTGACTTCCCACAATACCTCAGTTTGACACCTTCACAAGAACTGGGCTGCTCTTTACTCCCACAGTAATTTCTGCTCAACTTAAATACAAAGACCATTGTCTCAAAATGGTGTGTGTGTGTGTGTGTGTGTGTGTGTGTGTGGGGGCGTGTGGGTGTGTGTGTGTGCTCGTGTGTGTGTGTGTGTGTGTGTGTTCATCCATGCAGGTTCCATATTTGCCAATAATAAAGGCAATTTTGAAAAAGGGAAGACTTTTAAGAGGGGGGGGGGGAAGCACAAGCCATTCCACCAAACTTCACACGATTCTATCTTAGCCATACAACATAGGACTCAGTTAGAAAGATTAGATAAATATTCCCATATATGTAGACATGCAATAAAGCTTACAAAAATCTAAAAGTTATATTTGTATGAAAAATACTGCTTTTCTAAAGCCTGTAATCTACTAAAGTAAGAGATAGTGCTTCAGACGTGAGATGTAGTTTGTTTGAAAAACATGCTGAAACAGGCAAATTCACTATTAACATTTTGGACCAGATCTGCTGAGTCAGTGTGTGCAAGAACTGCATTTGAAAACTGATCCTCCCGGATAACAAAACAGAAAACTATGTATAACAGAATCTATTGTAATGTAGCGACAATAAGCAGGCAATGTTGACTCTCATATCATATCCACATTGAGTCAGTATTACTTGATATAAAGGAACCCAGTTTTCCTGAGGAAAAAACCCCAAAAAACAGTAATGATATATTACTGGGCTGTTTGGTGCCAGTAAACACTGTGACGATACTAGAACAACTCTATGAGCCACACATCCAGACGCTGTCTCGTTTTTTAAAAAGGATGTCGCAAAAAAAAAAAAAAAGAGACAGATTTTTCCCCATGACTTGGCATGTCAAATAAATCAAGGACTAAAGGAGCTGAAGCTACTCTAGGTGCTGAGGCAAATGGGAGACAAACGGAATTCTCCCAGACACCTCCTCCTCTCCCCCCCCCCCTCCCTTTTTCTTAACAAAAAAAAAAAGAAAAAAAAGAAAATACTGCATTATAAAAAGCAGAGAACTGGAGAGCTCTCTAGACTGCAGTGTCATTATAACAATCTCTTCTGGAAGCCCCGTCTTCCCTAAAGCCATGCAGAGGAAATGACTACAGGTGGGGTTCTGGTGCATCCTATTCCTACATCTATGTTTAGATGTCATATTATCATATAGTGATTGTTCATATAAACTCATTTATATTGCTGCTTTGTTTTATGTTACTGTTTAATTCTTTTTATTTATGTTTATTTATTTATTTATTTACATATTTATATATCTATCTATTTGTATATTTATTGTTATGAGGGTGCTGAATTTCTTTCTCAATCCATCATTTTCGTCATAAAATATGTTTCATGATATAGATGAAAAGACCTTACAATTCTACATCAAAAATGAATTATACAAATTGATGATATATGGCAACAGGGTACATTTACAAGAAAGTCAATACCTGGTGTACATTTGCTGCAGCCATTTCCTTTGGACTGGATCCCAGGGGACCATATATTTACTATCCAGATTGTTTGTTTAAAGCCAAGTGAATAAGAGCACTGTCCCTGTCCAGGGTCCTGAAAACCTTATGGGGGATGAAGACACAGCACTAGCTCATTGTCCAGTGTCCTGAATCACTGTAGACTTCAGTAATTAGATAGCATGCTTTAAAAGTGTACCACAGGCCAATAGGCTGAGTGGCACTTTCTTGTCTTTGCTTTTAATCACATTATGTGGTTACTGAAAGCGTTTTAGGACTGTGTCAATATTTATTTTACGCGAAAATGTCTGAATTCTTGCTTCAAGCTAAAATGCCATCTTTAGATCCTGAGAAAGGGAAGAAGAAATAAAGCAGCCTACAAGTCTAGTTCAGTATGAACGTCACTGACACATTTTTGAGATATTAATATGTTGTTCTATAAGGAACTGAATAAAAATAACATTTCTATCGTATAAATTTGGCAAACCACGTAACACGACTGGGTCAATAATCTAGGACTGAAAGAAAAAGGTGAATGACTTTATTTCCGTTCAATCGGTTATGAGCTGATGGAGTATTATTGCAACCACAGTGCAACCAGATCCCGGACCACAAGAATCAATTCGACCAAATGCGCCCCAATTTATATTCATGTAGCGTAGTAGGGAAATCGCATTTCCTTTGAGAAATTATTGTTTGCTATCAAAGACCTCATTTTGGTTTTAATGGTGGTATTAGACGAGATCCAGGTGATATTGCTTCTCAAAATAGCAGCCAGATAATCATGAGAAAGCACTGGCTACTCAAATAATACGTTTACGTTATTAAGAGTTGAGGCTCAATGACAACTGTCGTCCGCAGTTCGCAAGGAGCACCATTATATAGTATATTGGAGAGTACTGTCTGGGGATTCATTTCGTGACCTGCTCATAAAAACGCATTGCCCTTCTTTGCCATGAGACGGCAACGCCCCTCCTTGCTTCATAACTATCACCCTAACAACACTAAAGCTGTCCCGCGCGTATACGTTATCCACTGAAAAGAAAAGTGATGCTAAGTCAGTAAGGATGACGCGGGGCATAGAAAAACACAAAACGGATCTTTCAGAGAGGGATTGGGCTGGAGGGGAGTGATGCAATACCTGAATATTCCTGAGCTCCAACCGTACCTCCGCTTCCAAACACCCGAAACGAGTCACGAGCAGTCTGACCAGAGGACGAGAGGAGGATATCCCGGCTTATCGAGTTTAACCTATGACTTCTATTGCATGTACCTGTTTCCTCTTAATTTACCTCTAGTTAATTTTAATGGGATGGAACCGGTTTATCGTTAAGTCTTAAGTGGAACACCGTCATTTTTTCTTGCATTATTTTTCGTCAGTCGATTAATTGGATTTTTAGGGATGTAGGCCAACCTATTGCCAGAATGTGAAAATTTAAATGAAAAAGCTCGTAGTTTACTTAAGACAGGCATTTTATATCATTTTGTCTTTAAAATTACAAGCCTTAATATCCCACATTTATCTCGTTCTAGGAAATCCAATACAGCACGACCTGTGAGTGGGGAGTCAGACGACTAGTGTGAGGTGTAGCCCGAAGAAATTGCGGCTGTTCCATCCATTGACAAGATTCATTCGTCTTTCGCAAACCGAATCTGAATGGGGAACTAGAGTGGCAGAAGCCTGTTAGCGCTTTTCGATTCTTGCCGGATTTACTGCGCATAAAGGAATAATTCACCGGTTCTCTGAGTCATCGCACCATTCATCTTCACCATGAATTACTTGAGACGTCGACTGTCGGACAGTAATTTTATGTCCAACTTGCCGAATGGCTACATGACTGACCTACAACGCCCCGACCCGCCGCAACAAAGCCCTGCCCCGGCGGTGTCGCCAGGATCACAAGAGAGGCGCCAGCCCCCCAGTCAGTCCACAGGAGCCGGCTTTTTCTCCTCTATTTCAAACGCTGTCAAACAGACCACGGCTGCTGCTGCAGCCACTTTCAACGAGGCGACTGAAAGAACCAGCGCCGCGGCAAATGCAAAGATACTTTTGGTTATTGACGACCAGCAGACAGACTGGTAGGCCGAACCGGAGCGTTTTTTTTCTGTGAGATGTCGTGACTATGCTTATTATTATTTCCAAATCACGTTTTCTCATTATGGCAAAGACACAATATGCCATCAATTAAACAGTCAAGTAAACACAATCCCTCTGCAAAAGGACTGGAATTAACTGTAGTTTCAAGCTAGAACTAACGTTTTAGAAACCTGAGTTTTTGAATCAGTGTCAGAAAAGTAAACTATTTTGCTACACCTCGCAATTCAGGCCGGCAGCTGTTTGGACTATTCGTCATGTTGTTACATCCTGAAATCTGATTACTCTCAGTATGGCTTATTATACTGCGGTGATTATATTCCGTTCTCTAATTCACAGATATTGACGTTATTAGTTTTCTAACCAGACCACCCGCTGGAACAAAATTTCATTCAAGAGGTAGAGTGACAGTCCAAACCGGGAGGTCCGCACCACCCTGCCCACTGACCCCCCACCGTAACAGTATCACGTAGATAAGGCGAATAGCTCAGGTCCTGTGAGATATGAAGGTACAGATTCCCTGCTGTTCAAAAACTTATCATATGCCCACAGCTGTTTAGGCAGCTGTTAAAATTTCAGATATGTATTTGAGAGCATTGTTATTTACTATCCGTATCAGACAGCTAAGTTATCAGCTGGATACAAAACATAATGTATACTTTTGATGTTGTGGCGCGTTTCCCTTTAGAAAGCAGTCATCATGAAACAAAACGAATTTCGAAAATTCGATCTTGTACGTTGAGATCTGATTTAAACAGGTCCTTACTAAATGGGTGCCTCTCCTTTTTTGATTCTATTATTTCAAAATGTATTATGAATTTTTCAAAGATTTGGTTGGTATAATTATACATACATACTCGAATCTCTATCTATCTATCTATCTATCTATCTATCTATCTATCTATCTATCTATCTATCTATCTATCTGTCTGTCTGTCTGTCTGTCTCCTGCATGTCTGTGTGTCTGTCTGTCTGTCTATCTATCTATCTATCTATCTATCTATCTATCTATCTATCTACCTATCTATAAGCAACATCCTGAAATTACCACTGATCTTTTATTCAGGGCAAAGGTCTTCAAAGGCAAAAAAGTTCATGGTGAATTTGACATCAAAGTTGAACAGGTGGGTAGTTCTTTTAAATCAAGGCATCAATCATAAATGATAGCACTGTATCTCACCGGTGGGGGCTTCAGTATTACAAATCCTGAATCAATACTCTTTACCCTCAAGAAGAATTGCGTGGGTATAAATGCACTCCATTGGATCCCCATTCTATCACTGCAGTTAGTAAAGTACCTTTGTGTTCTGTCCAATCCTTGGCCATAGCTAACGTAAGGCAAGTAATGTGAGGAATTATGCTTGAAATGATAACAAGTCACCAAATGAGCAGGGAGTTGACTCAGCTTAAAGATAAACAGCATTGATTTTTTTTTTGGTCAACTCTCAACCAATCTCAGAAAGGAGTAATCAGACATATTGATCTATTGATCTGGAAATGCTGATCATGTTGATTTGCTTTAAGGCCGACTTCTCTGAGATCAATCTTGTGGCCCATGCAACTGGCAGCTACAGTGTGGATGTGGAGGCAATTCGCAATGGCAATAAGATCACAAAGTGAGTTCCATTTATATAATTACACATGTCGCATTCAATGAAAAGAACAGGAAAGATAGGAAAACAGCGTTTACCAGAACAATGGCATATCATCAAGAGTCTGTAATTGTTTGATTTAATAAGATGTTTTGTGCATTTGCAGGTAATTCTAAGTTACATTGGCAGATTGCACATATACAAAATATATTGCTGGTATCATAGTGTCCTTGCTTTCCCAGAAAATTAGTAGCTCCTTGTAAAAGATTTCATGTACACACACACACACACACACACACACACACACACACACACACACGTATCATATTTTAGTATGATTTTTAATGCTGCCCTCATTCAATGATGAAAAAGGTTCATTTAAGGTTATCTGATGGCCTAGGTGTTTCAAACCAGACTTTGTGCTGGTGCGACAGCATGCCTTCAGCATGGCCAAGAATGGTGATTTCCGGAACATCGTAATTGGTCTTCAGTACGCTGGGATTCCCAGTGTCAACTCACTCCACTCTGTCTACAACTTCTGTGATAAGCCATGGGTGGTAAGCACCTTATTCTATATTTATCATAAATAGACATTGACTTTTTTTTTTTTTTTTTGAGATGCTCCTGGCTTCAGAAATGTACCGTATATCGTATAACCTGTTGCGTAAAATGTAGACAAGATAGATAATGGGGACGATATCAGAACAGATGTGACATAACATAAGGAACATATTACAATATGGCACCATGGAAAATATATGTGTATATTGACATAAACTGGTTGAACAAGTTCCAACATCATATTTTCAGCCCTAAAAAAGCCGAGTAAACATACGGGCATTGTTCAATAGGGGCCTGGTTAAGACGGACAAATAAAACTGTAACACGAACCTGGTGCGCAAGAGGCCGCTGTGTCTTATGTAACCGAATTTTTTCAGAGGGGAAATCACATCCTCTCGCCTCCCAAATGTTGTTATACGATGACTGTGCGTGAAACGTGTGGGTTGATGCGTCTCTTGCAGTTCGCTCAGATGACCAGATTGTACAAGCAATTGGGTCCAGAAGAGTTCCCACTGATCGAGCAGGTTTATTACCCAAACCACAAGGAGATGGTGAGTGACTGGCCATCTGTTACCTCCCCATGTTAGTTCCCTGTCACTTCCAAAGACCCAGAAACACAGCCTGGCCCAGGAGGGCCTGGATGTTGGCTAATACTTTGCCCCAGCTCACCACAATAGGGTTGCAAACACAGCGGGGTTTGGCTCCTCTAGACACCACGTTAAAAGCCTCATAAATATTCCGAGTTCCATCTCAGTTTTTTCCCTGTTTAGTTTGCTGCATTCTCAGGGCTAGTAAGCAATTTGGGTTAGTATCTAATCGTTGTTTTGCTGTGAAAAGGGTAATTGTTACTGAGCCTGCAGTAAAATGGATGGATGTTGAATGTCTGACGGAGTTTGTTACAGTGCTGTGATGCTGAAGCTTGTCTCGGTTTAGTCTGAATGGCTCTGCGTGTTTGATACTGCAGTGCTACTGCATCCTGCTCTGCCTCTTCCTCCTCTGCAAGCTTTCGCTGGCTTTATTCAGCCTATGATCCAACAAGTATCTCGCAGGGCTGGAGTAGGTTTGAGAGCCATGTATTGAGCCAGGGCTTATAACCAAGGATTCTCAGACTGAGTACTATGGTCTTTGGGCTCCATTTTGTGTTAGTTCAGTAGAACTTGTTCACTTGTTTGTTTCTTTGTGACAGGTGCACACTTTTTTTTTTGTCATGAAAGGGCTTTGTGGCAGAACGCTTGTGTCTCTCAAATGCCATAGCAACTGTCAAATATGCCCTTTGCAGCTGTCAGAAGACGGTTAATGAGTAGTCTGATTTTTTTGTAGCTGTCTTTATTTTAGTTAACTTTAGCGTTAGACAAAATGTTGATTGAGGTCACATTGCTGCAGAATCAGATGGCATTGTCTTTGTGGAACCAAATGCTTTGTGGAGGTAAAGTAAAAATGAATTTTTAATGATGCCTTCTCCTCACGTTGTTTATTGATGGTTGTGAGTCTCAGTCTACTAAATGGTTTTCTTTGAAGAAAGAAGTGATTAATTAAGAAGAAATCTTTTAATGGTGAGGCAACAGTTTGTGTTAGACAGTTTAACGGGCCTTTAGATAATGAAGGTGACGTAACATATTGTCAGAGCTACACGGCAAATCCATTAGTGTGAATTTAAATCTGAGAGGGTTCATATTGTGCGAAACAGTGAAGGACAATATCCCACACAGCATGGGGCAATATACACTTTCTCAGAGTTAATTTGTCACCAGTGGGTTACCCATGTACTGCTTCAATTCCCTAATGTTTGTGCATCAGCTGATGAAGTTCCTCGTCTGTTCTTTGTCTCGTTCTCACAGATCACCACTCCTGGATTCCCTGTGGTTGTGAAGATGGGCCACGCCCATTCAGGCATGGGAAAGGTGGGTGATCACTTTTTTACACACAAAGGCCACAGGAGCATCTGGGTTTGGGAAAAAAAACCCTTTTATTTTGGCTAAAGGATAAAGCCTGGAAATGACAGCTCTGTTAAACACTGAAATGCAAAACCAATCTTGGAAATGATAAAATAACATTTTTTTTTTTTTACACCAACGTTGTTCCTCTGTGGTGGTTTAGTTCTTTATTGGATAATGAGCTGAGAATCAAATGTGCTTTGCACTTATCTCGAGGTATTATGAGTCTGTAAGTGTTATTGTTTGAATATTTCATTATGTTAATGGAGCCACAACACACTCAGTCAAATTAAGTGTGTGGCCTAACTTTACAGAAGCATTTCCATTTTCTCCCGCAGGTGAAAGTGGACAATCAATACGATTTCCAGGATATTGCCAGTGTGGTAGCCTTGACCAAGACATACGCCACATCTGAGCCTTTCATTGATGCCAAATATGACGTCCGTATCCAGAAGATTGGAGACAGTTACAAGGCCTATATGTGGGTGAAAACCATGATTGTTAATGTCCATATGATACCTTATGTACAATTTGGTCAATCACATTAATTATTTATACTTATAGCATTTTAGGGGATAGAAAGTTCCAGTTCACTGGTTTTTGAATGTGTATGCTTAACCTGTATTGATCTTTGATTGGACAGGAGGACCTCAATCTCTGGAAACTGGAAAACCAACACAGGATCAGCCATGTTGGAGCAAGTTGCCATGTCTGACAGGTAAACGTTTTTTCTCTTGTCTATGCCTAGTCACTTCCAACTGTTACTTTTGAACTTGTGTATGGCATGGGTTTTTAATGAATTCAGAGACAGCATAGCAAGATGTTTTAACTGAGCTTGAGGGAAACATAGTCTTGTTGTTCTGCTCTAGGAAACATTTGTGGGTGGATGTTCATTCTAAGGGCAGTTGTTGTAAGTGTGCGTACTCTCTCTAGGTATCGCATGTGGGTGGACTCTTGCTCTGAGGTCTTTGGTGGTCTGGATATGTGTGCAGTGGAAGCTTTACACGGAAAAGATGGCCGGGACTACATAATTGAGGTTAGAGGTCACCAGTTTCAGACATCTTTAGGTAGCAAAGGTGACATTCAAAAGATTTCTTCTGTTGAGCACTGGAATTACAGTGTGTACCTCAGCTCATATTACCAGAACTGTCTTTTTAGCTTCTACCTAACTCTCTTTACAGTCTTATGTAGTAAAGCATAAAAATGTCATTGTTTACTATTAACCTTCCCATTAGCCTTACTATTAACCTATCTATTAACCTTCATGATGCATTTTTTAAATTAGCTGTTGTACTGCATATTATTAATCAAAATCACAAAATGCTGATGTTTACATGGTATTCATTCATGAAAAAAATGCTTATGAATAAAATGGTTAATTTTGATATTACCTTTGGACCACAGAATGCTGGCCTTATAATATTGGATTCATGTTATAAATATACATAACACGAACTTATTGTAGCAGAGTCTAATCATATTAAATCTGCAAAAATTTTGCAAACATTGCTCACCTGACCCTTTTGTCTCTTTTGATCCTCTCTCCCTCTCTCAGGTGGTGGGATGTTCAATGCCATTGATTGGGGACCAGCAGGACGAGGATAGAGCTCAGATAGCTGAACTAGTCATCTCCAAAATGAACCAGACCATTCCACGCACTGGACTGCCTTCTTCCACCCGCTCACAGGTGAACACACACACACACACATTGAATTTATTTTGGAAGGTCTTTGTATGGGGTCTAGCAAAAAGCACATTCCTTCCCTGGAACCTGACAAACATTTTAAGTTGCTTGTGCTTGCAGAGAATGGTGAGTTTCCACCAATGTCGATATGACCACCAAAGTAGCACTGTCAGATGGAGTGTCTTTGATTTTGAGCATTAAAGTGGCTAGTTGTCAATACGCTTAAAGCTGTGAATGTAGTGAGTCATTTATACTGTGCCTTTGTGGCTAATCCCACTCACAAGAGAAAAGGCTCAAGAGGATAATCTCTTTCATCCTGGAAACCTCACATCGTGATAATCCTGCAGCAGAGGTCTGAGTGTTTGATCCCGTCTTAATGTGGTACATAGTTGTCTATAATTGATTATCCCGAAAAGTAACACAAAAAATTTCCCCTGAATCAGCTTGTAGAGGAGTGGTGCTGAGGAAATCAACTTGGAGAAAATGGTTTTTTTTTGACAGAAACTTGGGTTAGAGTTCTGTGGTTATTATTGTGAGTTATAGCTGCGTGATCTGCTGATGTCTTGAGACTGGAGGAAATAACATGGGGGGAAAAAAAGTTATGGCGTTCTCTGTTTTTCAGCACACGTGTCGAAGTCATGATATGAAATTTTTATGCCTTGGTTGTTTGCCAATAGCTTGGTGATGGATTTATGGAACGTATTATGCGACAGCAGCAATCCATTTAACCCCGCTCTCATTCTCACTCTCTTTCTTTCTCTCCCTTTTTTCTTCTCTCCTTAGGCACCTACACAGAGAGCTGTATCACCTCAACCAGTTACCCAGACTAGAGTGCCCCAAGCCCAACAACGCCCTTCTCCACAAGGTACACAACTATAACTCTATACTGACAACTTTATACTTTTTTCTTTAGTGAATGAGACTTAACTGGAATTTCAAATGCAGACGGTCACTGTGGAGCTCTGTGTAAAATAGCTGTCAGTAGCTGACAGTTTATTTATTAAATTACACCAAATCACGATCCCTTTGGTGACTCAGAAGATGTGAACAATGAGGTTCCCAGTGCTTAATTCTGTAACGCCTTTTTCGCTTTTTAAGGTGGTCCACAACAAGCACCCTCTGGCAGCCCCGGTGGTCGTCAAGGACCCCCTTCCCAGCAGCGGCCCACTCCCCAGGGCCAGCCTATTCAGAGCCTAAGCCAAGCTCCATCCCAATCTCAGCCAGTGACTAGTCCCAGCACTCAGAACCCCCCTACTCAGCAAGTTAGGCAGGGAGGCCAGGCTGCCCAGCAGCGACCGCCAAGCCAGGGGGTTCCAGCACAACAGAGACCCCCTACGGCTCAGGGTTCAGCACAACGTGGTCAAGGAGGTTCCCCTCAAAACCAAAGGGTGCAACAAGGAGCCCCACAACAGCAACAACAACAGCCACAGCAACAGAGGTCCCAAACAGGGGGCCAGGGGCCTAAACCTACAGGTGGTCAACCTCAACAGAGGCCTCCACAACAGAGGCAGGGTCAGCCCGTCAGGCAGCCGACCCAGGGAGGTCCCCACCCCGGTCAACAGCAGAGAAGCCCTGCTCAACAGCAGGGTGGACCTCGGCCCCCGACCACCCAACAACCACGACCCATTGTGCAGGGTCAGGGAGGCCCGGGTGGCTCTGCTGGTCCTGGGGCTGGCCGGCCTCCTGTCCAGCAAAAGCCTCAGCCCCCCCAGAAGCCCAGCCCTGATCACCCTGCTTTGAGTGGTTCCCCTCAACTAAAGTAAGAACGACACTTCTTCTACTGTAGCCTGTAGTATTTTATAGGGAATGTTTTTATATTGCACACAGTGACTATGTGGATGAGGATGAGGATGATGATGCTAATGACATCTAGAAGCAATGCATATTACAGAGTCTAGAAGTCAATAACATGTGATGCTGAATATGTGCTCTAGAATGACTTGCATGCTAAACATGTTGATCTTGTGACTCAGTTGCATATTACATCCAAGCTCATTCCCCCAGAGTTTGAAATCAAATTCTTGATAGTTGAATATGCATCTTGAGGAAAGTGTGCATTGTCGTCTGTCTGTTTCCACTTTCAATCAACTATTTTAATAAGCTGGAAAAGGACATCATTTTATGCGTTCCTGTATTTCTCAATGTTGGGCCGCAAAACCCTATGCCAACATAAGAATCAATACACAACTTATTCAAATATTTTTTAAGAACCATGCAGAACTTTACATTGAGGAATACTGAGACAGCATAAATGATGAAAACAATCAAGAGCATGCCTTCACATCAGATCTGGTCATTCCCCATGAAGTTTGAAGGCGTTTGTTAGTTATGCACTCTAGTAAGGATTTCCAGTTTGTTAGTCAAAACACTTAGGAAAGACTGAACCAGTTTCATCATTTCTCTCTCTTTTTCAATGGCGTCACTATGCTACCCTTCTACAGTCATCTTCATGGGTTTGCTGCATGACTTTAATAGCTTCTTCCTGTCCTCTATTGCCACTCTCCTCTCTTTATAGCAAATCCCAGTCTCTTACCAATGCCTTCAACATTCCAGACACACCGGCGGCAGCACCGCGCCCAACTCTTAGTCAGGACGAGGTGAAAGCTGAGACCATCCGTAACCTTCGCAAGTCCTTCGCCAGCCTCTTCTCTGTGGAATAAGCCCCCACACACTCCTCGGGTCATTCATCTAACGCTCCATCTATTTCCCACCAAAAATACACACATGCTCATCCTGGATATGACAAATCAGACAGATAAATAAACAGCAGGTCACACGGTCCATCTCTCAGACAGTCTTGTCTAGTCATGCACAACACATATATAAACGTGTAAAGACACACACACACACACACACACACACACACACACACACACACACACACACATACATGCAAACATTTGTATTCAGATCTATAACCCAAACAAAGGACCAACGAAATATTATTCACTGTCTCAGACATTGGTGGTTTCCAATGCTGCACAGCAAAAAAGAGCATCACTGCCTATATGTGTTGAACATAACAGTTACAAGAGAGAGAGAGATGTCAGTTATTATGGCCAAATACACTGTATATCTAAAGCATTCCTAGTCCATCACTGATTCCAGTTCAAATCCTGTGTGAAAACATGTTTGCAAAAACACACTAATAACACATGCCCCTTTTAGCACACACGGTCACTGACTTCTCAAGGTTTCACTCCCAGTGTGGAAAAAAGTGTCCATTGTGTCATATCCATATTTAATCATTCAGAGCCTCTGCTGTCATTTCATGGGTTATTGCTAAATATGCAATTTAGCTGCGTTTTGATGGATGACATTACAGCTCAAATGTTATCTTAAAATAGAACTCAAAACAGAGGATTTACAGCGATATAAAAGCAGAATATTTATACGTCATTTCACATTGTTTCATACATTTCTATGTGACCAAATTAATTCATGTTCAAAATGATGACACCGTATTTGATTGAACACAGTAGAGGCTCAAGTGAACCACCATAAAGATGCAACAGTGAAACTATATTCTGTATGGACAGGCTTTCGTCAAAGTGTAACGCTAACCTAGCTGCCGTTTTAGCACTAGCCACCGCTAGCAATGTCGTTTGAACTGCATGTCTTATAAGGAGATTGTAGTTTTGCACACGCAGCCGCTCACAGTTGTGCTTCGTATTTGTGCCGTCATGCCGTAGATGAAGTAGTCAAAAAGTCCCCGTGGTTTTATTTAAGTGAGCAATGCCATAGCTGCCTCCCCTCCCTTTCAATATGCTACCCCTCTACAAAAAAAACAACGGTTATGCCAATTGTTTGCCCCAAAACCTTATCAACCTGCCTTATAAATGACAGAAAGAGTACAAGGAGTTTGAGTTCAGTAGGGATTTTGTCTCAGGGATGTCCTGGATATTGTGGCACAACGGCAAAGTGTCTACGATCAGGTCTTCCAACCCAACAGAACCCGAAGTCGCTGATCTACAGTACAGAGGAGTATAGAGTCATTTAGAGAGAGAAAGGATATATTTATCATTTATTGAGACATGTTTGCACAATGAAAACTGCTATACTTGAGAATATATGAGGTGGATTTAAAATCTCAGGAGGGTTTGAGTGAGAGAATAGAGTCCTATGAATATGTTCCATGAGGTAATCTGCGGATTGCTGTGTTTGTTTTTTAACTTTGGGCCTTGTTAGTCTGAGTGTAGTCTCTGAAACCAGCACTAGAAAGAGAGAGAGGGAGAGAGTTTGGGTGGTTGTCTGTCCATTATCTCACATCAGACAGCCTCACTCCAAAGAATGTATAGCCAAGGATACCATCAGCAAATGTGCTCATGATACAGACACTAAAAGAAAGGTACACTTTCAAAGGAGATGTCTGTTTCATTTTGGATATTCAATTTGTTCATTTTTAGTACATCCATGGACCCCTTTTCTCCCCCCCCCCCCCTTCCCCTAAATCTTGGATCCTTTAATCATTATTCTGAAGTGTCCCAAATTCCCCTTGGATCCATAGCTAAAATCAGCATGCAAGCTTGGGCACTGTAATGTCTTCCATAAGAGAGAACGTATACCACCGGTACACTAAGGTCTTATTGGCAATACATTTTTCTGAGCTCATTTGGCTAGTCCCAATTGTCTCTCAGCACCCACCCCCCTACCCCCCCCCGCCCCTCCTGCACCAATCCCTTTGCCTATTAATGCTGATCCCTTGTGACATATGGTGCATTAATGTTTCAGTGTTGTACCGTAAACTGTCGAAACCAAATAGAAGTGTTGTACAGGTTGTGACTTAACAAAAACAATGCAAAATTAATGTGGAGTTGATTTTTTTTTTTCCCTCTTAGTTTCTATGATGGGCGTTTGTTAATGTGTTCTGTGTCAAAGAGAGGAACTTTATGAGTTTGGCTAAAGATTATCTGGGGTTTCTTCTGGCTTTTCTCAACAAGGTTTATTTATTTATCTGTTTATTTATGAAATGGCAGAGGGCGATACGGATGTGATCTATACTGTTTTTAATGATTTTCGTTCTGTGCTATAGTACCTTTGAATGTAATTTTCTTTTCTCTCAAATATGGTTAATTTTAAATAACTTCTAAGTCAGTTAAGGCAGATATCAATTTTGTGGTTCCACTTTGTATTAAGTGTCGCTGTTACCAGCTTATTTACATTATAACTGCAAAAGTTATACTTTTATCTTTATAGGCACTGATTATTATATTAAACTTATGCATCTGTCACACATAATAACCAGATGGGCTACTACAATGTTCTGAAGGAATATATTTTAACAATGCACTGTACTCCTATTTAGAAGTATCTTGCAATTATTATGTAAATATTATACGTATTAGAGACACTTAATATAAAATGGGACTTTTGTTTTGATTAAATTGTAAATGTTGGTAAGTGTTTTGATATTTGGATGTCACTCGAATGTTCCCCCACACAAACCCCCACCCTGTCACTTTAAGACTGCAGTAGAATGTGAAGTAGAATGTGTTATAGTTCAACATGAAACTCTTGAGTTGTACAAGATAAAATTGTTTGGCTCAGGCAAAATGTTAAGGTGATTTTTTTAATATGTTTTTTCCCCCTCATGTTTTACTACAGGGAAAGTGAGGTCAATGTTTTTAAAACTAGGCCACCTAAGCATGTGTAATGATGGCTTTCGAGTGAGTGAATTATATTGTTGAACGCTTGATGCAGAAATCCTTGATCAGGAAGATAAGTTTGGAAGCAAATATTCTGAATATTTATCTATGTAAGAATGTATTTATTTATTTGTATGGTTCGATGGCTTTCAGTTCTCCTATTTAAGTTTGTCTTTACATATCATTTGTGTCTTTTTAGTATTTTAAATTTCAATTGAAAGCATTTAATATTTTAATTGCTTTTTATTTTTTATGAAGGTGTTGGTTTTAAAAGATGTTCTTCGATTTTTGTCACAAACTGTTTTGAATGGTTTTATCCAATACTGACTGTTTGAATTTCTGTGAAATTTGTCTTTGCTATGAAATTTGTTGATGCCTGCCAGTTGTATAAAAAATAATATAGAGGAAAATGAAACATAGTAATAATATAAAGGAAGGAATAATATAAAATCTTATTAAGATGAATATTGTAGTAAAAATACAGTGTAGTTTAACACTTATAGATGCAACTTTGATGTGATTTTAAATGTAGCTTAATTAATTGTGCGAAATGTCTATGCTACCAAAATGCGCACATACTCAATAAAGTCTATGAAACTTAAAAAGCACTAGTTTCTTTTCTTCATAGTGTCGTGTATTATATGATAAAATAATAGTGCTTCACATGTGACTTTTTTGTGATGTGAAGTGTGTCAGTGCATACCGGTGTAAGAGTTCACATACATAAGTGCTCACATTTGAAGTTTTCATGCAAATACACAATCTTTTGGAACACATAATATACTAATAAGGATCTCACTAAAAATACCTTGAATAGACTGAAGCTACAAAACATTTAGGAACATTCTTAATCAGTTAAATGAGTTTTTCAACTTCCTTGAACATTGTTCACAGTTATTATAAACATTTTTTTTTAATTGCACAGTTTTAAACACCTTCCCACACATTCATTCCATAAATACCACAGCTTGCACTGTAGTGCCACTCTGCATTAGCTAGCTGCAGTTCATTCCCGTACAGGGGAGATGACTGTCTGCAGCAAAAGGCCTACGAGAGTACACTGTAAAGCTCTGTATACTCTATGAGCCAAAACATTAGAGCAAGAAAATAATGGTTTCCATGGTTACCATGGCACTCCATTCCTCCCACGAGCCACCAACTTAATAGCAATAAAATTGCTATTTAAACACCTCAGGCAGCACCTCTGTAGAAGCCGATGGCAGTTGGGGTCAAGACGTCACTTGAAACTGTTTTCTGTCTGATCTGAGGTCAGTTATAATATTTTGCTCAGAATAAATAGGACACAAGAGACGAGGAGTCAGAGAGGCATTTTTGGTGACATCAATATTTGCACAGAGACAGAGTTTTCAGTTATGGGGTTGAATGATTTATAAGTTTAGCGCTTTATATATATATATATATATATATATATATATATATATATATATATATATATATATATTTTTTTTTTTTTTTTTTTTTTTTGTTACACAAATATCCATCATCATCTGTGCCTGGCTTCCCAAAACGGCCACTAAGTGGCACAAGTCTGCAAGATTTCCGTCAGGATGGTACGATTGCAACCTCTGTAAACCAAATGGCAAAGAAAATTATGAAAAAAAACTCAGTATTTAGTCACTGATGATTATGAATATGCTCTTTAGTATGCAAACTCCTCCTTTTTACTGTGTGCAGGCACCATACCTGAAGCACAACTTTTGGAAATTTCTGAACTTATATCCATGAATGAGATCTAGGTGAACCAGTAAGTAAATGCACAAAAATGCACACACTGATACACAAACTCTCTCTCTCTTTCTCACTTTCTAATACACAAACACTAACACCCTCACAAGGACAAACAAAAAGTACCATCCCACAGCTCTGACCAGAAGTAGTTGTCTGGCAGACCAGACTATGGAAAAGAACGGAGAGATATCTTAGCAGAAGGAAGCGTGTGGAGGATGAGCTGTTGCGTGAGTCAGATGGGTGCTGGAGGAGTGTGAATTTCTCAGCTTTCAACTATTCATAGACTTGTTTGCTGATTTTGTAATATTTAAACTTCGGGGGATTCGGGAATGGGATGCTATGACAATGCTGCTCCTTATTTCCCCCGTGGCGTTCCAGTCTCCATGGTCACAAACCAAACCTACCCCAAGCAATTTGTTTTAGAAATGTGTACGAACCCAAAAGTCTGCGAGTTTCAAATTTATGTCACGTCATGATATTGTTTTTCTATGCCGTTTTTATTCTCTATTTTCATCTCTGACTCTGTAAAGGTCACCTTCCACATATTTGAGAGAAATAAAAGTTGTTGGGGACAATTTGTCATGGTGACATTATTGTATTAACAACTATAGAAAGTTTTAGGAGCAGTTATGAATTCTGACATTTTAAAAGTATAATTAGGTTATCGATTAAGAAAGATGAGTGTACAGCCAGTAGCTGTTCATCTTTATAAGAGAGTTTTTCTCTTATTCATTTTGACACAGAGCCATTTACACCCAGTACTCAAAGCAATTCTGAAGTCTGAACACTTTCCCCATCTCCCTCTGCGTTCTCTCTGTACAAGTGCAACAGAAAGTACATTACGCCGCTGACCAATCACCTATGTTTTTCAAAACCGTGTTGTGACAACATCTGTTGTAAATGAATCTGAACCTGACCTGTATTCCATGAATGAAATGTCTCTCAAATAGTAAAAAACAAACAAACAAACAAACAAACAAACAACAACACGACAGAAAAAAAAAGTGAAATGGTGAGATAGAGGAGGAAGACATCTGAAAGAGAGAAGTAAAAAAAAAAAAGAAAAATCCCTTTCAAGATCTTCACAAGCTTTTGCTTTGTGTTTTGAAGATGCGGGAGAAGTCTTCTAGCTTTAGATGTGTAAATTTACTCTCTGTGTCAGAGGGGTCCCATCTGTGCTGTAATTTTATCAGTGCTGAGTCCGGCAAAGACCAGCAGACTGTGCACAGCATGTGGACTGTCACACACTGCAGTACGGAGAGTTGCGTCTATGGACTGACCAATGCTGTGTGCAGAGGTCATTCTTCCCTTTCAGCTTCACGTTACGTCCATAGTATTATATACACATGTCCTGACATTTCACTGTCGTTGTAGAAACACATTCAAATACCACACTTTGTGAGCTGTACTTCTTTTTTTTTTTTTTTAACCTGTTTACTACTTGTTTACCATGGGGATTTCATTTAGATACTTCAGTTCAAAGGAGATTGGGAAAAAGTAACGCTGCTGCTTCTCTCTTATTCTATGTATCGGCTACTATCTCTGGCTCTCCAAAAGAGTGAATGTTTTCTGGACGTTCAAACCTAACCTACATGCCATATACTCGATACCCAGTCAACAAGTTTCTAATCTAAAGACTCCCCAGAGGCACGGGATGAGTACGTGGGCCCTCGAAGAGGGGGGGAGGGGACATGGGGAGGGTCGATTTTAATTAGAGGACTGATCAATTTCTCTTTCCCTTGAATACTTTTTATGACCCTCAACATCTATCTTGCGACGTGAAATAAAATTCTATGTGATGTCATATTGCAGATAACCCAACACCTTTGCTATTTGACACTGGGTCAGAAATAAGAGAGTCTCAGATCCTCTCTAGAGTTTCATGTCTTATCTGGCTGCTCTAGATGCACACTGGACTGAAGTACGTGATAAATCTTAATAAATGTCAGAAGACCTGAAGTAGCTTCGGCCTGACGCTAAGCGATAACGTGATTTGGTGTCAGACACGCTCTTGCAGAAAATCTCTCTCGAAGTGTACTCGGCATACAAACGATGAAACGTTGACTCGACACACTTCATATATGATCCCAGTTGATGGATGTGTCACATTCCCTAGTGAAGTCCATGCTTCTAAAACGGCCCTGGATAGAGTGAAAAGGTAGCCTGAGAGACAATGACAGAAGCTGTGTCTATTTAAAGCTGGCTTGATCCAGAAAACTAGATAAATCAGCCTTAAAGAGGCAAATGGGCTTCTTCCAAAACCGTGATATGATGACGGAATTTCAGGCTCAATTATTAAGAATATCGGGATCCACGTTAGAGCAAAACACATAAAGAAGGGCCTAAATATTGTATTGTACTGTAGCGTAGCCTTTCCAAGAAAAGCAGAGCTAGAGAGGATGATTTTTTCATCTGTGAGCAAAAGAGAAGGTTCTCTCTCTCTCTCTCTCTCCTGCTCAGAAGTACTATGAATAAATGAACACTCAAGATAGAGGGAGATCTACAGGTCTCTTAATAAGAGGGGGGAAAATTTCTCCTTCTCTACATTTCTCCCTCCATTCCCACACGACCTACTTCATGAGCTTTTAGTGGCCATGAGAGATGTCCCTGCTGAGACAGCCTTAAATCACACGGAGAGAAGTGGATGAGATATTTAACTGAACGGGTGCTTCTGAGAGAGGGTCTATGTACATAGATACAAGACTTCCTCATTAGCATTTGTAATTATATGCATTTACTGCGGTATAATGACATCCCAGGCACTTTTCACTGTTGACTGAAGCAACACCCATTGTGTCGGTCAAAATGTGAGCTCTATGTCTTATAGTGCAGAAGTCTTTTCAAAAACGCAATAGCCTTAAACTGATGCAGGTGTGCTATCCGCATGTGAAAATGGTACCAGAGGGGAATGGAAAGATATTCAATCTGGTATTGAATTCATCGACAATCTACGATAGGTACTCATCAGCCCAAGCTTTGTTTGTGAAGAGCAGTGTAGATTGCGATTTGATTTTATTGGACTTCTACTGACAAAGCCTGAACACAAACCCTATCCCCCTCCCAATAAGACAAACACACAGACAAGGCAGCAAGTCAAAAAGAACCCAGTGACACACACAAAAAAAAGAACTGAACTCTGCCAGAAAAAGCTCAATGACACTTATGTCTACATTACACTGATGTAGTCTGTCTTCAGCAGGCATTGTAGAGCGCTATGAATCTTCTGCTAAGTATTTCCTGTCAGAGGCGGCAATGCATTTTAGATGACTTTCTCTCTGTGTGTTGGGAAAAGCCAAATAACAAATAGCCTGAGGGAGCGCAACTGAGAATGCTGTGCATGCATCTTGGCTGATGAAATAAGAGCCATTTTAAATAAAATAAATGACTAAAAATGACAAAGCCTTAGCAAGCGAACTGAAAGTCTTATTCGGCACAACTGGTTCGGCGTAGTACATAATCTCTGTAATCATTATCACCGCATTACAGTACACACATCACATTCATTCTAACATATCATTTAAAACATGCATTTGCCTGTCATTCAGATGTCTGCAGTGAGGTTAATGTTTAATGAGGTGATTAATGAGATTTAACGAGATTCTCTTGCAGTTTTAGCTTGCCGAAGCCTAAAACCACTTCGGTTGACGACTAAAACTTTGAAATACACACACACACACACACAAACACACATGTGAAACAGATGACTGACATCTTTTCCATAATACCTGGCAGGTGTGTGGAGTGTGGTGCACCTAGCCATTTAATTAACACTATCTGGAGGTGTTAATGTGGCTGTCCAAGTCTCAACCATGATATGGACTTTTACGCTTTTACTCTCCTCGAACCAGATCATACACCTGGAGCAAAATTGAAAATTGGAGCAGCAACCAGACTCGGTGAGTCAAGTCATGAGTCAGTTCCAGGGGACAAGTCAGTCCCCCAGCCCTTGCAAATGATGTGTTTTTCTCACACTGTTGATCTATGCAGTGGAGGAGAGTTACAGCAGAGCTGCAATGCACCAGTACAGGGTACAATGTGTGATTAATGTAACCTCGCCACATTTACTGCTCTGTACCCCACATTATATAAAGACACCTACGATTGGCTTGCCTCATTACGCCCTCCATAAACTGGGGATGACTGTGCGAGGGTTTGAGATGAATGAAGATTCCTCTACTTCAGACAGGAGGAGATGGGGCCAACAGCGTTTTCTCTCTATCTTAAAGGACGCAAAAAGACTCCCTCGTATTCTCAGGCAACCTCCTCTTGATGTAGGTTTTAGTTAGTCTCCGTGGAGCATTTCTCCACAGCGTGCCCTTTCTCCGCCTTGGAAAAAAGAAATGAAAAGAAAAAAAAAAAAAAAAAAAAAGCTATTACGAAATACTGCACTCGACGATTTTTGGCCTCTTCTTGTAACCATGGATACGACAGTCTATTTAAAAAAAGCTTCATCATCAAGGAGGGTTTGTTTGTAAGTGTTCTTTTTTTTTTCATAGGCACAATGCTGATGTAATCAAAGCAGATACATACATTTTGCGTAAAAAAAAAAAGGAAAAATACACCAAAACACTTCTTTGTTTTCATCTTTAATGACTATGGACTTAATTCCACCTTCTGTAGCTTAGCTAATACTCCCAGGTACCAGGGGTTCACTTGAGCAGGAGGCAAACTCGTAAGGAGACAGAGAAGGATGCCAGCATCCTCAGCCAGACACAGGGAACGAGAGACTCTCTGCAACTGACTTAGAGCATAATCTGCTCGGACAAACATGAGAAAACAATCCTGTCCTCTATTTGTGAGCCAAAATACCTTGGCATTACCTTTCTCCAGGCACAACCAAAGACAGAGCCAAGATAACATTTTATACACACTGAAGCTTTTCTTTAAAAAGACCATAATTTACTGTTAACTGATGCAAATCTTTGCAAGCTTAGAAATGACCTAAGATACTCAAAGACTGCAGGAGTTCAATAAAAATGGATAAGAATTATGTTAAAACTATTCATTCGTTTCAGAATAATAAAAACTAAAAAAAAAAGAGAAAAAAAAAAGAATTATAATACTTCTTCAAAATGTGTGTTTGAAGACAGTACTATGCCTGGTTGACCAGGGCTAACTCTAAAGAGCAGTTTGTATTTTCCTGAAAACAAATGGCCAGTCTAGCATTGGAGGAAGGGTGAGTCAATTGATCTCTCAGAAGCAGCACTGAGTTGAATCAGGCCAGAATGAAACACGAAGCAGGGATCAAGGCTGCCTGTGAGAGCGTTCAGGAGGAGCAGCTCCTCAGGGTCTGAATTTTGGTGTGGCTCTGCTTTGGGGAAGCTTGGAGAGGCAGCTGATTGGTCCCTTAATCCCGTTTGAAATAGATGTACAGACAGCTCATGCGTGCAGGGGAAAAAAAAAAATCTAATCTCATTCTTTGATGCTCTCTGTTCATTCTACGACGTGTAGTCTTTGGGTCAAAATTCCTAAGCCATTCTGGTTTAAAGCTTTTTAATTGAGACCATTTGCTCAAACACTAGTGCCATCCACGTTCTCACCTCCTCTCAGCTGGCTGTGAAATACCTCAGTGCATCCATGTCTGCTACAAACAGTTGTTGCGGAGATCATCGGTCATGCAAAGACACTTTTTGCACATGAGTATAAAAATATACCCTGATTATGCAACGATGCAAACGCTTCTGCGAGCGATTCCCGAGAGACTCTATGCTTAACGTGTTTTTACTCACTCTTATGTAGTTCTTCTATATACTTCCACTGCCTGGCTTTTTTGCTATTCTCCTGTAATGGACTTTTCCTGTTCAGCTCTATCTCCATCACAGCTGTGCTGCTCGGGATGAGAGTCTGGTCTTTAAATTTGCATAAAGTGTGCTACATGCTCTTACAGGCTGAAGTGAGCCACAAAATTAACTGCATCCGCAATGCTCTTACATCTGCTTCAGGTTTAAAGTAGAAGCAGGAGAAATCACGGTTAGTTCATGGAAAGGTTTTACCGACAGAACCGGAAAGCAGCATCTCCACTAGGACGAGTGAAACGAAGCCCATCAATTTTTCAAAGTGTAAAAATCAAAATGAGAGGCAGGAAAAAAAACAATTAGTGTCACTATCCTTCATGTTATTACATGCGAGTGCATTCCATCTGTACTAGCAGAGTGGCGTAACAGCATCTATGACAGTTTGGGTCTGCTCATTAAATGTGCTATCTTGACGACAGGCCCTGTCATCTAAATGACTTTGTTGTATGGATCATGAGATGGGGTTTAGTCATTTGTGGTGAGCAAGTGTTCTCTAACACGCCAAGAATCGTATCACGTTTATGCTTATAATTTTGGAATGACAGACGGGCGATCGTATGAACCATTGTGGAATCGGTAAATAAAGGTATAGCTTTCATTCATTTGCCTCTCTCACACGTCCTGTTTATTCTCAGACCAATCATTAGCAAACGTCCTTCAGATGTCTGTTACCAGAAAAGCACTTCCCCTTAAAGGTACAGCTCATATTTTTTTTTTCCTCAATCTGGCAATGTGTACATCACAAAGAACCAATGGGATCATTCGGAGAGACGATATTATGCAGAGACGAAAGGAGGCGGAGAGAAAGCAATACAGTGAAGGTTACTGCAAGTATGTTGTGTCCTTCTTCCATATTTTATGGCCCACCAGTTTTGCGTTAGACAGGTAAGAAATGTCTGTGATGCTTAATCAGGTGTTAAAGGACAATACACGACATTTAAACATCCAAGACCCCCAGTGGAAGGTTAGAAAGCCTTAAACAAATGGTGCTGTAATCATGAAGAAGGCTTTCTTTCAGTACTTCTTCAACTGGCCCTGAGAGATTAGTGAGTCATTCTCCATGAATGTAATGATCTGGTCTTGGAAAAGATAAAAAAAAAAAAAAAAAAAAAACTAAAAAAAAAAAAACAACCTCGGTATGTGGATAATGAATTATGTATCATCTGCTGTTTGAGGATTCGTGTTACATCATTATTCAGCAACCTGCTTGTGAGAAGGAGGCTGTGCCCTCCACTCAACTTGTCTGTGTCTGCGTACTTATTATTATTATTATTATTATTATTATTATTATTATTATTATTTTCCATTTTGGCAGGTGCCAGGATGTAGCAAGGGCTACTTGTGAAAAGGAGAATTTGCGATGATTCCGGCTGCTTTCAGGGGCCAGGAAAGAGAGCGAGAGAAATTGTTCCTGTGAAGATTTAAGACACACACACACACACACACCGAACACTAGGACATTTTTACTTTCTTCATTCACAATTCATGTACCGTGGGGAGTGAGCGCTGCCACAAACAAAGACAGTTATAGATAAAATGGTAAAATATTATCACAGTAAACCTGACGTACTGAAATGCTACAGGCCACAACACTTACTCACTGCATCCTCACACCTGGAATCCCAAATGAACCGTAGATGCCTCTGTGGGTAGGACTGGGCTTAAATACTGGAGTTGCCTCACGTCTGGCATGTATCCACTTGGCAGTGGGTGATCTTTCAAATTTATTGGGGGGGTGACCTTGTTTTCAATTCAAATTTTACATCATGTGGGGTATGTCTTGTCCATTTCAAATTCAGACTCATGAATTAAAGAAAAGTCGATCACAAGGTTCTCAATTTAGCGCAACCTCTGTCTGCTTGGTGGGCGTTGTTTTCAGTGTATCTGTATCAGAAAAGGCATTAGTCTGGTTGATCCCTCAGAGTGAGGAGTCTTTCATCAACTCGAGCAGGATTTGCAGCTGAGCATTGATCTCCTTCCCAACTCTCACATCCCCAGAGCCTCTGCAGTGCCTTAGACACCTGCTAACACGCGGCCGACAGTTACTAACGCCCCAGTACTCGGCAGGAAGAGGTGAATCAGTCATGCATGGATGGCTCTCAGGCCGTGGGGACCGGGATGAATTGGATGCTGGGGCCCACTCCCCGTTATGCCCACTCAAACTCTCAGGCTGGCTGGGTCTTCACACCTTGTGAGTTGTGCGGGAATCAGGCCTGTCATGCTGTATCATACCAAACCCATATGGAAGCAGACAGATGGAGGGTAGGCTTTACCAATGGGAGTTTAGGTTTCAGTTCCAATAACAGCGACGGGCTTTTTCTGTGGTTGTGGAGTGGAAGTGGAGAGCAGAGAAAAATTAAAAATCCTGCAGTAACCATGTAATGCTCTATAAGCTTTTGGATGTGCATATATATATATTTATATATCAGTTTGTAAAGATTTTGTGTCAAAACATAGGATCAGCATTATTAGTACTTGAGCAGTAATTGATTGTGACACAAGAAACAGGTATTATTATAACATTATTAGATCAGAAGCAGCTAAATTCTAGAACTGCAGAAACTGTTAGAGACATTACACTCTTGTTCTCATGCTGCTGAAATCCGTGAATATTCACTACTGAATATATTCCAGCCTTGTTCAGTCGACAAAAATCGTTAATGTGTTCTTCGCCCTTTTGACACCCTCTGTGACACCAAACTCAGTGATCGTCACGACAGTCCTGAGCTAAGCAGCACTGTCTGTGCTAATTCATCTCTCCCTTTGTGCTTTCCTAAGGACTATTTTTTCCCCCCAGGTGCCAGTCACATGATGCAGCGATGCTCCAACGAGTCTGCTATCGTCGTTCCAGCGCTATCAATTTACAATGGCCGTCGAGAGACGCACGCGGCCAGCAGGCAGTCCAGGTGCGGTCACAGCACAGTTATTGCCCGGGTTGGGGGGTCACAGCGGTTAAGGGCCTTCTATTTCTTCTCCTGATTATCTCCTTTAGTAAGCTTCCCAAATAAAGACGCTAATATATCTTCATTCAGTAATCACTGCTCTGTGCAATGGGAACAAAAAGCCAAGGGAGGAATGTTATCTAAGTATTCAGAGGAACTCGTAGTGGTTAAGAGACAAGAGAAAATAGGAGACTGTAATGAAGTGAAAAAGACTGTTTACACCGAATTATACTGTACTATTTCTGGAGACTAGAACTCAATACAGATACACTGTATTTACACACCATGAAAAAAAAAATCAAGGTGAACCATCAGTCCTAGATATTATGGAACAACATTCTGTAAATGTCTTTTTGCATGTACAACGCATTGAATACAAAATCAATGAGAGACAAACCAGTTTCCTTTGCTTCTCTCGGCATAATGCAACAAGTAAATAAGTGTATGCCGGAGAGAGGCGCCTTCGCGAACAGAGAAAGCATTCACACTTGAGCTCACAAGCGCGATAGAACGAACTGTCTGAGACAACAAGTAAAACAAACAGGGAACAAAATAATTACACAGTGGTAGACAGGACTCTTTTTGTACTGTGACACGTCTTAAGACCGACACGGAAAACAGTTAGCGTCATATTAGCAACTTTCAAACTGTTGCTTTCTGTCATTTAACTGGGATTGAGTCAGAATTTAGGAGCTATGGTCCTCAAATTCTAAATAGCAATAATAGTGGTACAGAGAGTCAGTCAGTTGACACACTAGCTTGGAAGAACATACAGAGAAGCAGTATTGTTGCTATAAAACTGCCATGCATTCAGATTAAGTAAGGAATAAGTGACAGATTGATAAGTACAAAGTTATTATTAAACTGACAACAGGTACAGGCTTGCCCATTATGCTTTACTGAAACACTTCCAAAGACCACACTTGCTTGGTCACTTAGCTGTGTACATGGATTAATGACTACTTAGATCAGGCCAACTGGTAGCGTTAGTCCCTACCTTGACTGCGTTAGCGGGTAAAAGCGCTTTGTGGTTATGATCAATAAAACGACCCAATAGATCACTCACTCTCTATTCATCAACCTAATGCATAGGTTAATTTTGTCAGCACATCTTCAAATGCTGCACTCTCCTTCTAATGCAACGGTTTTCTTCACTTAATTCAATTAATTGGCAAGTCTGACGGAGTGACTCATGTTTTTAAAAATAACCAGTTAATACTGATATCCTCCCACGCCGCTCAAGAAGTACACATAGGCCTAAGCAGTATGAAGTTAAGCACCCTTGATTTGTCATTTGGCTTAAAATTACTGTTGACCTTTCTAAACTATTCATTTGATGACTCTGTGTATTCAAAAGGATGTGTGCCATGCATCTAATAACTGGAATTTAGGGATACAAATTAATTCCCCCCTTTAGGATGTAATTTAATTCCCTCAAAGCTCATCTCAAGGTCAGTAATTGTTCGCCTTAATAATGACACGCATTCAGAAACAACAAATGTAAAGGGGAAAGGTAATTGTAGGGCTTGAGAGTTACTGTCGTAATCGCACAGGAAACGATCAGCAAGACTGATAACAACAGCTGGATGATGACAATCATCTTATCTTTTCATTGGCCCCCAAACCGCGGCACCGCATATGTACGGTCGATGTGAGGTGAACAGATACGCGCACACGCACACACAGACACAAGCGCAGGCGCAGGCGCATTCATACCTCATCGCACACTCAGGCAAGCGCAAGAGAATCAGGCACACCCCCTTATCTTATCTCAGTACGCCCCCGGGACCCGTGGGCGAACAATAATACTTAAGGAGTTTGATGCAGCCCACCTACGTATTCTTGAGCACGATTGAGACTACACGATCAGTTTAAGGACTACTGAAATGAAGGACTATTGGTTTTGGAGTTTCACTTCAAGGCTGCTCCAATCGTAAACGAATACTGGATGCTTCTCAACTATGGATGAAGACGGTAAGACAATTGCGCATTGATACTGATGCTATTGAATGGAGAACGACAATAAAACTTACCCGCTTTGTTTTGCTGGAATGTTTTATGAGAACGAAAGGGGCTTCAGCGCTAACAGTGATGTCATCTGTGCAGGAAGGTATTAGGTCATTTTACGATAGATGCTTCACATTGCGGGCGCTGCGCCACAGACATAAATGAGAACAAAGTGTGCTTTTTGTTCATTATCTTATCAGAGAAATTTCGTGTTATTTAAAACCGTAAAATAAACATTTTAAAACTACATTATTGTTCCGCCGAAAAGACACGTCCTAATAACACTCAATTCCCAGACTTTATATTATTGTCCTCACTGTCGAGACCAGGCATTGCTTTATAAATCACATTGTTACCAAACTCTGTCGACTTAGGAAAGTATGACTGACCTCGAGTTTGTAATGTGTGCTGTATCTAGGCGACGGAGCATGTGGTATGTTTGCAGAAGGCATTGGTAAGGGGCGAATTGTCTCAAACTATATTTAGACGTATTTGAGGATCTTGCCTCAGTCTCTTAACGTGCACTGTATGATCAGAGATACTGAAATGGCCACATTTTGTTTTCGAAAGCAGTTGTTTAATCTTTGCAGGCCTGTAGCTAAAGAACAAGGATTTCAGCGGAAAAGCAAAACAACTGATGCCAGTTGTCGAGGGATTTAAGAGACAACATCCCTTATCGGCTCTGCCCCATCAGTCCTCTAAAAATTATGTTCCGCCCTAGACTTTAAGGTCTAGTGGACCAATAAAGTACCACACCTGTTGGTCGATTGCTGTGACATTCAGTTAAATAAGCAGGATGTTTATAAGTAGTTTTTACTTACACGGTATCCACACGATATATTCTTTGTACTCAGAGCTCTGTTTGAACTCAAATGTACTTTTATACTGTAATACTTTGAATATAGGTGTGTATATACTTGGCAAACGTACATGACACTGGTAATGTTAGTTTCAGTCTCTGTAAGCCTAGTTTTCAGAGTAACAATGTAGTCCACATCTTTTCAAATTATTACAAATATTACATCTGTGGTAACCCCTCCGGCTACTATTTTTGTTTTTTTGTTTTCTGCATATGGAAAATTCTCAAAAATGACTCTGTTGTTTATGCAGACTTATTGATAGTGAGTTCACTGTAGTCTGGGATGCCTGAATTGTATAGGTCACACTGCAGTATTTTGTATTCATGTTTGGACAGTACCTACATACTACCCACATCATATATTTTGTATTATGTGTTGTGTTTGCTGTTAAAGTAAGTGACATAAAAGTATGAAGAAAGCCATCATATCCGTGTAGAACTCATGATACCACACATATCACAAATTGACCTGTATTACATAGCCTAATCCATATTAAGGATGTGGAAATTAGTGAATAATTAGGGGTGATAAGGCTTACCAATGCTATTGCACATACAGACATCAGTAGTCATCTGCTCTCTTTTGGCCTTTTAAGCAAATTGATGGTCTTATAGTGCATTCCTGCCTGTGAGGAGAACACAGAATGCTTTATGAGTGATGATACTTTTTGTGACAGATGGGTGATTATCTCTTAGTGTGGGACTGGGTGTTCAGCACACAATCACAAGGACAGGAGCCTCTGCAGAGAATGCTCAAAGCTCCAATCTTTAGATCTGCCAACTTTCATAAGGGTGGGAAATATTGAACATTCTCTGGTTTTTTTTCCCTTTAAACTGTCACAGTAAGCGTTTTTTTTTTAGAAAATACATTTTTTGGGGCAAAATGAAAGATGATGTAGAGACAGATTTGAAGCTGCTTGTGCGATTTTAAAATTGTTTTGGGTGACTTAGCAGAAAATCTCTGTCAAATTTATTTCAGTATATTTGTACTTGTTTCAATTCTTCCTCTTAAAATTGGCCCTTTTCCAACATATATTAAATATTTCATCAAGATAGTTGATTGTCCTGAAAACAATATTTTGTGCTGTATATCTGTTCTCAACAAAAGAACTCAGTTTGCTTCAAACAAGTAAATGTTATTGCTGTGACAGATTACAGTAATACCAGTAACAATTTGTTGCAGATTAGAGAGTAGTTCCAATGACAGAACGTTTCGCAGTGCAAGACAAATAGTTTCCGTGCCTCAGTGGTTCTTTGACCTAGAATGCATCTACAGAAAGGGCTCGGAGTCGTTTCCTGAACTGGCACTACCTCACACAGAGGACACTCCATACCCTTAGTCAGCTGGAAAAACAACTTGGGGCAACAGTTGATTTCAGCATGTCACACCAGAGAGAAAGCTGATTTGTAAGCACCTTCCTTGAGGGACAATGTGTTTATAAATACCCCCGAGAACGTGCAAGTAAGGGGTAGTCGCAGAGGGTGATCCACACTTGGTGTAGACCTACGTGTGGTTGTCATTCTTTAAGCGCTGTAAAGGTTATCACCATTCGGTCTCGAATTATGCAGATTTTTGCAAAGTCATGGCAGACCGAAAGAATACTGGAGCTGGTGCAAATCTCTGTGCATCATATTTTTGCCTGTACCTCCATCCTCATCAGAAGCACTTATGGGAATTGAAAGATGTGATATGCTTTCAAATGGTTTTTATGACCTTGTAATGGCAGTTGGAAGTGTTTACCTCAGCTGCTTCACTTTGCAGTGTTTAATTCAACTGCTGTTTCTAAAAAAAAGTTGGCTTACTATTGATACTCTATAAATCTGTCAATTTACGACACTGGACTTCTTATGAATTATTGACTAAAACACCAGACACCCTGAATGGGGAGTTTTGGACACTGTAACGGAAACATTTGTCAAATTGATTAGACAATATTTACACATCAGAAACCTTGTCTGATTTCACCATCCATGAATAATCTGGACAGATATCAAAAGAAATGAAAATTAATTTTATTCTGGATACAAATTTCAATAACATATTTGTCTGTTTGTCTTCCTGATTTATGGCAGACTTTATCTAAGCTTAGGATTTATATGAGGTAACCACAAACAGTGATAAGACAATTTCATATGCTTTAAATGAAGGCTGGTTAATTTCAAGTAGAATTGGTAGGGGTGTAGAGAGTTAGACTATATAGACATGGCATGCTGTTGTGTTTGTGTTTGTGTGTGTGTGTGTGCGTTGTCCTCAGGTGTGTGTTGAGGAGCGAGTGAGGGAATATGAAGTAGAATGCTGGACAGTCCTTTCTCGGCAGGAAGAACAGATGGTTCTCAGGACAGGCCAGTGAGAAAGAGCCAATGGGAGGGCATCGCTGTGGTATCCTCTGTTATTAAAATGTGCCCTGAGAAGTCAGCCAGTGCAAACAACCCTTTGAAAATCATTTGTCACTGTCATACACCATCATATTTGCACAAGTATGAGGCGGCATTTCACAGCACCTACACTGTCATTTCTTATGTGATGATTAAGTAATGATGACAGTTGATTTAATGTTTAAATTGAAAATAGGTTAAAAATACCATTACATTCTAAATTAGGTCTACTCTTGAAGCTCATTGTCAAATATGATGGATCAGGCGACTTTCTTATAGTGAACCTAGCTGCCTGCCTCGTCCAATGGGAACAAATTGTGCCCTCCTATAAATACCCCACTAAAAATATACATTTGATTAAGAAGGGAAAAAAGCTCATTATTAACATGCAATGTGAATTCAGATCACAGCAAACTGTGATGTCTGCACCCTTCTAAAATTACTCTGAAAAATGCTGACGTCGCTCTCGATATGCGATTTATAGCACGCACCAGGAGAGACGCTATCAAACAAGAGACAGAGATCCACTTTGTTCTCTAGTGCTAATAGGACATGGAGAACAGATACTCAAGGGGACGAGACACTGCAGAACAGAGTGAAAGAATTAGAGCAGTCATAAATTTAGTGTAACCACACACCCTAGTCTGTACTATTGCAGTTCCTGAGTGTTCTGTGTGTAGGAAAGCTTATTTCATGCAAAGGTGTCTACTAAGATGTCTAATTCAATCACAGTTATTTACAGTTTTTCTTTTATATTTAGTTTACTTTTCAAGAGGCATCTTCTAATGCAATTTCTTTTTAACTCATTTCCAACCAACCTGTTATAAGTCCCAATAAGATTAAACGGCACAGTTTAATCTGTTTAATCACAGTGAATCTGATTAATATAGCTGAATCTAACACCAGTTGGTCAAACAGTATTGTATTTTTAAGTTTGTGTTGATCTTGGTATTGGTGTAGTATATTTTTATACAAGTCTTACATTCACTCTTTCCCATCTTGTTTGTTTAAGTTACTTCTACTGAGTATCACTGTAAATACTGTGATTATACATGATTATCGTGACATGAACACAGGATTGAAAGGGATATTTGAAGCTGACACCTTTTTTATCTTTTTGATTTAGTCTGTTATTTAATAACGCCAAGTATAGTTTGATCTTGCTAACTTAATATGCAATGAAAGAACTTGATTGATGTTTATTGATGATTAAGACTCAAATTGGTTTGCGAGAAAAAAGCTGAGCACTGCAGGGTAATGACTGCTTTAGCTTGTTTTGTCTGTTTTAGACTGTTTCAACAGAAGCCTCAGACAGAGAGAAGAGGGTGGAATAAACTCATTCATTAGTACAAATCCTCCTAATTTATTCCTTAGAGGGATATGATGCTCCCATTCCTTCATAATTAATGCTTATTTCTCATTCAGGGTTATATTACATTATTTATCTCAAATTTTGTGATTTCTGCCGCATAGATTGATGCATGAGAGAAACATAAAATTTAATAAGATCAGGAATGTACAGGCATATTTCAGGAGATATTAGAGAACACTTAATATAGCAAAGGCATTTTGTTTTCCTTCACTCTATGTTTAATTTGTGCTTGTTTTATTATATTTTAATGTATATCGCCAGACCTTTAGCTTAAATGGGTCCAACACGGGCAGACATTAGACTAAGTAATATGATAGCTAAAATCTTCTTTGCCAGTGCAGGACTAAATGTAATTTTTTTGGTTCCCTTGAGCATGAAAAAAGAAAAACAAAAAAAAAAAACAGAAAGCAAAACATTCAACAGCAGAACAGTCCTGTATTGTCTATGTGTGTGATTGCAGTTCAAATAATTGCAACCTCAACTGGAGTATTAATTTGTTATGGGTGAAGGACGATGGTATATCAGTAAAATCATAGCTTGTTCCATTTAGCATTGCTACATTTAGTGAACCATGTAAACTTAGTCTCATAAAAGCAAATTTATGTTGCAGTTAAAACTTCAACATCATTACTCACTTCCCCCAAAAGTCAGAATTTGTAAGCAAAAGTGAAACTTAGTGTTGTTTGTGTCTGTTTAATTATGGTTTCCCCTGAAAAGCACATCCAGGATTCATCCTCTGTAAAACATTTTGGCAATTACATCTCAGCTAAACATCTTGTTGGGCAGTTAAATCTTAATTCCTTCCCCTCCACAAATTAGAATAACCTTTCACAAGGTTTTGCTGTTTTTAATCAAGACCTTGATGCGTGTTCACTTGAAACACAGCATGGGGTGATGAAATTAGACCCTTCATCTGGTATTTACTCTGTGCAAACTAATGGATTAGAAAATGCCGGCATCAACACACTTCACGAGGTGCGGATAATGTTAGTTTTGAGAGTACATTTAATAGTTTGTTTACTTGTCAAGGTCTTGCTTGTGTTGTAATACGCTTCTAAATTTATTTTTGATTATCTTTCTTTCCAGGTTCCATTATCTCTAAGTCAGTCTGAGGGGGAAGAGTAGAGGAGTCCCATTAAGATGACACGGACAGATCCTCCTGACATACTAGTATCAACACTGTACCAAGACATAAAATTATCCCCAAACTCTGGGCCATCAAAGTATACATTGTCATCCACACAATGTGATTCCCAAATGGTCGGCACGCTGGAGCAAAACTTTGAAACCATCAACAAAAGGCACTGCCGTAGCTTTGATTTCATCGAGTCATTGGATGATCCAAAGATATTTTCCTCTTCTATGGAGTATCCTTACAGGACTGAACGGCAGACGATTAATAAAGATGTTGCCTGGAATGGTATCGGCCAGCAAGGACACTTACGGTTTTCCTCCCCTGATCTGTTCAATAGCAGGCTTTCCCAAGCACAGACCAGCACTGACATGACCAGTGAGGCAGCAAGGAGTGGTCCTCAAGGCAAACAACGATCAAAAAGTGCCCCTAGAGTTAGGGCCACCCTTACACCAGTACCCATAACAGTCTCTCCACCCTCAGCCAGGCGGGGTAGAGACACTCATAGGACTCCAGCTGACACTCATAAGAGACCTGAAGTGTTACCCCAAAATAGAGAGGCCTCCCACCCTCCAAACAGGGCTCTGGTCAATGAAGTGCACCCTATTAAGCTACAGCCTCATACACCCCTTTATGTCTCTGATTGTTTTGAGGAGACCATGCAGGACAAACCAGCCAACACTCCTCATGTCAGGTGCCGTGTGGATATTAAACCAGACGCATCAGTTATTCAGCATGCTACAAGAAAGCTACCAACTGCCAGAGCTGATGTGCCCTGGCAGCGATATTCTGCATCTGGAATCAGGAGTCTGTCTGTGCCCCGACAGATATCTACATCTCGGACACCAACCCCCACTGAGTGTTATAACATGGACTACAGGCAGTATCCTAACTACATACCTAGAAGCTACATTCAACCTGTAGATATTCCCTTGGGAAGGGCCTCTCCCAGAGATCCAAGGGAATTCAGGGAGTACAGGACTCTATCTAATCCTAACATCCCAACTAAATTTTTCTATACTGAGGATCCTTGCAGGTACCCTGTTCAGCCACCGGGGAGAGCATACTATCAGGATGACCAGTATAGTATTAACAGCAGTACCAGCCAAAACCCTTCACTGAGTAGTCAGTACGTACATGACCCAAGGACTCGATGGGTTCATACCATGCCTGTACGCCCATATTACACTGAGCCTCCTCGTGACCCTGTTGAGCCTTTCTATGGTAGGCCTTACTCGGTGAGTGAGCCTGGGCCATACTATGGGCCTGCGTCACAAGCTAGACCATACTACAGGGATGATCCACGAGTATATGCATTCCCATCTGAGCCTTCAAAGATTTTCTATTCAAGACCTTGCCATTCCCCATCAGAATACCACATTCCAGTTAGAGCTTATTATACAGAGGGACGGCGACACCCCCGCTTGTCTCAAGTCTATGCAGATGACTGGAGCCGGTCAAGCATTGCTGGATATTCTAGTCAATACACCTCTTCACAGGTAACCCCACAAAGAGTCCCAGTGCCGACCCCGTGGTTTCCCAATGATTTCACAGAGCCAAGTCGACTGGGAACTGATGTCAGGAACTATTCAAAATCCTGGGACAATATTCTCACGCCACATATGGAAAGGGAGCATGCAGTTCCACGAGGCCGGAGCTATGAGAACCTTTTCCATCAGGCAAGGGCAGGTGTTTCCTCTGACATCAGACAACAGCCAATCATTGTTAACCTTTCGAGTTCACCAAGACGCTATGCTGCTCTGTCCCTCTCTGAAAATTCTCTGGAGAAATGTCCTAGTGATGGAAGGAACGGCATGGGACGACATTGGTTTGTAACCCCAGAAATTACAATAACAGATAATGACATCCGCACAGGCAGCAGTAGGAAAAAAGAGGCAAGTTCAGTCAGTTGGGATATACCAAATGGAGTGAGGGTTCAAAATTCTAAATTGGATCAACCAGCAAATCCACCAGAAAATACCGACAGGAAACATAATAGCTACTCACTTCAGCAGAGTCTTGAGCAACTGGACGAACTTTTAGCAGACCTGGTGATTGATTACAAACCCCCAAATAGCAGAAGGCCAAGTGAGAATTTACTGGATCAACTCAAACAGCTAATTACTGATGATGATGCCAAAGGAGAGAAAATTGTAGGGCAAGAGGATTCAGGACTTTTAAACACACATACAACATCCTCAAAGACAAGCCCAGACACACCTAAAGACCCAGACAGTGGTTGTGATGGCTTACAGAGAAGCACTGAGGAACTTTCTTTGAATCATAGCACAGATGAAGATGACGCCATGATATGTGCCAACAGTAAATGTCGGCGCAAGGAAACTCTGTTTAATGCCTGCCTCTATTTCAAGTCATGCCACAGTTGCTACACCTACTACTGTTCCCGTAGCTGTCGTCGGGAAGACTGGGACACTCACAAAGAGAACTGTCTCTATGGACGTGTCAGTAGCATTTGCAGGCATATCCTAAAGCATTGCAGAGAAAACTCTGAAGTGCATAAAGCGTTCTCCCGCATTGCTAAAGTTGGCTACTTGTCTCGAGGCAGAGGTGTCCTCTTCCTGGGGTTTCCAAACACTGGTTCTGCTGATAACTTTTTGCAAGTTGGTCTTGAGGGCCTCCTTATGTCTCCCACATATTTGTCCCTCCGAGAGTTGGACAGCTTCAAGGACAACTTAGGTGAATACTGCAAGGAGCTACAGGAGGCTGGAAAGGAATATGATCCCAATGAATGTTTCCTCTTGAATGTATCCATAGCTGTAGGTGACATAGTGCCTAACAGACCCTCACCAAGACTACAAGCACCAACAGTACGTAAATATGCTAAGGTGACCTTGGCCTCCTCAAGCCCAGATAAAAAAGTCTTTAAAAAGGAGACTGACATGGAGACACTTATTCTTACGCCACCCCCTGGAACATCTGACATTGACAAGGAAGGGGAGGAGGGCAGGAAGGCAAGAGAGATCTGCTTTATCAACATCCAACGAGAGCTCAGGACCAGAGGGGTCTTCCTGCGACACGAATACCCACAAATATACAACCAACTCTGTGAGTTTGTTGAAAACAACAAGAGATTCACACCGACTACTATTTACCCCATAGACAAGAGAACAGGGAAGCAGTTTATGTGCATGATAATGGCAGCTTCTGAACCAAGAACACTGGACTGGGTTGGTGCACCACACCTGCTAGATGACATCATATAGTCCCATGTAACCTGTGTGCCATTGAGGTGTATATAAATATAATGTATATAATTCAGTAAACATATTTATGACTAATGTTTATAGATACATATTTTAATACAGAAATTGTATTTATTTATGATTTCCCTCATGCCACTGCGTACTGCTCAGAAAGGGAATTGCTTTTGGGATGTACGGTCCATTAAAAGAACAGAAAATAATTGGCCAGTGATTGTAATCATCACTATGATTTCTGAAATTATTTCTGGATCTCAGCAATTATTTGTGTTATTTATTTATTTATTTATTTATTATAGTAATACAGAGATCAAAAGTTTAGGGGCTGCAATGTGTTACATTTTTCAGTATGATTGACTATAATCTCTTGCCTCCCAAGAAAAATGGACAGATTATTATATGCTTGAACAGGTTATTATACAGCTTGCATGTACAGTAGAATGCATGCAAGGAAAACTCACTGGTATTTCTTCATACAAGTATATTAGTGCATCATGTATTTATTAAACTGAGTATTTCAGTTCAAATATATTATTTTTTTGCAGTTACTTTACAGGTAATAGTAGAATATGAAAGAAAAAGAGAGGGCGAGAAAGAAAGAGAGAGAGGGTGGGAGAGAGAGAGAGAGAGAGAGAGAGAGAGAGAGAGAGAGAGAGAGATCGATCTAAATCTACATCAGACAAACTCAGACATCTTTATATGGGATTTACTTACATTTTAGTCTCTTGAATTAGCCGAGAGTTATTATTATTATTATTATTACTTCACATGGAGCCACATGCCACAGTTGTGACTTGGATAACAAAGATATGAATGGCAATTGCATATTGTATTGTGTTTGTTTGATCATTTAAAAAGCTAAAGCTTGTCTCAGTTAAACATGGTGTTTGAAACTGAAGTATTCTTAGTGAACAAACTATTGACTAGAGTCACGTCTAACAGTATCCTATTTATGTACCAGTTTATGTAACAGAATGAAACAGTACCCAGTAGCAAAATGACTGATCTCATAGAAATGTTCAAAATTAACAAATTGAGCTATCCACAGTGCCAAATATAATTTCAAATGCAGATCATTCTGGTGAAGTGCATTCAACACTGAAAATACTCACCATAACATCAGAGGAACCTCTATATTTGTTTACTTACAATTTATAAAAAATAATTTTGTTTCAGGAACGTTTCACTTGAAATGATTGTTTATATTTTAATCACCTAATGATACTTACTTAATAAATATGGCTATATTTGAAATCTAATACTTTTATTATTAATATACAATTCTGAGTTCAGGGAAAGCAGCAAGTCTTCATTAAATATAAGAACAAGTATGCAATATAATCAAAGTTACCAAGCTATAAATGCCAGAATTGTTCAATGAAATGCTAAACATTGTTTCATGTTCACTTAACATATTTTCTACCCCGTAATAGATTTTGTCAGGCAAACATTACAGCACAAATATTATAGTGACACAAAGATTCTTGAAGTGATTCTTGTGTCTGTGATCACACAGAAAGGTATATATTTATGTCTAGTGTTTTTATTTACCCTTTATTTATTTACTTTTCCCTGCATATATGATGTTGTTATATTTTTTTAGCTCATGTAGTTTGTTTGATAGTTTAAATACACATGTTGTCCTGATGCATTTAACTTACAAAATAAAATCAAAAGTCTAATAAAACTATTCCTGAGTTCTTTTCATTCAGCTGTGTACAATGAAATGAAGCTCAGCTTGATGTCTATGATTGTAGCAGAATGTAAGCGATGTGAATTTTCATGATCTAATGTGTGTTAAACAACGAAGGTCACTATAAATTTGACAAGGAGGACCTATACAAATATGTATACTATATAACTATAGATGCATGTACAGTGTCTCGTAATTACAAACCTTCCTTGTTGGATTGTTAATAATGCATATACCGTGTTCATTTCCAATCGGACAAGAGGAACATAACGTTTTTCAACAGAGATGCACAGCTATTTCTCGGTTAGATGTTGTGATTCAGAGTGATTTACACCCTTCCTTGACAGTAACAAACTGACTGACCTCAAATAACCTGTGATTTGCAAACGGGGCCCACGCCCCTCATCAACAATGTGGCGCATTGAATCGCTACAGCACAGCGTCAGTCCTTGAGAAATAGTTTATAAACTAGCGCCATCTGCTGACAAGAATGAGACAGTAAAGAACATTGTTGTGAAGCCATCAACATCGGAGACGTTCAGGTCCTGTTCTTTCATGTGATTTGACTACCACCTGCTGGTACAATGGGATACTCCCATAAATCCATCAACAATATGCACAACATAAACAAACCTGTTTTGAAACCCCGTTTAAGAGAGCTTTAATGACACTAGGTGGGTAAAATGCTTAAGCAAAAAGTTACTTTAGTAAAATTCAGTCGACCTGAGGGCTCACTCAAAAATGTATTAATGGTGATCCAGCTGCTTTTCACTCGAGCCACGAACACAGAGACATCAACAGCCACACAGAATTCCGATATCTCTATAAATAATGTCTCGGACACTATTTTGAGCCTTCGTTAATTTGATCTGAACGCTGGCCATATGTAAATGGTGTTCTGAATGTAGTGTAATGCAACACCTTTGTACAGGCGCATTCATATTCAAGACGCACAGTCAGAGGTCGCCGATTCACCAAGGACCCAAGCTCCACAAACAAGCCTCTACATCCTAACCCACTATTCGCTTGTGCGCATGCGAAGCAACGTCCCCTCGTGATGACAACTGTCGTTGTGGGTTTTAGCTAGCGAAGAGAGGTAGGTTAGCCTTGCAAGCTTGAGGGCTTGCCATCTCTCTCCAAACCTAGGACCTTGGAATACGGAACCAGAATAATACTGTTCGTTTTTACCAGAGCCACTGACAATCGGGTGGATTTTGCAAAACAATTGTCAAGTTTGTTGGTAAGTTCAGTCGGCTTGGCGTTGTTTGAAATGTTAATTTGGAAAGATATTGTTAATGCTAGCTATCCTAGCTTTCCTTATAGTCATTGATACCTGGTATTTGAATGGTAACTCAGCTATGCTAACTTAGCTAAACGGACCTTGTCTTGTTTTCTAATGTAGCTAGCAAGTAGCAGACCTTTGCCAGCAAGCTATAAATGTAATTTGTTCACTGAGGACAGAATATTTTATGTCTCTCTGTAGACCTGCTAAACTGAATTGTACAAACTGTTTTGATATGAGCCAACGGATAGAGCATTGTGTTTATTATTGGTAGCTTCTTAGCATTATTTTTTCATATTAAACTTGCCTTACTTGTTTTCAAACGTAGATGGTTCGTTAGCTATGCTAGGTAGCTCGTTTTACTAGCTAAGCCTTTTTTTTTGGCAGGGATCATATTATGCTGTAAGATGAAATTAAGTGGTATTTTTAAGTAATTGCCAGCGATGAGGAAACGAAATGCAATAACCAAAGTAACGTCAGATAGCTTACCCACCCTGTGGCACCTCACTAGACACGAAAACACAGTCTATTTTTTCACTGGTTACTAAGTGCTGAACTTGAAGCTTCGCTTTAGATAGCAAGGTAACTCCACTGTTCAACGTATGACTTCTGTTACTTTAGCAAAGTTATTGTGAACCTAACTAACATACCTCAGTTACATGTGGAAGGATTCTGGCTCGAATCATGACATTTAGGTCGGTCGCCCAGCTAGCGTAGGTATAAGCTCAGACTTTTTCTAGTAGGGAATGGGACATATTTTTTTTATCCCCCCCCCCCGAAGCAGTTGATATACATTCTCACGGTTGATTATAACTTCATTGTGCACGAACTTACATTGCACAAATAACTAAATAATGAGTTGTGTGTTTGTGTTTTTACCTTTCCCTAACAGAGAGAGCTAACAAACTGGCAAGCTGTAAACACTCCCTTTGTAGTAAGTCGATGTCTTGTTTTGGTATAGGCAGATTTTTGACCACTGTATTCATTTGAAAGTCAGTCCTTTCCATAAGTACTATGGAGGTATAAGTACTTTTCTGTTGTCATATGGAGGTAGTATTTCTTATTTCTTGGCTTAATGAGAGGGAAGTTGGTGCAATATAAACTTGTGAAGTGTTATGTTGGACACATGATGCTCAAATTGCTCGTCACACTGCTTTAAATCTGGCATTTTTGTGCCGGCTTTTGTGCGCTTGACGTCATTCTGAAAATTAGTTAGTAGATAAATTAAACGTTCAGTGCAATTCTCAGAAATTACAGTTTTAGTTGCACCCCATATCAATTTTCAGGCAAATATTTGTGGTAGTTCAAGGTTTACGATATTTCGGTGGGACAAGAGGAGAAAGAGGAGATGTTTGGGTGAAGAGTAGGGGGGTTGTAGTCCATTGAAGGGCAGCTGCAGTTAGGACATGCAAACACACACCAACTCTGTCTCTCAGAGGCTTGCCAAATGCTGCTGCTCCCTTGTGTGTGTTGCTCTTCCCACACGCAGCTGCCTAACTGGCGTGGAGCTCTGCCCCCTTTCCACCCACCTGTCTCCTCTTACCCTCGCATGGGAAGTGTCAAGTCCCATGCCAAAGCCCAGCTCCAGATCCCGTCTGACTTTGGGAATGTGTGAATGGGACGAAAGTAAAACTTTCAATCAGGACACGTGGACAGGACTTGGAAAAAGACCTCATCAATTTTCACATGCTAATCTCTCTCTCTCAAAAAAAAAGCCTTCACGACGAATGCAGTTTGACCACAGGGAGTTGGAATGCATCTGTGTTTTTATAAAGAGATAAAAGTGGTGGTCCTCCTGCTTATTCAGCCCTGACTTTGTGCTCATGTGTCATTGTCATGCTTAAGGATTGTTTAATGACAAATAGCAAGCACAACCACAAAGTTGACAAAGGATGAGGCTGATCAGAGATTTGGCATCTGACTGTTCTTTTTCTTTGCTGCTATCTCTGCATCGGGTTTCAGCGTTTGCATCGCCGTATCATGTTGGGGATAAGGTGGTAATAGGAAGTGAATGAGCATGGTGTGCCTGGTGCTGAGTCAGAACAGCGGATGTCTGACGCGGTCAGTTTATTGCCGGTCATTGGAATGGGAGTTAATGCGGGATGCTCTGCTGCTCACTGACTGTCAGCGTACGCTGCAAAAACGTCAAGAGCAAAAACCTTCTCCTCCTTAAGGGCTAAACCACACCCCGCACAACAACATGGGCTGCTGTATGTTTGTCATTCACCCGTCACAATCTTTACCGAGAAGCCAGAGTCATTGTTGATCTCACTGTGGCCGAAACCACGTTGTAGCATCTTGATGTTGTCACATTTTACAGCTTTGCCGGAGAAAGCGAGGCATTTCCTCGGATTAAGAGAGAACTGTATTCTTGTGCGCTCCTGTGAACTGGCCGCTGCATCTATATGCGGTGAAGCAAATAGCTTTGGGAGAGGAGATAGGGGTCAAGAAGGCTTTGTTTTTTTTTGACACTGTCGGGAAGCTGAATACTCGAGAGGATGTGCCTGTATGTCTCACACACACACACAGACACACACACACAGGGAAACATTCAAACTCAGGCCGAGCCTTCCTGGCGCTGTTTGGCCTGAATTTAGCTAAAATCAGAGAGGTCATTAAACAGTCCATGGCTGGAACAGAATGTGCTAGTAGGCCATGGGATGTCAATGAAAGCTAATGGGGTTTTGCCTCTGCTCACATCCCTGACTTGTACACTGCTGCTTCAGTTGGAGGAAATTTCTGAAATACAAATCTACTGTTGTTACAGCATAGGCACTATTACAGCTATTGCTCGGGCCTGTTTCTCTGCAAGATTTGTGAAACTTCCATAGCAACGTGTCCACCTGCCAGGGTATTTGTTTTCTTTATTTTTAGGTCTCTCACACTCTAGGGGCAGACGGACTATAAAAATTAATATTTATTCTTTCACAGGCTTGACATTAGCAATGCAAAATGAGGTGGAAAAGAGCAATACTGGATGAGGCAATATGGTGCAAAAGAGCTGGTTTTGAAGCTCATACTTGAAATGCAAAATGAATTTGCTGCCACCACTGAAAAGCATGCAATTTTGATGCATCTCTTTGACTTTTTGATCGAAGGAGGCTATCTTATATAAAGCTACATACTTCACCACTAAGAGATTTTGTACAGAAAGAGAATCTTAATACATTTCTGTCACAGAGTTTTACTTTGTAGGGTGCACCTTTTCTTCTCCACGGGCTTAATACTGTTGGATTTTCTTTGTTGAATTTGTAACTCTGTCGTACTGTAAAGTTTGCGGAATGATTTGCTGGAGAGCTTCGACATTGTTTTGGTTTGTATTTTGCTGAGTCGGCTGTTGAGAGAAAGCGGCGGTTAGGTTTGCATTTTTCAGTCAGTGGAGCAGCTGCAGCTGGACATTTGTAAGCTAACATTATCAGGTGACTGAGATACAGGGATGACACGGGATGTCCGCCACAAAGCTATGTCACTGCTTTATCAGCTCTGTTTACCCAGACTGTGTTTAACAGTGCCATATATACCATTGCAGTGAACAAGGAATGTCTGTCTCAAATGCCCTTCAAGGGTTGTCAGATTACCAGAATGGTGTCTCTCATTTAAACATGGTGTTTTTCTTTATTTTGATATGTGTGGGATACCCAAGTCTGTTATGACCAGTGATGGTGTTACAGGGATGTACTGAAGGCCCGGTGTTTGTTTACTGTGGCTCCTGACTTGGTAACAGTTATAGTGGAGTGATAGTTAGAGAGACGTAGTGGTTCTTAGTGTTGCTAAGTTGCTATGTGAATGGTTGCATGGTTGAACATATAAAATTCATAGCTCAGGCTATAACTAACTGATGCGTCAAAGAAAAACATACATGAAGTATATGTTCATATGTTGAGAAGTGTTTACTGTGAATTCAAAGAGAAACCTGGACCCACCTGATATCTGGCACACTTCCCAGGCTCCTATGGCCAGCCCCAGGGGAATGAGTTCTGAGAAAGGCAATCTGATTAAATTTGGGGGATTTCAGTGGTTGACCAAAGCTCTCTGGGAAAGCAGAAGAGTGGATCCAGCAAAGCTTTCGGAACAAGTCCTCATAACGAGAGCTCTGTGTGTTTGTATGTGTGTGTGTGTGTGTGTGAGAGAGAGAGAGATCATTTGTTACCTTGTTACCATATATGTACCATGCTTCCTGAGTGGCTTGAGTTTGTAATTGGGTTTGAAGTGGTTGTGGTACAGGTAAAGTCACGGCATGGTTTCAGTGTGCTTCCTGCACTGCCTGTTCCTTTAAATCTCTGGCCAGAATTTGTCCTGAGACTCGGAGCAAACTTTCCGTGCTTTAATGAACAAGCTAAGGAAACCCGAAATAAAATGTGAATTAGGTGAGGTAGATGTCGACAAACTCCCGAGTGAGCAGGACAAAGGTCCTGAGTTTTGGGCTGTAAACATGAGAGAGAGAGAAAAAAGAAAACCTGATGCAGCAGTGATGCTGTGAATCATTTTCCAGAGAGTTTACTGAGACTCTGAGAGCAGCAGGACATAAAGAACGCAATTAGAAACAAAGAAGTGAAAAAAAAAACCGCGTTTTCCTGTACCTTCTCATACCTGGGTGTGACAGCAACCCTGAGTTTACTTGTTTCAGAACCTTTCTTTCTTTTTTTTTTTCTTTTTTTCTTTCTTTTTTTTTTTTTTTTTTAATAAAACGTCCTTACAGGCCTGGTCTAAAAGAGGGCTTGTCGTGTTTGCATTTTTTTTTTTTTTACTCATGCAAGGCCTTTAGGTAATCATTGATTGGCTAAGTTATTTGAACGTGGTCAGTCATTAGTCATGCTATTGGTTTTGCACATGCATACAATTTTGCATGCAAAAATGGCTTGAAGTGAGGTTGGACTAATATTCAGGCTAATAAAGTAACCAGTGTTTTAGACCTTACATTGTTTTCCTTCGTGCTTAGTGCCTACAGAACAAGCCCAGTTTGTCTTTCTTTAACTCTCTCTATCTCTGTCTCTCTCTATCTCTGTCTCTCTCTTTCTGTCATTTTCTGTCTGTGTCATACCTCAGGCAGTGGCCTGCTTTACCTGTTCTGGTGCTGTCTGGTCTAATCCAAGCTCAGCAGGGAGCCACAGTGGGGAAGTGAAAAAGGGGACCTTGCTCCAGTTCCCGAGTGCCTGTAGAAAGTGAACCTGTCTCTTTTCTGATCTAAAAAAAGCTCTTCCTACTGCTGCTAGCCAGCGTGTTTAACAGCGTAAATAAAGAAATAAAGAAAGAAAGAAGTTCAAATAAAATAAATAAAAGGAGGGGTGGGGGGGCTACTGAAGCAGCGCTGTCGAGTGGAATCGTAGTGTATATAAATAATCCATGTGCTGCAGTGATACTTGCTGGAGAGCTGGTCTCAGTGTCTGCAGAACAGTGCACTTCAGCCAACAGACAGGATACAGAGTGGTGACGGGATTGATGGCTTTGCAGAACATACAGGTCACTGTTTGTGCAACATGTGATGCCTAAAACCTCTAAAGAACCTGTCAAAGGCTGTTGAATGCTTCTCTTAGATGCTTTATGTGATGCAAACTCTGGCTCTAATGAATCGACAGTTCTGCTGGGTAAATTGTACAAGATGTAGGCTAAACTACGGGCTTTTGGCCTTGCTGTTAAGTAACATTTGATTTTAATAGTTTGCTTGGATTGTTTGCATGGTGCCTAGTACAGTTTGAGATTTTTAATAAGAGTGAAAGCACGTTTCCACTGTCATAACTCGCACAACCACTTTTTCTGTTCTGCTCTAGAATTCCCCTTACCTTTCCAGTCTATATGCGTGTTATCTCTCTCTCTCTCTCTCTCTCTCTCTCTTGCACTCTCTCTCTCTCTCTCTCTCTTTCTTTTCCTCTCTCACCCACTCAGACTTTCTCTCTTTCACTCACTCACACTCTCTCTCTGTCCTTTTTTGTCACAAAGTCCTAGGGCTGTAGTCTGCATCCATCATTCTCAGCTGTACTGCTGATTTACTGTCCTCTTTACTCTCAACCCTGACATGAAGTACCCCACATGCGAGTTTTGAGGTCTGTCTGTTAGTGTGTGTGTGTGTGTGTGTGTGTGTGTGTGAGAGAGTTTCACTGGTACAAATCAGTGTGCTTAAGAAGAGAATTTGGGGTACATGTGGGATGAATTCACGTTTTATAACCCCCGTTTTTTCAGTCTGCATTTGAAAGCCGAGCAAATAAAACCACAGTAACGTATCACTGCTCATGCTGTCATTATTTGGGTCACTCTTTTCATTTACAGCAAGCCCTGTGATACATCACTGCCTGGAATGGTTGTTCTCCCTGAACCATTTGGCTAATTTTTAACCCCACACCACATATTCTCTGACACACTAGTCCGCAGATACTTTCCAATTTGTAAAGCTATTTAAAACCTTTAAATCATCTCTCAAGCTGACCATGTCAAATGATTCCACTTTGGGGTAGGGCAGATAGTGGATAATGGGCTGCTGGGTGGCCTGGTCCCAACATATGGCCCTAAATGCCTTGGCCCCCAGGCTTAAAGCTCCACAAAGCAAATATGCCTTAGCACTCAGCTGTGAAACCAAGCAATGATTTGCTTCATTTGACATGAAAAGATTATGTCATCCCCCGCCGACGTGCCTGAAACCATCCTCATCCATACATTATCTGCATTAATGTGTGCACAGGCTCTGGGTCACATGGCACAGGAGCAGTAGCCTATAGACCCGGGATGCCCATTGGTGTTTACGTACAGATTCCCTGCCTTGCACTGTAAACGTCTGAGCTGCTCTTTCGGGCCTCCCTGTCCCACGCATCAGCCTGTTTTTTCCCCTCAAGCTACCCTCCACAAAGACCTCTTTGTGTCCAAGAATGCTGCCGGAAACCATTTACATTTTGTGTGTTTTCTCTCACTTGTGTGTCAGTGTGTGTGTGTGTGTGTGTGTGTGTGTGTGTGTGTGTGTGTGTCTTCTTCTCTCTCTCTCTCTCTCTCTCTCTCTCTCTGTCTCTTTCTCTTGCTCTCTATCCGTGTGTGTCTGTGCTTGTTTATGTTTGTCTGACGTTTGTAGAAGAGAGGGATGGATTAATGGGATTTGCATATTCACATAGGCCATTCAAGAGCCTGTGGGACACTGTTAGGCTTTTGGAGGCCCGGCATTGTTCTTGTATTAAGGCCACAATGTGTCTGTTTTTTTCCCTCCTCTTCCATTCTCAGTCTGTTGATGGTACCATGAGTACAGTGTTTCTGATGGAGTTAACCTGCTGTCTGAGAGCCCAGGCTGCTCTCCTCGTCTCTCTTCTCCTGAGGAAATGAAGCAGGTTTCCTGTTTGCGTCTCTCTCTTAATTTTCCACAGTTACACTTTTAACCCCTCCCCACTGTGCTTATTGACATATACGCGTTTTTTTTTTTTTGTGTGTGTGCGCGGGTGTGCGCGTTTGCGTGCATGCTTAGTTCTGTAGGTATTAGGCTACTTTACATCTAGAGTTTGTCACGTTTGTGGTGACAAAAAAAAGGAACTTCGCTGACGACTCTTCGTTCTGCTTTTTTTTTTTTTTTTTATAAAGTCAGCCTTTTTAATCTCCTTTGATTTAAAAGCACTTGATCCCATACTGTGAGTCATACTCTCCCCAGTGACTGAAGCTTCATTTGGATCACTGAGCATTGCAATCACAGCAAGCCCAGGTCCAGAGCGGCCTTTGTCATAGAGTTCCCTCTCGTTTTGAACTTCCTTTAAAAATCCTACACATTGTTCTGCCTTTCTCATCGTCGACCTCCAGGTCCAGGATACTCCATCTCTACTCTCTGTCAGATATTAGATTTCTTTTTATTGTACTCATCCTCACTTCCTCTCTGTCTCTCTCTCTCTCTCTCTCTCTCTCTCTCTCTCTCTCTAGCAGTGTGTGCTCTCTGTGGCTGAGCTGAAAGATGGTGAAGCCAGACATTCACACTCTGGCCCACCACCTGAAGCAGGAGCGGCTGTACGTGGCCTCGGAGAAGCAGCTGATCCAGCGGCTAAACGGAGAGGTGCTGAAGACGGCCGAGAGGCTCTACCGCGCCGCCTGGATCGCCAAGCAGCAGAGGATCAACCTCGACCGCCTAATCCTCACCAGGTGACCACAGTACTGAAGCCTGATTTCCCCGTTTCTGCATGGCCTGAGCGTTCCACCAGTCAGGCTCCATGGCCCTCGATGAGTGTCTGTCCAAGTTGCCGCAGCGTTTTAAGGGCTGAATCATTTACCCTGTTAGCTGGTTCTATAATTAGGTTAATTTGTACCATAAACAAAAGGTCTTCCGCCAGCAGTGGAAGTCATCTAAGAGTTTTTTTCCAGAACAAAAAAGAAATCAGCGTGCACTTAGAGGTGTGCTGATGGAAATTAAATTTGCAGATTTCCAGAAATCAATGTGACCTATTCTTGTTTGACCTTTCAGGTGATTGCATTGTTTTTGGCCATTTTGCTTGTTGTGAGAGCAGAGCTTTGAACACATTAATGTCTTAACTGCGCATTTATGGATTGGTTGCTGTCTGTGAACTTTGATACTTTAAAACGATCAGGTGGTTGATTATGTAAGTTTCGTTGCAGCGCCCTATTAAATCTTCAAATTCCTGAAGAGCAACGAACCTACAGCTGTGAACACTGGGCTTATTTAATAGCTTCATATTCTTCCTTTTTGCTGTTTGTAGCGATTGCGGCTTCCATTCTTGGCTTGACAGCCCTGCGCTAAAATCTGCCGGTCGGCTCGATACGTGACCCACTGAACTTCAACAGTAACTCAATTTGTTCTGTCAACAGCATAACTAGTTCAATTTAATGGATTGCTGACTGGAGGGTGCAGTGGGTAGGAAGAGAGGGCAGGCAATAAGCCAATCGGTTCTTTCCTCCGTCAGACGCAGAACCTTCATACTCGAGCTCTTGTTTTGAATGACGACAAGTTCTCTGTCCCCTCAGTGCCGAGGCCTCCCCGGCCGAATGCTGCCAGCACGCCAAGGTTCTGGAGGACACACAGTTTGTGGATGGCTACAAGACACTGGGCTTCCAAGAGAGCATCTATGGGGAGTTTCTCGGGAGGCTGAGAGAGAACCCACGACTGGTGGCGTCCTGCCTGGTCGCTGGAGAGAGACTGAATCAGGAGCACACACAGAGTGTCATCCACACTGTTTTCACCTCACTCTATGGCAACTGTATCATGCAGGAGGATGAGAGCTACCTGCTACAGGTACACGCATTCACTGTAGTAACGGGTTATGTACGCGTGCACTGGTTTATCCACTAAACTAATAGGAGCCTTGTGCAATGCTCTTCTCTTTTCTTGTCTTGGCAACATTATTTTGCCTATAAATTTGGCTTCCACACAAGCTGCATACCTTTGTTCGGTACGTGTCACAGAACTATTGCTGTCTGTGACCACATTCCCACTCTTTCTCTAAAAGCTACCCGTCTTGCTTCACGCTGCTCTTGTCACTAGCTGCAGAGTCACCGCTCTCAGCCCCAGTGCCATAGCCAGCGCCGTAGGAAACGTGGTTTGACACAAACATTCATTCAGTGCTTAACTCAGCGTCCCCTGTCACAGCTTTGATATGTCACACCTGGTTTCTAGGTGCTGCGTTACTTGGTGGAGTTCGAACTGAAGGAGAGCGAGAACCCACGACGACTGCTGAGGAAAGGAACTTGTGCCTTCAGCATCCTCTTCAAACTCTTCTCAGAGGGCCTGTATTCCGCCAAGCTCTTCCTCACCGCCACGCTCCACGAGCCAATCATGCAGCTGCTCGTGAAGGACGAGGACCACCTCGAAACGGACCCGGCCAAACTGACCGAGCGTTTCACGCCGGCCCAGCAGGAGCGCCTCTTCGGCGAAAAAGGCTCTGACGGATACCGGCAAAAAGTCCAGGCCGCCGTGGAGGCCAACGAGGCCAAGCTGGTGGCCGTGGTGAACTCCTTCATCAGCTACCTGAGACAGAACACCTACTGCTTCCCCCAGAGCCTCCGCTGGATCGTCTCCCAGATGTATAAGACTCTAGCACGAGTGGACAGACTGGAGGTGGGGGAGGTTCGCACCATGTGCACCGACCTGCTTCTCACCTGCTTCATCTGCCCGGCCATCGTCAACCCTGAACAATACGGCATCATCTCCGACGCACCCATCAACGAAGTGGCACGCTTCAACCTCATGCAGGTGAGTTGAGCGTCAAATGTATCGGCTCTCTCAACAGAAGGAGACAGATTAATGGGAAAAATGTCTGTTTGACTGTAGATATTCTAATAGCGTGTTGTTGTTTTTTTGTTCGATGTTTGAATCTTTTAGGTGGGGCAGCTGTTGCAGCAGTTAGCCATGGCAGACACTGATGATGGGGACCCACGACGGAGAAGCAATTTATCTAAATTTGACAAAGTAAGATCAACTCTTCCATTTACCAGTTCCAGATCCTCCAGTCTTTTGTCGTGTTTTCCATGAACTATCTCTGCAGATGCAGTGGAAGTGAATGGCCTGAAATGTTATGCTTATTGCTGTCAAATCCATTGTTGCTGCTTGCACCCTCTTAAACGCTTCTTATTGGCTGATTTGATCCACACAGAATTGCGTAGCTGCCTTTTTGGATGTTGTCATTGGAGGACGAGCAGTAGAGACCCCACCCATGTCCTCTATGAACTTACTGGAGGGTTTAACACGAACTGTGGTGTATATGACACACAACCAGCTGACCACTCTGGTAAGTGGAAGGGAATTAGCATCATCAGTCTTAAAGACTATGTGGCTCAAAGCTGCGCCGTGAAAGGTGAATCAGCCACTTCTGAATTCTTGTCTGTAACCGTCATGTGGCTATGGTTTGACCATATTTTTGGAAGACATGCTGTCTTCTGCCCTATGAAGCAAGAAAACAGACCAGTTTTATTGCAGCATCACACTGTGTTCTAATGAGTCAAGCCTGTTGGATTCCTGTGTCAGAGAGAGACAAGCTGAAGCCTGTCGGACCAGAAACAAACATTTCACCCACATATTGGTTCAGCATGCACTGAGGCTGCCAGTGAAAAATGATATACATGTACACTTTCGTCGGCGTGTGTGGAGATCTCCAATATGAGTGACACTTAAGAACATGTTTGAGGCGCGTGTGCTCTGCAATTGGCAAAGTTTCAAGAAAGCAAGAATATTGAGAGAATTGGCCACAGGAAGTGAAAACATTTACATTAGCTGAAGGGGATGTTAGTGAGTACTAACTGACAGGACAGCCAAACTTCTACATGTACAATTTCTCAAACTAATTTTCGGTTATCGAAAAAGCACATTATGTTTAACTTAAGCCTATATTCTTTTCTTCCACACAGAGAAGATCTTAGATCCTGAGAGATTTGTCTGTGTGTGTGTGTGTGTGTGTGTGTGTGTGTGTGTATCTGTATAAATATATACACATACTTTTCAATGCATATGTGGTTTTATATAGCTAATCACTACAAGTACACGTGTGTTTAACAGAACAGAGCATCCGTCGTGGTCACCATGTTGTCTGCAGAGCCGGTTTAGCTGTTTCCCATGCTGTTTGTACATTACACTCACTGTATGAACGTGACTAATGATGATCACCGAATGATGACACTCACCTGCTTTAATTATGAGCATTCATTTGGAACAGCAGCTTCAAAAATGAGCCTCCTCCCTGGTATTAGTTTCCACACTTTAAAATGAAGCATACTACATCTCTTTGAAGTCTCAAAATGTACCTAATTAATACATTAGTCTCTAGTTCATTCATCTGTGTGTTTTGCATGTTATATAGATTTCGTTTTTCAAACCACTTTATTATTTTTGACTGAGTTATGAAGCTTAGTTTTACTTTTCTGTCTCCGTGGAGGGTCCAGCAGCGCTGGTCAGCCGCTGTATGTGAAGAGATGAGTGTCATCCCCTGTGTTTGGTACCGTGCAGGTGGACTTTGTTCGGAACGTGACGGCGGGAGACCAGCTCCGAGAGGAAGACCACCAGGCCCTGCAGACCCTGCTGGCCAACGTGCCCAGGTCGCACACCGTCAAGAGCAACAGTCTGGAGCTGACCCCTTCCAACACGCCACAGCTCTCTCCTGCCACAACGCCGGCCAACAAGAAGAACAGACTGCCCATAGGTACTCCTGTTACAGAGCAGGCCAAGTACTCACTCTTAAACACTAACCAGCCTGTTCCCAGACTAAGATAACTCAGACTCTGCATGATGACCTCATCCTACCATGGCTTGTTTTTTCCTGTCAGGGTGTGCCTCAAAATAGGGTGTAAATTAGGCAGAGCCGTGCACTGGTAGACTCGCTAGGTTTGCATTTCGCTCTTGTCGTTGCTAGCAGCAATTTTTCGTTTTGAATACGACGACGTGCCAGTTTGCCAAAATTCATAAGCAGTTACTCATCTCTCCGAATGGTTTATTTGTTCATAACCGAAATTTTGACGATGATTTTCCCTCAAGAACGTAAACAGAACGTTTCTAGAATGTCACGCGTCAACTAGCGAGTGACTTCAGTTGCATGCTGAGCTTTCGTTGTGTTGCGTAAGGACTCGCTGCCCAGGTCTTGCCGCATACCTTTCCACAGGAGCGTGTATAAACAGTTCTCTCAGGCCTTCACTGGTCACCTGTTAGGATCGAGCCAATGGGAGGGAAGTGGGAAAATCTGACTGCAGCACATCACTCTCCATACAGTGGTTTTCTAACCCGCAAAAATATCGCTAGTTATTTAGAACCGTTCCTGCCTCGTCGTTAGGAGGCAATACAAACCGTTCGTGATGCGGAGTTATTGAGCAGAGCGAGCCCTAATGAGTCACTCTGATAGACGGCCAATTAAGAGCATCAGAAAAGGGGCGCTATTACAGAAGTGACAGCCAATTATACAGCCATATACTAATGCACTCCCTCTATCTGTAACGGCCGCGGCTTGAGAAACGAACGCCTCGGTTTTGCCACAGGCACATACATGAACGCAGCGCTTCCAACAGAAAACAAAAACATTTTTAAGGTGAGGCCCAGCTAGAGGCTGAGTCATGTCTTAAATGGCTTAAAGTAGGTGGGTTAAGGAGGGGTTACTTGTTAGTGTTCAAGATTTTTTTTTTTTTAGTGTAATATTAGTGCTGAATGTTTCTTTTGTTGTAAGAAACCACAATGTTACATATTTTTGGTAAATTTTTTCATTTTATCGTAATGAAATTGAGGGAATCCAAATGCGGTACAGTGGTATCTGAAATGACTGAACTGAACTACAGCTCTCATCAAATACCTTCAAAACCTCGTTCCATTTGACCTACGATGTTGTGACAACTTGATGTATGTTTCTCTCCTTCATCTTCACCTCCTATTTTTATGCTTCCTTCTCTCCTTTACCTCATTCTCTTCTTCTCTCTTGTCCTCCTTTGCTGCCAATGACAACATCAGGACAGCAGTTAGCTGCCATAACGTGTTGGGAGCCTTCTGCCACAGCCTTGTCTGCTCACATTCCTTTAGTTACTCCCTTTGGTGGGTAGCCCGCTGCTCCACTCTGGGACACTTAACATATTACCCACAACCCCCTTTCTCTGCGTCTCCATGCCGCCTCTCAGCTGTTCGTGTGTGCTAGCCGCTCGTCACTGTGACTGTTCATATGTGCTAGCCGCTCGTCACTGTGACTGTTCACTCTGTGCTTTCATCATGCTTGCTCTTCATCTACAGTTATACTAGATTGTCCTGCTTTTGTGGAGGTGTGTGTGTGTGTGAGCGACAGAGAGAGAGAGAGAGAGAGAGAGAGAGAGACTGCATAGCAACATCTTGGTGGGAGCAACAGACTCAAATTAGTTTTGGGTTTTCATATTGAACCCATATCTCATGGGTCTAATAAGTCCCCCCTTTTACCCATTTCCTTTATTCTTTTCATTGTTCCGAGAACAACTATAAAATCAGTCTAACTGAAGGGGCATGGACACTATCATTTGAAGTATAGCAGAGAAATTGAGTATGCTACTGCATTGTATATCTGTGTAACTGGATGGATATGTTCTTGTAACTGATTTATCTTCTGTATTTTGCTGAATCATCATCCGTAAATGTACTTTTACAAATCATCTCTGTCCGTGGCCCTCACTCACTACTTCCCGCTTCAACTCCACATGTTCTATGCAGTGTGTCTCTGGACCGAGGAAGTGAAAAGTATCAGACTGAAGCACTGAAAGGAACGTCATTTGAGATTCACCTGTTTGCTCATTAGCTGGACTGAATCTGAATTGACTACTCATTGGGTGTTGTCCCTTGATAAATTAATGTAGACGGCCCAAGAAAAAGAGAAAATGAGAAACGAAAAGGCCGGTTTGTAAACTCCCAAAACAACCTCTGTGTGTTTAAATGCATTATGTGTATTATGTAGCGTGATTTGTTGCCCTGCCTGTGGTGTGTGTGTGTGTATTGGCATTCGAGTGTGTTTGCATACCAACCAGCATGCTTCATCTCTGTGTCTCACAGGCTTCTGCTATGCTCAATCTAGCACCGGCTTCGCTTAGCTTGAGGCGACAAATGTGCGTTAACATTCAAAGCTAATTTGATCTTCTAACAGAGCTTCCCTCCCACCCCCCCCTCTCTCTCTACCACCCTCTACCCCCCTAGCAGCCTCGCGTAGTCGCTCCCGCACCAACATCGCCCAGGAGGGAGAGCTGGAGGCCAACTCGCAGGACTCGCTGCAGGAGGTGATGCCAGAGGAGGTGTTAGTCATCTCGTTAGGAACAGCCCCTCAGACGGTCCCAGGGATGTTGTCTGAGAGCGAGGTAAGACATGTGAGAATTCCAGTAAAGGCTCCCTTTTCCAACACGCTGACCTCTGCTTGTGTCCTGTCATTCATGAACACAGCCCCACAAATTGGCCTAGTGAGGTGAAAGCTGGGTGATAGTATATTTGTCCAGCGTGACCCTATGAGAGTAAACAGAGGCAGGGAAGGCTGGTCAGGCTGTGGCTGAGAGCAGCTCGACTCCAGATTGCGTTTGTCCATCATTTCTTCAGTTAAATTATCAAAACCTCAGCACAGTACAGAGGAACGTGTTTGTTTACTCCATAGCTCAGAGAAGAATTAGATTACATGGAGGATTTATTTGCTTAAACCTCTTGAGTGCTTCACGTCAGAGTTATCAAGTTCCGTTTTCGGCTCACGGGACGGCGGCGTTGTTTGCTCTGCTCTCAGGTGCTGACACTGCAGCTTTCTGACGGCGCCCAGGGAGACGCCCCGGCGGACGACGCCAAACTCCACGGCAAACCGGACAAAACGCTGCGCTTCTCCCTCTGCAGCGACAACCTGGAGGGCATTTCCGAGGGTGCGTGTTTCTATGGCAACCAGCAGAGGGCTCTCTCTCCGTCTCTTTCATGTCCAAACCCACCATCTATCATAATGTCAAGGAGCTTTGTTTCCATGGTTATTTCTAATGGAAGAGTGGGGGAAAAGGAGAGAAATTGCTTTCTTTCTTTTTTTATTTTTTTTCCATCTACCGCTTCTTCTAAGTTAAACTTTCATGCAAAAAAGAAACATCAAAGAGACTCGGCACCGGGGGAAAAAAAAAAGCTTCAGAGGAGGTCTATAAAAAATAAGAAAGGTTGCTTTTTGAACGATGCAGAACTATTGCCTGAGTTAGAATAAAACGTGTGGCTTTTTGAAGTTTACTGATTCTCAGTGTGGCTTTGAGAGAGATTAAGGAGCAACTTGTGCTCCAGATCAGAAGCATTGTGTGTGTTTGTGTGTTGATCAAATCCTCGTGTTTGGGGACAGGACCGTCAAACCGTTCCAACTCGGTCTCCTCTCTGGACCTGGAGGGAGAGTCTGTGTCTGAACTGGGAGCTGGACCGTCCGGCAGCAACGGGGTGGAGGCTCTTCAGCTACTGGAGCACGAACAAGGTTAGTGTGTGTGTGTGTGCGCGCGCAAGTGCCAATACAACTTTACATACAGGAGCCAGGAGTATCATGGCAAGAATGCCGTTAGCAAAATATTTTTTCCAATGAGAAAATGAATACTTGATGTGAAAATAAGAAAATGAATACTTGTAGCAGAAATGATCTCATATTTGTAAACTAATATAAAAGGTTTTGTTTACTGTTATTCTATTCTATTCTATTTATTTATTTATTTATTTATTTATTGCCTAATTAAAGTCTTTGTGTAGTAGAATATGAAGCAAAAGGTGAATTTGTTGCGTTTTTTGCAGCCACCACCCAGGATAACCTGGACGATAAGCTTCGTAAATTTGAGATCCGGGACATGATGGGTCTGACGGATGACAGGGATATCTCAGAGACGGTCAGTGAGACGTGGAGCACGGACGTCCTGGGCAGCGACTTTGACCCCAACATGGACGAGGACCGACTGCAGGAGATCGGAGGTCAGACACTTCCCCGCCTCCTCCTCCACCTCCTCCTCCTCACAGGCCATCTCTCAAAGCTCTCTCTCTCTCTCAAAGGGAGTGGTTATTAAGTTATGGAAGGACAAGCATTGACAAATGAATCACGACAACAGTGTTGCTCCGAAACAAACCTATCAGGGTTTGACGTTCAGTTGTCTCCTCTCATTTTTGTACAGTCAGTCTAAGGTCGAGTAAGGTCTCTCATCTGCAGCCTTAGCACTAAAAAAAAAAGGCTGAATACTGCCACCCTGTGGACACTTGAGGTATTGGTCTTGTTCAATTCAGCCTGACGTGTCAGCTTGTAATTGTACACACAATACTGCTGGAGTGGTACAGAGGTATTAGAAAGGACATCTGTCTTTTAAACTTTACTATTCAGCTGAACCAAAATCCCCCTATTTTCAAGATCTCATCACATTCTGAAGTATCAGTTTTGGATCATTTCATTTTCATTAAATCTCAAAATCTTCATTTTAACGGAGAATCACATTCCCATCCCGTTTTATCTCTTCTTTCCACTCTCTCCTTCTCTTTCTCTCTTTCCCCTCCCATCCCTTCTCTCTCTCTCTTTTCTCTCTCTCTCTCCCTGTCTCTCTCTCTTTCTCTCTCTCTCTCTCCCTGTCTCTCTCTCTTTCTCTGACATTCACGCGGTCCCAGCAGTCTTATTGACCTTGGTTCCTTCTCATTTGCATCCTCCATTTTTCATTGCTCGGAATATGGCGTTGGGGGACTTTTCCATCATTAAGTGAATTTACAGCGATTTCCTTATGTGTTTTCTCTGAGGGACTGGGTTATGAGATGCACATTAAATATCCATTAATACCTCATTATCCCACTGATAAGATTACCATGATAATGAGGCAGAAATTCTAATTGTTTCACTTCTGCGGGTGCCACTCATTTAATCATGCACCTGAAAGACAGGCAGCGGAGAGCCCCTGCTTCCCTCACTGTAAACAGGGCCAGCAGGAGAAGGCTCTCCTGCAGCCAGAGCCAGCCTGCCCCTGCACAGGCCTGCCGAGCGCGTGTGCGTGTGGAAGAGTGGAGTGAGGTGGAAATGTGGTCTGCTGGGAGGTGCCCCAGCATCACATCGTGCACTCACGATCTCTTCTCTTACCTGGCTATCAGACACCCGCACGCAAACATGCACCTGCCCTCTCTCTCTCTCTCTCTCTCTCTCTCTCTCTCTCTCTCTCTCTCTCTCTCTCTCTCTCGCCATCCTTCCGCCTTGTTAGGCGTGCGTGAGGCGGAGGAGGTTGAGGAGGTCTGGGTGGGAGGCTGGTTGAGAGGGTAATGAGCTTGTGAGTAATGCTCAACTCACTCCATGCCTCAAAGTCATGACCCCAAGGATACACCCTCTGTGTGTGTGTGTGTGTGTGTGTGTCTGTGGGTGTGTACATGAACACGCACCCAGATGAGGAGAGAGTCAGCCATTAACCTCCGACTGCACACCCTCCACCGTCTGCACTCTCACAGGTTGGGGTTGGGGAACCACCCATGACCCCACTCTCATGCTGTGTGTGTATATGTGCTGTGTGCTTTATCATCAGGAGCAGCCACTGAGAACATGCTGGGGAGCTTGCTGTGCCTCCCGGGGTCCGGCTCGGTCCTGCTCGACCCCTACGGATCCACCATCTCTGAGACCACGAGCGAGGCCTGGAGCGTAGAGGTCCTGCCCAGCGACTCAGGTCGGTGCCCTCTCTATGTGTGGGTAAAGCTATGATGCAACCAACTGCCAACAGCCAATTTCGTCTTATCTGCCAATCTGTGATGTCTGAGTTTTCTCAGTACATATGTCATTTTTTCTTATAAAGCCAATAATATATAGGCGTTTGTCAAACCCGAGGGTCATAAATGATACGTTTCAAGCCATCCAGGAGTGACTGCGAGTTCTGAAACGTCTGTCTTTTTACAAACAGGAGAGTCATTTGGAATCACAAACGCTCGCACCTGTGTGTGCTTTTCCGCGAGTGTGTGGGCACTGTAGGTGTGTGAGGTTGCTTATCTCCATATCACAAAGCGTTGACAGCTTAATGTGTGTGCAGCAGTGTCTAGAGGCAGATTTGACTAAGGCTTGATGAGGGCTCAGCCGTAGAGTCGAGCTCCCTGGAGAAAGGCCCAGGTGTGGGCACACCTGCAGAGAAGAACGGCATTGTGGGAATAGAACTGCGGAACACCCACACTGCAGTGGCAGGCATCTGTCCTCGTCCTTGGCCCTGCACTCTGCGGCATTTCTTACACTCACACACACACACACACACACACACCCTATACATGCTCAGACGCAGGACTATGCAGGCTTGTCTCTGTGTGATACTGAAACTCTGAAACATAACCAGAGTACCCCTAGTTCTTGAAGAGGCTGATTTAAACTGCTAAAGCAGCGAAGGCCGGCATGAAAGAGCTGAATTCAGTAAATGATGGAACCAGACAGGTTTGGGTCTCTTCTAAGACCAAATACAAGCTTCCTCTGGGGCTGATACAGCCAAGTGAAGAAGAAGTGATACTATAGGGAAGTGCGGTAAGATGATGTGTAAACAGTCTAGACTCAGAGATACATACAGCAAGAGGAGACACAACCTTCTGAAAGGAGAAAGATTTCCACATTTCACCCCCACCATATTAGAAATATTAACATTAGGTACGTGGATTCTCCATCATCTTTTATCAAGATGCTCTCCTTCAAGAGATCATTTGATTTGATTTTTTTTTTTTTTACCTTAATTTCCCTAGTTCATATATAAATACATTGACGGTCTATAAATTTGAACTAAGTATACAGACCCTATAAGAAAGTGTCAAAAGGAATGTATGGCATGCAGTTAGAGAGATGAGAATTTGAGAAAAGAAAACACTTTCTGACAGGAGCCCTCACCCTGACATAGCTGTTAATTGAGAAATCATTGGGCTTTCCTGGTACTGTGTTCAAATGGCATGCATGAATGTGCACTGCCAAAAACCTTTTCTCTGTGTGTGTGTGTGTGTGTGTGTGAGAGAGAGAGAGAGAGCGAAGCTTGTCTGCGGTACAGGGCTTGTTTCATGGCTAAGCAGCAGAAAAGTAGACTCAGAAGAGCAGTTGAGAAACACATTATTACAAACGAGCGAGTAAATGAGCTGAGAGCTTTCTGTCGATCTGCTCTCTGCTTGCCAACCTTAATGTGTCTGCGTCTGCGTCTGTGAGAACAACACCACTCGCTGGTCTCATCACAAGCATTTGGAGAAGGGTTTTTAGTTTGTGGACCACGCCTTCATTTTCCCCCTCTTTTAACCAAAGTCTTTTCCATTCACTGAATGTAAGATACCCAAAACGTAAGACAAATAACAAATAATCTCTTCAGAGAGGCCGTCGGCAGGTCTAACGTGCTGTTATGTAACAGAGGAAGAGAAACTTGTGTAACTTGATGACTTGCATAGCATAACCCTTGCGCTTTCACATGTGCAGACTCTCCATATAAGTAAGTCTGGAGATGTTAATGAATATGTGTGTGTGTGTGTGTGTGTGTGTGTTTGTGTGTGTGTGTATATGTGTGTGTGTGTGTGTGTTTGCTGTGGCTTGCAGAAGCAGCCGATCTGAAGCAGGAGGAGCGTTTGCAGGAGCTGGAGAGCTGCTCGGGCGTGGGGAGCACCTCTGATGACACAGAAGTGAGAGAGGTCAGCTCCAGGCCCAGTACTCCAGGACTCAGTGTCGTCTCAGGTACAAACACTCACAGGCACTCTTACCGACGCCCTTTCACTTTTCCTCTGGACCTTTCCTTCAAAGAGTGTCAATAAAACCTCAAAGCAAACCAGACCAATCACCCAAACAAAACATAATTATTCTCCAAGATTGGAGTTGTTGTGCACTTATTCGTCCCACAACGAAACCCCGAGACTCGGCTGTTGAGCGCTGTTTGATTTGCTTCGCTTGTGCTAACGCTGACACAGAGTTTCACTTTAAGATTAAGACGCCTGTTCTGAAGACGCCACAACAGGTAGTTGACTCATCCCCGAGGGGCTAAAGCTGATGGATGGTCCTTTCCCTCATCCCTCTTTCATTTCTCTCTGCTTCTGTCCCTCGTTCACGCTGTCTGACCTCCCCCGAGGATTACTTCGGTCCTCGCGTCCCCTCCTCTCCTCACCCTTGGGAGTGATGCCGCGATTTCTCCCCCCCCCCCCCCCCCCGCGGAACCTCGAGCGAGAGGAGCCGTTCAGCATCACTGGCACTACATCACAAAGCACTGCAACATGTCTCTCTCTCTCTCTCTCTCTCTTCCTTTCTTTCTCTCTCTCTCTTTCTTTCTTTCTTTCTCTCTCTCTCTCTCTCTCATGCATTTTTTTCCCTTCACAGCGCCTCAGTCATGCGTACGCGCACATTCATAAACGCTCAAGTACACTTACAAGCACATGCACACACTGAAGCCAACAAACAGGCTTTTGCCTTTTTTTTTTTTTTTGGCTCAAGATTGAGTTGTAGAAAAAGTAGACCAGACTGTTTTACAAATGTAGCAAAATCTTGTTTGTTTGGAGTTTTATTTCTTCGATATCCAAGGGGATATCTATCACTGAAACTGGTGTGTTTGTCCAGGAGAACCGGATTGACCTGTGTTCGTCTGTGTGTGTGAAATGAGTTTGTTTGTCTGATTCCAGGTATCAGTGCCACGTCTGAAGACATACCAAATAAGATTGAGGATCTTCGCTCAGAATGCAGCTCTGATTTCGGTGGAAAGGACTCCGTCACCAGTCCGGACGGAGAGGAATCCGCTCACGGTACGATCGCGTCCGTTACGCCTTCTCCTCCCCCAGGCTAATCAAGCCGATCGCTCAAACCGCACTGTTAATCGATCCGAGGCATTATTTAAAAACGCCCGTTTCCAGCACTGTCCCTGCATTCAGAATCAGACCTGTCACGCTCCATGTGAGGAGGTGATTTATTTTTCTCAGGGCGTGGTGCTTAAAGTCTCAAACAGCACTTTTCACTTAATGTCTCACTGGAAGATTTCTCTGGCTTTCTTTTGGTGTTGGGATAACAACTCTCTCTCTCTCCTTTCTTTCTTTCTTTCTTTCTTTCTTTCTTTCTCTCTCTCTTTCTTTCTTTCTTTCCTTCTTTCTTTCATCCAACCCCCCACCCACTGCAGGAGGGCACAGTCTGGCGTGTGCTGCCGCCCAGTCCGACTCACTGCTGGCCATGTTTGATCCCCTCTCTTCGGGTGAAGGTAGTTTCTGTTCCCAGCATGCTCTGCGAGGTGGTGGGTGGGTGGGGCGGGGCGAGGTTGAGTCGGGGTAAAGAGGCACGGCACTCGTTTGGCCCCGGAGTGCCGAGGAACCGGGAGAGCGAGAATCATTAAGGCATGTCTAATGACGTGAACTTGCCAGAAGCATGAGTGGAGAGAAATGAGGCATCCGAATGTGCCTCTCCTCCACATCAGTTCAATTCTGGGACGGAAATATCAGCAATGCTGCAGAAAGAAGCGTTATACGGAAATGATGGCTGTACTTTCTCATTTATAAGAGTGTCCTTTCATTAAACAAAAAGGCAAAAGTGCTTTTCATCCCAATCTAATCTTTTTTTTTTTTTTAATTATCCTAAATTAGTTCTTTGTACTGTGTGGTTATACAGGGCAAAGCATGATGTGGTGAGATGGTGAATGGCAGTACATGGCTGTGTGTGTGTGTGTGTGTGTGTGTGTGTGTGTGTGGCAAGGTGAAAGGGAATGACAGGTTGCTAGACCTCACCTCAGGCATTTTGGCAGCACGGCAGGTCCCCACTGTGTTTGTGGCAACGTGCTGCCATTGGAAAGCATGCAGCAGAGATGACGTACCCTTGGAACAGGTGGCCTACTTTCACCTGGGCTCTGTCTCTCTCTGACAGCTCTCTCAAGCAAACCTACACCATGTGTGTTTGTGTGTTTCGCGTCTTCATGACTATCAATAAGAATCTGTGTTTTGCATAACGCGCGTATCAAATACTAATCATACAGACCAATTAGGACACAGCATTCTCCTATTTTAGGTGAATTAAATACATCATCCTCTTTTTAATCTTCTCATTGACTGAAGTCAAAACCAGATTGACATCTATCAAATAGATCAAGGAAAATGATTGATAATTTGAATAATGAATTTAATTATTTCATTAAGTATTTCTGGCTGTCCACTAGACAGCATATGCCACCTCAGCTTTTCTACAACTGGTTCAACTTAAGTACAACTCAAGCCCTGATAAACTGAATTTGGGGTAATTATTAAGGAATGGAACAAAGAAAGTTTATTTGACTCCGTGGAACGAAAGAAGAGAGACCCAGCCCCTAACTAAAACTGACCTCTTTTCTGCTCTCGGCTGTCTAGCCCTGATCACCACGCTCTCTTTCACCCCCGTTCACTCTCCAGGCTCCTCTACTGGCACTATTGTGAGACCCAGGGTGCACCACCCCCGGCCCCCGCACCCTCCCCCGGACCCCCCCATCCCAGAAGCAGGTATTATTCCACCGCTGGAACCCGGTCGTCCATCCCTGTTCGGCCCTCACAGCTTGGCCCAGTCGGAGCTAGAGCACAGCAAACAAAGGCACTCGTACCCCGAGAGGCTGGTCCGCAGCCGCAGCACCGACATCGTCAGCACGGGCCGGCGGCCCAACAGCGACCCGGGCCTGAACCGGAGGACCATGGTGGACGAGAGGGAAGCCGCCGGGGTCTTCTCCACAGGGCCCACCTCATCACCCAGCAAGGACTCACTCAAAGGAGAGGTAAGGAGGAGAAGGAGGAGGGGGTTGTCTCTGGCACCGTGCCTCATGGGGTTTTTCACAGTTTTACCTGGCGCCGGCGATGTAAAATTCTTCACATGCTGTCGTTTTGTGTGTGCGTGTGCGTGTGTGAACAGGCGGAGGAGAGGAAGGACAGTGACGATGAGAAGTCCGACCGCAACAGACCCTGGTGGAAGATCCGTTTTGCCCCTGCCATTCCTAAAGGTGAGCAGGAGCCCCGCTGTTCAGTCTCCATCTGACCGTCCCATCACTAGGAGTCTGCTTTTGTCCCGACAGGACGACATTGTCCTGTTTGATCAGGAGCACCGCATGCTGACTGCAGTGCTGAAAGAATCACAGATATAATATCAAACACTGGATATTAAGAGGAAAAAAAAAAAAAAAAAGGCTCATTCAGCTTTGATATCTGAGTGGAATTCAGTTGTAATGCTAAACTGTTTCGCCATCAGTCAGTCTAATTGATATTCAATAGTCTACATGCATAACTTATTGTATTGTTTAGTGGACGCATGGCTTATTCTGCCTGCCTCGCTCCGACATTAACAGGCTAATGGACTTCACATATATAAATAATTCTGTCATTTGGTGCTGTTAGATTATAGATCTCTTGTTGCCACACACCAGTGCTACCATCGCTCATGTTCAGTGTCTGTCAGATAAACAACCAGATATGCCACGAAGATCGACTGCTCCGAGACGCAGATGACTCTCATTAGCAAATTGTATCATAACGTGTGGATCTTACTTAGCATTCTAATACTTGAGCTTGGCTAGGTTAAATCAACTGGCTCTGCTTACTGCAATCCTGCACCAGCAAGGAGATTCAAACTAATTAAGCTCAATGCGAAGTTAGCCAAGCTAATTAGCGTTAACGTCACATTTACTTACCGCCTAACTCTGGATGGCGAAACCGGTTAGCAGTTAGCCTGCTAGCGCATGCGAGGCCAGGTCTGTGTCTAAGGCCAACTTGTGTCTTGTGTTCCTCACACAGTTCTCTATTGGACAGCAGAGAGCGAAATACCAGGTAACACACGTCACAGTTAGTGCCACCCAGTAAGGGGCTGAGTATATGTGTTAGCTTCATGCTAGCGCCTGTAGACACCCATTTGCTCATCTTGTTACCTTTGTGTCATAGCTCTAGTATTGATGCAATGCTTGATATTCTCATTCATGAGAACATGTGCTTTAATTTTTTTTGTTTGCGCCCATTGTCATGAGTTAAAACCGGAGCTTTCAGCTCCTCAGGTGTTTTGTTTTGTTGTTTTTTTCCTCTCATCCCAAGGGGTCTCAGAACCTTCTGAGAATAAGAGAATGTTCTTTGAACTTCTAAGAGTAAATTAGCTTCTGTCTATAGTACAAAAAAAAATTGTGTTCGGGCAGGATTCATTTTGATATACTTTGAGTCGGCTGTAACGGCTATACTTTTTGCTTTGCTCAGATACACAACACACTGGTCTTTAAAAAAAGATCTCTTTTATGGATAAGCTTTTGCATGGAGCCACAGGCATCTTATCAAAAACCTAAACACTTATGTCTTTTTTCTCATTATAAATCTGCTACCAAGACATGACTCATCTGCTTATTTGTGAATATACATGCATATACACGTCTGTGTGTATATATGTATATGCTGTGAATATAAGTGGTTTCCCCTTTGGAGGTTGACCGTTAACTCTGCAGTTGCCTGATAATTCTTTTCTTTTACTGCGTTTTTAAGTTGCCCTGTGGAAGTGACATGCTATTTGACAGTGCTGTGCTGTAATTTGTTATTTATTTTATTTTCCTGTAGACTGCCTAGTGTTTTGTGAAGTTGATATTGGCGCTGTCCTTCTTGTGAACAGAAAAAAAAATGTCTTTTATGTTATAGGCAGTCCTTGTCCCTGAACGTTTATGTAACAACTGAACATTTTTTGTTACAGATATACTCTGTATAAATATGATGCAGAAACGCACTGACATATAAAATATGCCCTGACCAAAATACTCCTTAAGTACTTGCACAATAACAGTACAACTTTTTCTTTAAAGAATTTCTTGGTCTTTTTTTGGTGCTTCAGGAATGAACAGTAAGGTAACATGGTATTGAAAGCTTGCCTGCATATTCAGATGACACTTGTTACAATCAAACAAACATGGCTCTTTATCATGCTGTGTTATCAGCTCTTTTTAGTAAGTTGAAAAATAGCTTGATGGAAAGACACAGAAACCTATGTGTTGCTTGAAATAAGTGATACACTATTGAGATCAGTCATGTGCCGCTGCGCTAAGCTTCCAGTGAAGTGTGATCCACTGTTACTCTCTAATGGTGTCTTTACATTGTGGGCCATTCTTCCTCTGTAAGGTAAGACCAAAACAATGACCGTAGTTCAGAGGACGCTACGCTGCTGTGCAGACGCGGTTTGGATCTTTTGAGAGAGTTTGGCATTTTTAGAGCGTGCGCTGACAATTCCACGTGCTGTCTCTGCAGCTCCATTCAAGAAGCGGGAGAAGCCTGATAAAGAGGACGCAGGAGCAGAGAGAGCACCTCAAGGTCTGTTAGCGTTTCCCCCTCGCACTCACAATACACGCTTCTCACCGGCCGCCCCCACAGGGCTGCGCCACCGCGGAGGCCCTCCCCCCAGCGACCGTCACAGAATAACAGAGCGGTTTCACTCTCCGCGTGTTCAGGGTTAGGTATGTCCGACGAGCTGGCGCAGAACTCCCAGGCACAGGCGGCAGAAGACATCCTGGACAAGTACAGGAACATCAAAAGGACCAGTCACAGTAACGGGACGGCCGGCGCGTCCAATTATCCAGCGGATGAGCTGACCACAGGTACGTTCTCATAGGTAACACTCTGTTTTCAGAAATGCAAACCTAAAGCGACACAGGCTTTTTTTTTTTGGTCTCTTCGGTACGTCTCAGCTTGCTTATCTACTCACGTACAGTAAATTGCTCCCTAGTCTCTGACTAGTTAAGTGTGTGTGTGTGTGTGTGTGTGTAGATTCAGGCCACTGTGACATGAGGAATGAATGCCCTGAGCTACTGCAGCTTGACTCGGTTGACGCCCCTACAGATGATGCTCCGGAGAAGTTCTCCTTCAGGTCAGCACAGCACACGCCTTTATGAAATTCTTAAAGATACTAACACTCCATTGATGTTCTTTCCATTGTGGTCCGTTACACTGTATCTGTGAAATGCAGTCAACTGTTTCTCAATGCATCTGGAGAACAGTACCCAATACAAAACAATACGAGATGAAGGCTTGATAAACATAAGCAAATCAGAAAAAGTTAAATATCTTAATGTTCTTACTTATTTATTTGGATTGGCACAGCTTCTTACCGTCTTCTAGTAACAGAGGTGTATTAGAAAGTCTTAGTCTTGCTCTAGGTAATCCTTTTGCTCTAGAGGAGTAGAGTAGAGAAGCCCTGTATCACTGGAGTGATGTTTTTTGACACGTGTCTGAGTTTGTATTCTGTCTTATTCTGTTTCCAGTGATGCTAAAAAGAAGCTCCGTCTGGCACTGTGCTCAGCAGATTCTGTTGTCTTTCCCATCATGCACCCTGCTACCACACGCAACGGTCTCCCCGATCACACAGACCCAGAGGGTAAAATTTCCACACGTAACATACAGCCACGAAACGCAGCAGCCTCCTGACAGTGGCTCTGTTAATTAATACCATAGTAACATTAACATAATAGAGCAGCCCCGCACAGGCTACTGAGTCCACCCGACTCAGCTAACCACTGACACGCAATCAAGAGGTTGACTGGGCTGATTCAGGTGTCCCAGCTCTTGGCTAGAGCAAAACCATTTATGGCAGGAAGAGCTAGAGATGACACTTTGAGAATCACAGCTTTGAAACAACACTTTCCTGATTCCATAATGCAGCAGTGTGGTGTTCTCACTTTCTTTGCCATAGACTCCGCCGTTGTCTTTTTTTCGTTCCGCCCCGGTTCCCGTGAAAACACACTGGTGGTAGGCCGGTAGTGTTAAAGTAGGTGTAAATCATCTCTGAGGCTTTATATTCATAGCGAGGTTGTAATTGTGATCTCTGTTCTCTCCAGACAATGAGATCGTGTGCTTCCTGAAGGTGCAGCTGGCAGAGGCCATTAACCTGCAGGATAAAAACCAGATGGCCCAGATCCAAGAGACCATGCGCTGTGTCAGTCGCCTGGACCCGCGCACCTGCAGAAAGCTGCTCACAGCCATCGCTGAGGATTACAGGTACCTTCACTCTACTGCTCTGAGATCAGGGGAAAAGCCACGGAGAATGTGTGTCACGCCTACTCTCAGGAGTTGTATGTTAACTGGAGGAGGAAAAAGAGAGAGAGAGAGAGAGTGACTGAGAGAAGTGGTAATCCATCATAATGAACTTTGAGCGCATGCATGCTTTGTTCATGGCGGTACGTGTGTGTGTGAGTGTGTGTGTGTGTGTGTGTGTGTGTGCACACGTATCCATTTGTCAATGTATGCGTGGTGGCCATCTGGGTAAGTGTATGCTGTGTAATTTTATTTATTTATTTATTTTTTTGAGTTTGTATGTATGTCTTTTTAAGTATGAAAGTTAAATTAATTAAAAGTTTATGAATCTGCTTTTGTCCCTGTTTCGGCTTCTGTGTTGGAGTCATTGTGGTTGCATTGTGGAGTCAGCGGCCGGCTCTCACTCTCTTTGTCTCCCTCTGACTGTCTGACTGGTTTTTTTGCCGCGGTAGGAAGCGGGCTCCGTACATTGCGTACCTGACCCGGTGTCGACAGGGCCTGCAGACGTCCCAGGCTCACCTGGAGAGGTTGCTCCAGCGCGTCCTGAGAGACAAAGAGGTGGCTAACCGCTACTTCACCACCGTCTGCGTCCGCCTGCTCCTCGAACACATGGAACCCAAAATGCAGGAGTTCATCAGAGGTGTGATAATTGTGATATATATATATATATATATATATATATATATACACGTGTGATAGATGTGACACGTGGATGGCTGTCTGATTCAAACACTCTTTACCTGGATGAATCCCGCTCACTGTCAGTGTGTGTGTGTGTGTGTATCCAGCATTTCAGAGCTACACGGCGTCGGACGAGAAGACTGCGGCGGTGGAGGACTTTCTGCGGGACCTGTACGGTGCCATGGCCCATGATGCCATCTGGCAATACGCTAGTGAGGAGCAACTGCAGGACGCTCAGATGGCCATCGAACGCAGCGTCATGAACCGCATCTTTAAGCTGGCCTTCTACCCCAATCAGGACGGAGACATCCTCAGAGATCAGTGAGAGACTCTCTCTTTCATCCCCAGCCTTGGCCGGTGAAGGCTGTATCTGGGACGTGTGAGCTTGTTTTCATTCGTTTCTCTAATCTGTCGATTATGCTTCCTCTCCTCTAGGCTCCTACAGGACCACATTCAACGGCTTTCCAAAGTTGTGACTGCCAACCACAAGGCCCTGCAGATCCCTGACGTAAGAGAGAAAGAGAGAGAGAGAGAGTGTGTGTGTGTGTGTGTGTGCGTGCGCTCAGACCTTACCAGCCAGTTTGCTACTTCGGCAGTAGTTGATAATGCACACAGTAACATTTTGTTGATACTTTGTATAGGTGTGTTTTGTGCGTCTGAGTATATGAATATGTTTTGACTGTGTGTCTGTGTGTGTGTGTGTGTGTGTGTGTGTGTGTGCAGGTGTATCTGAAAGAGGCTCCGTGGCCGTCGGCCCAGGCGGAGATCAAGACTCTGAGTGCGTATAAAACCCCTCGGGACAAAGTGCAATGTATCCTTCGCATGTGCTCCACCATCATGAACCTGCTGAGCCTGGCCAATGAGGACGCAGTACCAGGAGCAGATGACTTTGTCCCGGTGCTCGTCTTCGTCCTCATCAGGGTGAGCTCACACACACACACACACACAGTCACACGCAAACACACACACACACACACACACGCCCACAGTCACAGAAAAATGCCAGCAGAATACCAGAGCTATAGGAGCATATGTTCAAATAGAAATTGCAGTCCTTTTCCATTTGACGCACTTGTTACCAGGGCCACTAGTTATGTATGGAAGTGTACTGAAGTGTGTATAGTAATTTAGGTGCAGTTCAGTTAATCAGAACGTGTATTTAATAGCGTTTCAAGGAATTTTCTATCTAATCAGTTCCCAGTGTGTTCATTAGACTAATGACAGAATCACTGTATTATTTGAGCAAATGATGCAGCCTCCATCAAGGCTATTCTTAGCAAGCAATGAAACTCTAATTCAGCCTGTACATTTTTAGCATTGTTATTATGAACATTGGCTGAGCATATGCAAAACACGCGCAAACGCGCATCCCGCTCTTTTCTAAATGAGAAGTGTACAGTAATCCCCTCATTAAAAAAGAAAAAAAGAAAAAGAAAAAAAAAAGGAAAAACAGCAGAGTGTCTTTGTGCATTCATCTCCCTTCCCCACCTCTTTCCCGCAGCATCATGTGTGTAAAACTCAGCTTCCTGCACTCTGTAAATCCACTGGAAAGGATGTGCGCATGAATAATTAATGTTAAGTAGTATTAAGAGCTTGCTACATTAAGCTGGATCTGCTCACAGTTGTGTACAGTATGCATAATGTATGAACGTACCCCCTTTACCTCCTGGGGCCACGGGCCTCAGCCTCGCCGGCGGCCTTGTAAAGCTCCAGGTTTCCCTGCTTCGCCCGTCTCCAAGGCCGCACTGTGTAAGCAGGCCTGAAACCCACACCGTAAGCCTCTCGCTGAAGATCCGCTCCGTCTTCGGAGCGGCGAGTTAAGCTTCTACGCTTTAGCAAAAAAAGAAATCCGCACAAAGGCCGAGATGTTTTCTGTTTTCCCTATGTTGTGCGTTCCTATGTTTTTTTTTTTTTGTGTGTGTGTGTGTATGTATATTTGACTGATATAATGCATGTGTGTTTGTGAGTGTGTAACAATGTTTATACATATGTGGATCTCAGATGTTAATGCCTTCCCTCTTTCCCTCCCTCCCTCCAGGCAAACCCGCCTTGCCTTCTGTCCACCATTCAGTACATCAATAATTTCTACGCCAGCCGACTGAGCGGGGAGGAGTGCTATTGGTGGATGCAGTTCACAGCAGCGGTGGAATTCATTAAGACCATTGACGACCGCAAGTGAAGCAGAACAGCCACCTGTATGGGCAGACTGCAGACAGGGAAGAGAGAGAGAGAGAGAGAGAGAGAGAGAGAGAACGAGAGAGAGAGAGGAGAGAGGAGAGGAGACGAGACATCCCACAACCAACTGCTCATCCCTCTGCCAAAGCCCTTACCGCGAGGCAGAAAATGCCTCACTCGTCCTCTCAATCTGTATAGCTTGTACATAGAGCCAGAGACATTTAACGTTTCAAAAAGTTTCGGAAACTATACACAAATTAAGTGGGGATTTAAAAAAAAAAAAAAGGACAGTTTTACTTTGGTGGTGTGACTTAAAATAAAAAAAAGTTGGATAAAGGAAAAAAAAACGTTAGAGCTGAGGAAAAAAAAAAACGGCTTTTGCGTTTAACCGGCCAACGTTTAAACCGCTGATTTGCATATTTTGCTCACATCTCTTTCTGTGTTGGTGAGGTGTCGGGGGAATTTATTAAGACATTTTATATCAGAGAAAATCATTAAGAGGTAAAACTGAATTCTTTAAATGCAGAAATCAATAGAAAAAGGGACCAGGCCTCCTTGCGACGATCATAATTGTGAAGGAGCAAGGAGGAGCTAGAAAAGCCTTGTGGTGAAATTGTGCAATCATCAAATTGAAAAACAAACAAACAAACAAACAAAAGAACATATCATTATGCAGAATCATATCTGAGGCATTCACCTATCTCCATAGCCATAGTCACATTAAAATATTCATCTAATCATGCTAATATTTGTGATTGCTACTCTTATTCAGTCATTTTATGGGGCAGCTTGTTCATTGAATGTAAACAAGTCTTGTCATTGTGCATTCATTCTTTTCCCAAAAAAAAAACAAAAAAAACCCAGAAAAACCTTTCTTTCACTAACATTTTGGACAATAAGAGTCCACATATATTTATATGAAATAAAAATGTATTTATTACTTTCATCCTGTATTTAATGATTTTGTTTTATTTTTTACCATTTAAGTATGTGGCTTAGCCGTGAGAGAAAAAGGTTTAAAGAATTATATGCATACAGTTGATTATAAAAAAAAAATATTACAAGGCTGAGAAAGTATTAATGAGTTGTTGTTTTTTTTTGTTTTTTTTTTCTTTTTTCTTCTGAAGTCACCGCAGATCAAATTAATGACAGTGGAAGAGAAAACAGGGTTGACATGTGTTTGGCACATGCTGTGTGTTACTGTTCTGAAATCAGTGCCTTGCTAAATTGAGCTTTATGCACGAGTGTGGATTTGTCACAAAAAAAAAAAAAATCTATTTTATTGATGTTGGTTTCCAATGACCTGTCTCCCCAAGGCTATGAGATTCCCAAAAGTCAATTGGAATGATTTTAATCTGACCAAAAGATTCTAAACAAACTCTGGTTTAACTTTAGTTGTAAATTCTTGTAGATAGGTTTTGATGGTTGCTGGAGTTTTAACCCTCTGTGGTCATCTTGTCTTCCTGTACTATTCAGTAAGGTGTTTTTACAGAGAACCGCTTGTTGGTAGTCATCATTTTTTTACCCAGGTATATGAAATATCATAATCAATGGGGCTTTAGAGTTATCGTCATTACTAGGATTATAATGAATCATATGAATTTAAATTTTTCATTCTGTACTACTGCTGCTGTTGCTGATGTGCGAGGTAAAATGATGTTTGATGATTTAAACTGCCTTTGGTCTTTGAGAAAGGGCGCTTTTAAATTTTGTCTCATGGCAGAAACTCAAAATGAACCCAGCTTTTCACACTAACCAATCAAATTCATGACCAGACTATGTAACAAAAACAAAACCACGCCCCTCCAGTATCACTGTGTTAACCCAGAATGGCATTTTGGCACAGGTAACGAAGATGTCAAAATGACTGATATGTCTGTAATTGATTGCAACACCTTAATATCGACTAGACGCTACCTCAGATGACATAAACCTTTCAGAGCTAGTTAATGTGCCACGTTTGATAGTAATATCTTAATATATTAATTCATAAATAACATTTGGGAGACAAAAATGATATGAATGCTCGGCATGACTCATACTACATCTATTTTTTTGGGGGGGGGGTTTATCTCACTTCTCATACACTCATAAACTAATAGTCATGCCCTGGGTTTAGTACATCAGCCCTCCTAGTGCCTGGCTAAATCCAAACACTTCAGGTTTTTGTCAGGATTCTGGATTGGACACTTTCTGAAAGAGCTTTGTGTAACATTCTGTCTGATTTTGCTCCAGACGAGGTCTAACACGCTTGAGTCCACTGAACTGATCGGCTTAATTTGGTACATGTAAGGTTATGACTCTGCAGGAGAAAAGTTGCCTATCCAAGTGCAAATTTTAAAAACATGCAGGACTCGGAGGAGAATTTCAGAGACTTAGCAAGACGGATCAAAGCATACGTTTTTTGTTTAAGTAATTTGAACAGTGTTATTTTTGACAAAGGTTTAACCTAATCTTCATTTAGAAGTCATTACTACCTCCTTATACAGTTGGATTAAAAAGAAAAGCACTTTCTGTTTCAATTCATACCTTTGTTTTTGTTTTGTTTTATAGTGACTTAGGTATCTTCATTCCTCTACCCTAGCCCTGTTATTGCCAATGTACAAATCTCCATTGTGTACTGATAGTATAGCCATGTAAGGCCTTGTTTAGTCTAGTCATACAATATTGTATATGCAAGACAAACTGCAGGAATTTCATCGGCAGTTAAGTTGCAGCTCACTTGCGGAAAACTTGAAACCGATTGTTGGTTTCTGTTACGTTCTTACCTTTTAGGCTACATTCACACGTTTCCTTTCTCCAACACAACTTTTAAAACAAATGAATCTAGCTTCTTTTTAAATTATTATTATTTCTTTATTTTTTATCGAACAAACTTGTCCTATTGAAATTCACAGAACATATTGGAGCTTTTAACCTGTAATATATGGTTAATGCGCAAAGTCCAGTGTAAAGTCATAAGAAAGAAAAGACATCTCACTAACATTTTTGATTTGTTTTTCAGTTTTCTAAAGCAAAGGCCATGTGATGTTATGATGAACTGTCATTTTTAGGAGTGCCATGCAAATGACAGACTGAGCTGTTTTGGCACCAGTTAGCTTGTTCGGCGGGGTTTTTTTTGTGGAAAAACCAGACTCAAAATGCTGAAAACAAATTCAGATTAATTTCACCAGAATGTGCAATTCAATATTGAATCAATTTTGGGGTACATATGTTTTTTTTTCTTGTTGTTTTTTTGTTTTTGCTTTGTTTTCGTGTTCTTGACTTTTCACCCTCAAGAGAAATGCTAAAACCAGGAAATAAAAATCAGTGGGAAGTTTCTGAAATGTAAAAGGCTAAACAAAATGCATTTGCTATGACAAGCATTTTTTTTTTTTTTTTTTCCCTGTCAGTTTTTAGCAGGCCTTTTGAGCTAGGATATGCACTCTGATTTCTATGTGGATGCTGTGTTCTATACGTCTTAGATTGAGCTTAAGAGATGGGTAGTGTTTTCGGGCCTGAGTTATACTCCTGGGCTACCGACATACACTGATTATGCACGCGTGTACAGTTGTGAACTATCGCAAGAGAGTTTTGAGCTGTGTTCATTTGTTTTTTTTTTGTGTCCCCCCCCCCCCCCCCATCCTTATATATGTACATTTGACCACATATTTGGTAGGTGGTGTGTTTGTATATACGGCATTTTGTACAAAAGAGGTTATGGAAGACAGTTCCTCACCGTGCAAAATTGAACTCTAAGGACGAATAGATCAAGTTATTTTTGCTGAAGGGAGTTCAAATTGAATGTGAAACACAGGGCCCAGAATGAAATGTGACTGACAGACATTTCTGATTGGTTCTTGGACAGCCGGTATTGAAATGATTCAGTTGCCGTGCTGTGATTGTGCCAGTGTAAACAGAAGTGTGCAGACTAGCATTACAAGCTACACACGAGAACAACAGTACAAAAAAACAAACTCCGATCAAGTCTTAGAACCTTATTCAACTTTCTGAAGCTTTGTTTTGATGGTAATACTATGTCCCCCCCCCATTTCTTGAAAAGTATGTAGTATTTTTTCTCCCCCTCTTTCTTACTGGAGCATTGGATTGAAAATGCCATGGCAAGTTGTTCTGAATAAGGCTCATTGTGTCGGATCGGAATACTGTGATACCCTCTTTTCCCTGAACATGGGCAAAAACGGCTCCACGTACGCATGGACATTCACTATTACATTGGCCGTAGTCTGACTTGAGATTTCCGTTTTATTTATTTAATTTTTTTTTTTTAAAAATCCTAAACACAAATACTCTGTAAGAAGTTGTGGCGGTCAAGGACTGGCTCTTATGCATGCTTAGCTCAAGTCAGACTGTGACTTCCTAGTGAGATGAACTGAATTCAGTTGATCCAGATAGGCTGTTCCCACAGCAGTTTGAATACATGTTCCAATGTTCTATTTAAAAGGGTCTGGCATTATGCTCAGTCTGTACTTTAAAAGCTTTATAATCTTTACCATAAATCGTTGTTTGCTACTCTATGTGAAGAGTAGGCTAATCGCACAGGACTTATGAGTAGCTTTTTATTATTAGCGTTAGTAAGCTTGCACAATTAGGCACATATGGGGGAGGTATACTGTCTGTCATGTGATTATTGTATCATATAATTCTTTAAAACTATTAAAAGCATTTTCTGTGATCTCCAGTGGTCTGTTTTGTGTTTGTGGAGGTTGAATAACATTCTGTTTCTCATAAATGTCATTTTAACGTACAGAATTTTTTTTTTGTTTGCTTTACTTGTTTTTCTTGGACTTTTTGTGGACAGTCTCTAAGTTTGAGATGACAAAGGAGCATAAACCATGCATGAAAAATTCTTTCCACATCTCTACTGCCAAATGTTAACATTGCAAAGAAAATTCTAGAAAGTCACTTATTCCTGCTATGGATCTCTTTGTCTCTCCATGCATCTGTTACATAGCTCACCCAGGAGTTCTCTTAGCAATCGATACCCATGATACACCGTGTGGGTTAAGTCTTCACTCTGCAGAGGACCTGTAATAGCCATGACAGGAAGAGCACACACACATACACTTACATTACCTTAGTGACTCTTTTAACTATCTTCCCAGGTAAATGTGAGCTGTTTCTCCCCTGTTTCTCTCGGTACAATAGGAGGAGCATGTCGACGGAACTCATCCATTCACTTTACCGCGTGAAAGAAAGAGAGAGAGACAGAGAGAGAGAGAGAGAGGCAGAACAAGATGGCTTCAGCACCATGCTACAAATAGCAATTGCCTCTCACCAAACATTTAATTACCACTGACAAGTGTATGGCGGATTTGTAATTGGAGATTTTTGCAGTTTAATAGTCTTGCTCTCATCCAACCTCTAGTGCTTACCCCGCTTTAATTGTAATCTTTCTCTATAAAAAATAAATAAAACACGGTGGGGTGCCTGGTATCTCTTGATGCTATCTCCAATTGTTCATTTAAATTCAAATTTAGCCAGGAAAGTTAATTAGTTGTATTAATAAACTAAACGTCTACCCTGGTTTCGAGATAGTGGAAGGTTTTGTGTAGGGTAATACAGTGGTTGATTTTTTTTTCGACTCCCCCTGCTGTGAAACAGGTCTAAAATGAAATGAACCACCTCTAAAATGATGTTGATTTGCACTACATGTCACTCCTGAGTCTTCAGTTTCACACCACTTTCCATCATTCACTTTTTTTTGCCCTCGGTCTATGATTGTTCCAATATATGTAATGGCAAAGTCTTGTGGATCTCCTCCTCGTCAGAAAGAATATAGAGAGTGGATTTGGACCGGGCTCGTTCTGACGCAAGTCTGTTACATATTGATGTCAGTTTGTTGCGTGAGGATATAAACAGCCTGGGGCCAAGCCCAGATGGTACTGGAATCACAGATCATCAGTCCAGCAAAGCTTGCGCATGAATGAATACACACACACAATCTCTCTCTCTCTCTCTCTCTCTCTCTCTCTCCCTGTCACCTTGTTGCAGAAAAGGTTTCTTATCAATGTACACCACTAAACTACCCTCAGCAGTTACGAGCCAGTAAACACATTTTCCATCATGAGTTATACTGGTTGGCCATTTTCTCTGATGTGGTAGCGCTACATAAAAACCAAGTAATTGGGTAGTTGGCTGTTTGATTGAAAATTATTCAAGTCTTGGAATAACAGACCATTTACTCACTGCAAAATACTGCATAAGAACGTCAAATACATGATCTCTGATGAAGTCATGCAAGGACAGCGTAACAGCTGTAGGGAGGGGGGTATTTCTGTACAGGACTGATTTACGAATTAGGTCCAACTGAAACGTATCTTTGAACAGGGTATTAACGGTAGTTTGCGCCTCGCGCCAGATTATAACAGTCCGCATCACAGAAGTCACACAGTACAACATTAAGTTTGTCAAATGCAGTCGTTTACCGTTTTATCAACCGTAGCATTCAACAATCTTAATTATGCATTGTTGGAAAATATACATGCTATACACTCTACGACCGGCAGATGGCAACCACACCATTCGTGACTGTGCCGTCGTTTGGAGACAAAGAGAAGGGAAACGATGTAATAAGAATCGAGCAAGACATCTCGTATGCTTCAGGTTCTTGGTGCTAAATAATAATATTTTGAAATGAAATTATCCTTAATATTGTCAAAGGCTTTCTTTTTTGGTAGGTTAAACGGCTTACAAGAACGGCCAAACACAAGATCCAGTGCATTTAAAGTCATATCTTTATATCAGCCTTTAATGTTGCCTTTTACTACATACAGCTGTATTATTATTATTATTATTATTATTATTATTATTATCCGTGCGTAACTGCTCATATTTTTGCCCCACTAACACCAAGGATGGTGAAGTAGACATCGTTCTCTACGCGTCAGACAGGTATTATATGTAAGTTTGGGTTTTTTTGTTTGTTTGTTTAACGTAAAGTTCTGAAAATATGCGAGTCATACAACAGGCAATTCTATGTTTGCCACTAAATTCTGATTAAATGTTTTCATATTATAATAGACTGCAAGATTGCCTGCATACCACCTGTTCATGTAAACTTTCCTTATTTGAGCACCATTGGAATCTCTGTTTAAAAAGTAGTACTGCACAAGGTAGCCAGTTTTATCCAGTATTTGCGCCAGAAACCACACTGATGCACACTGTGATAATGTCTTTGGGCGAGTGAATTAATCAATCGGCACTGTCTAATCCAATAGAAATAGTAAAAGGCATGCGTCATCATTAATTAAGGTAAGCTAGTTCGCAATCACCGTTGCACTCAACCGCTAACCGCAAGAACCGATGCTATTTACAGATTAATGCCTATTCCCGTCCCACAGCACTACATCCAAATCATTGGTATGAGAGACAGAATCAATGCGTGCATTTATGTCATCTATAGTCTCATAATTTCTTCAAGTATTTTTAATTCAATCGGTCAATTGATCGAGCTACAGACAGTAAGCCTGCTGAATGACTGCTATATAGGTGTGTGTATACAGGCCTATTTATTTTGATTCGATAACAGAAATAAACTTTGTGTGTATGCGCGCGCGCGTGCTTGCGTGCGTGTGCACGTGCGCGTGTACGTGTAGGTGTGTTTAGATTTGACACAATCAAAATGCAGTTTATATTTGCGCCTCATACTTATTGTAAGCAGTCCACAAAAGAATTGCAACTTTTGAGTGTAGAGTACCATGATAAAGAAGACAAACAAATAAGTAAATTAAAAAAAAAAAGTTGGTGAATGTGAGTGGATGAAATCTTGCTACTGACGAGAGAACAAACAAAACAAAGCGCCAGCGCGTCAATTAAATTAAAGGGGAGAAGGCTAAATGAAGAAAACGTCAAATGCACATATTACAGCTAAATGAAATAGCCCGGAGGACGCTGGTAGACGTGTAGATTAGAACTCAGGAGGATCCACGGTCTCTTTGCCGCAGGTGAGAAAAACAGACGTAAATAACAAGGGCCGAGCTGAATTGCACATTGTCTCGCATATTGCCTGAAAGAGCAGCAGAAGCCCGAGAGACGTTCTACACCCCTGAAGATTTCAAGAACTCTGTCTCGAGCTCTGTTCCACTCTTAAAAAAAAACCCCAAAACACTCAGAGAAGAGTAGAAAAGCTGTGAAAACGAGATGAATAAAGGTAGTTATAGATTTTATAATGAAATTTAGCATGAGGCCTTAAAGACAATGCACAGTTTATTTTCTGTTATTTATAATATACAATATTCTATTTATATTTGAACGTCTATATCATTCAAATTGAAATTCAGATAATTTTTTTCATTATATGCACATTATGCATACTTAAATAAATGTGAATTAAGGTTGCTGACAAATTGGATGGTGAAAATAAATGTACGCATGTGTCTGCAAATTTAAGCGTAAAATTTTTGCACATTAATAAGCAAAAATAAGAAGATTTGAAAAAAACAACTCATGTGCATATGTGTAATAAAATAAATCTAAAAGAATGCTGAAATTCTGCTACTACTGATGCAATATTTCTACTTACGGACAGTTGTTTGTTTGTCTTGAAGAAAATGAAAAAAATATTTCATCATACTACTGTACATATAGAATTGTACACCATGGCATTTATTGATAAACCTTTTTGTACACTGTGTGTGAACATCTCTAATGTCATACTGTCAGTCATAAATTTCCTTTTTTCTCTTGTTGTAGGGCCAGACAAGATCAGTACTACTTATGTAATGCTTATTAATCAATACAAATGTTTATTATGCTTATCTTCATCTTAGAGGTTCTGTCAGTTCATGTCTTCTGTATCTTTGGAGTCCAGTGCCTCAGTCCTGCGGTTAAACATCATTCATTGGCATTGGCTGTGTCACAGTGAGGGCGATCTGCCCTAAACATGTGTGGCTTATGGCCGTTATGTTGATTTTTGTCATCACGAATCTGAACAGTCACCTCCCAGCTAAAGCGCTGAAGAGACAAGGAACATTAAATTGGCTCGACAAATGTTTCTTTTTCGCCAACGTCCCCTTTCACTGTGTGAAGGCTCCTACCATAGACAACCCCCAACACCCCCCCCCCCCCCCCCCCCCCCACCACCACCCCACCCGTCCTGACTTGACCTCTTGTTTTGGTCACACTGTCTTCCGAGCAACAGGTGACAGAAGTTTCCCAGGCGGGCCGTGTCATTGGCCCATGCCTGCTGGCTCTGGAGACCTCGACCCTTTTCAGAGGGAGAGAAAAAGGGAGGGCTGGCTGGCAACGTGCCCGATAGAAAAGTGATCTGTCCCGGTTGCTGACATGCAGTGAACCGGGAGATGTCATGTCACGTCTTCATCTGAGAGGAGTTCAATTCACATCTGAGAGAAGAGAGAGAGAGGGAGAGAGAGAAAAAAAAAAGCAGAGTATCTTGTCGTGGGAAAGATCTAATCTGGAACTGGAGCCTCTCATGGGAAGATGTGACTCTAACCCTGCTTTGACTTCTAAAGCACAATCTTATCCTCAAGACTAAACCAGATCTAGTATAGATTAACATGACTGGTATATTGTTTAGTTTGAAAATATTACAAACAGCGGCTTCTTTCATAGAATGACAGATATTAGTAATAGCTACAAACAACAAAATTCTTGGGCACTTGTGATTACTTCTAATGTATAAAGAATAAAATAGACAAAAACAGTGTTTGACATGATAAATCATTTGCCTTTCTGTCTTGCTATTGCTTGTGTGTGTGTGTGTGTGTGTGCGTGTGTGTGTGTGTATGTGTGTGTGTCCAGTTGGATATGTGGAGCAGTGTGGCCCATGAGGAGGATTACTCTGAGGATCTGCAGAATCCAAAGGGAAGCTGTCTGCTATTCAGTTTACAGGACCACCGGTAGAGAGGGAAATGTGTGTGTGTGTGTGTGTGTGTGCGTGTGTGCAACTATAAGAGAGATTTAACTGCCAGTTGGGATAGAGGTTTTTTGGGATTGTTTTAAACAAATACATATTCTTAATTCCTTAGACAGCAATCAGCAATCAATTCAGATTTCTGAGAAATAAGATCAGTTTTGTACCTGGCGGTGGTAGCCTCACTGAAGTGAAGAATTCATCTAAAATGCACAACATTTTGACTGCGCAATCTTAAATCTGTTCTGGGATAAGAGAGTCGTTTCCTCAAATATTCGCATTAAACTTTGTAGAGTTGCTCTAAAAATACAGATAAACGGTACACACAGATTCTGCTACCACACATATGGATAAGACGTGATGAGGTCAGTTTTGGTGACGTTATAGATGTCTCTATTATATCAGGCAGGTATGAAATAGAAGCAGAATGGAAGTGCTCATTATTCCATATGGGAATTCCACGTCCTCATCTTTACATTGTTTGATGCCCTAATTCCTCTCCCCCTTTCGTCCCCTCCTCCCGTTCTGTCCCCTGCAGGTATTTAACATAGGCACTAGCTCTGCTGTTTCTTTTTTTTTTTCTTTTTTTTTTTTTTTTCTGCTGATCGGTGCTCTTTTGCAGAATGCTCGTGTTAAGCAGGGCTGAAGCTGGCTTCCCTGCCCTACCTGTCAACCTCTGAGACAGTCAGAGGTTACGGCTAAGTATTTCAGATTGCCCGGGCTGGTGCGAAGCTGCTCTCAACCTTTGCTACCAGCAGAGTCCAGTGAGCATCCTAACTGCCCTCGACTTAAGACTCAAACCTCAGACACCGATAAACGACAGCCTTTCTCTCTGTGTGATCTGGACTCTGTTTGGATTCTGTCTCGATTTTGCACAGTATTTAAATAGCAGGAATAACCAATGGGCAAAGAGCCCTCGGGTCGTGGTGGTGTGGAGCACAATTCCTTTGTTTGCATTCATCTTTTGTCATTATTAGGAATGGGCAATACTCAGATTACAGCACACATGTACTCAATCAACTGGATTTCTGAAAACCTGTCATTTTTGTACATATTATGCATGGAATAATGCACTGCTCGTCCTCTGCGTAGTAGTAATGCATTTAAATTGAATAATACTGAAAATAAAATAAGTAAATAAATAAATAAATAAAATAAGCTATACCACACAAGACCAATGAAGTAATCTGATTAGACTTCTTAAATGGGAAATCTAACATGAACTAACTCACAACTCATATAAATTTGATTTCCAAAGACATTAATAGAGCTGCCTAATGGAAAAAAATGCCAATTAAGCATTGATTGCCCCGAAATGAATGTGCATGGTGCTGTAGGGAATTGGGGTGTGTGTGTGTATGTGTGTGTGTGTGTGTGTGTGTGTGTGTGTGTGTGTGAGTGCCTGTGAGTATGTCCGTGTGTGTGCACAACTGCGATAAGTGTGTGACCTCGGCCCTGTGACAGGCAATGACGCAAATTCTCCAGGAGACGCTCTCTCGCTCTCTCTCTCTCTCTCTCTCTCTCCCTCTCTCGCTCTCTCTCTCTCTCTCTCTCTCTCTTTCTCTCTCTCCCTCTCTCTCTCTCTCTCTCAGCCACTTTGTCACAGAGCCATTGCTGCTCACCCATGGAGGAGACAACAACACTATATATTAATTGAGGGTTTTCAAAAATAATAATAATAACAATAAAAAATATCCCTCCCCATTTCTCTCTCTCTCCATCCAACCCCCTGGTGTCAGACTACATTAAGAGGTGTACACACACACACACACACACAGAAAGAGAGAGACAGAGAGAGACAGCACCTCATCTCTCCTGGAACACTATAGCAATATCCTCCCGTTGTAACAAGGTGCAGCCCTAAACTGATAAATTGCAGATTAAATGACAGCCACACTCCACTTGCCCCCCCCCCCCCCCCCACCCCCACCCCCTCCCTTTTCCACTCTTCTCCACCCCTACACCCTCTTTCATTTCTCCAGCTCCCGCTATTCGCTGCCTTCTTGGCCTGTCAATTCTGCCTAATCGTGAGAGGCACTGAGACACCAGACTCTGACAGAGACAGATCAAGAATGATGAGCATCTTTCAGCACCAAGAAAAAAAAAAAAAAAGAAAAAAAAAAAAACGCTCCTAATTCCTAACTCTACTGGATGGCTGCCGCCGTCACTTATGCAGAAATCAGTGGCGTCCCATTGCCTGTGAATTATACTAGCTGACAACATAACCACAAGATACAGATACTGGTACAATATTGAGAGAGGCCTTGACGTGTTCTGGTTTAACAGCAGTCAAACGGAGCTTGCAACACCTGCATACGGGTATCAGCCAAAATAACAGAAACACCAACATCGCATGTTTTAATTGCATGCTTGATCAAGTTTCTAGAAGCTTCCAGAATACCTTTTGTACACAGATTGACCGTCGTTTTGGTGGTGGTATCAAATACTATCTCTGATGTCACTCTAGAATTTCCCATAAGTGTACAATTGATTTGAGATCTGATGACACGAGACGGTAATGACATATATTCACAGAATTTTTATCCACGTCAAACCGTTCAATGAAGACTCGTTCCCGGCGGATAGGGGTATTACTGGTCGAATTTGAGGAGACCGCTCCCATCAGGACAAAAGTACTTCCTCATAGATTGAAGGTGATCGTTCGGGTTGGCTTTTAGTTCACTGCCGTTGACCCTGGCTTGCAGAGGATAAGCTGACTTAAAACCGACCGTACACATGACCAAAGCCACCAGAGCCCTTCAGTAGGGGGCCCCGTGGGTATCTGCATGCTGTATGCCGTGTGCCATACCTGGACCTTTCTGAGGATGAAGGATGAGTCAAAAGACTTATAAGCACATTTTCAGTCACATAGCTTGGGCATATCTGTTTTATTATAGTCTACCAGCCCGAGGCGCACGGCCGTGATATGTTCCTCTAATACAACCCCATGTTCCTCCACCTACACTATCTCCTGTTGTAGATGTCATATATTTACTGTTGGTATTATCTAACGTGAAAAGCTTTGGGTGAACCTGCGGGTCTTTGGCTTTCTTCGTGGTTTGACCATGTCTTATTCTCTTCATTCTAACTGCACCTTGAAGTTTGAGTGTTTAACCTGGGGACACTCGTAAAAAGCCCGGTTTGAGTGTAGCTCTTTGTTAGCATCCCTGATTAATAAATGAATTGTATCAGGCGCGTGAGTGCTCTGTTAAAACCGAAACACAATGTCAAGTCAGCTCCTGGGACTTTACTTTAGAGACACTTTCCTAAGCCGGATCTAGCCTGAGGGCTATGGGAGGGATACCGTGAATACGACGCGCTCGACCCGCATTCGCGTTCATTTTTTTTTTTTTTTGCTTCCGTTCATCCATTTCACAACGGTGACACTCAAACTGACGGAAGGGAAAGAGAAAAATAATTAGAGACGAAAAAAGAATCCACATATTCAGGAACCTAATTCCTTCTCCGTCCCACCACCCAGCAACACCACCCCCCCCCCCCCCCCCCCACCACGATCACCATCAAAAAGAGAAAAGGAAAAAAGAAAAAGAAACAGGGTCATTAAAAAGCAAAACAGCAAGGAGAACGGTGTCTTCTGCAAAGCAGATTTGTATTGTGTATTCTAATTTTCGCTGCCTAAATTAGGAGAAATCAGCATTCGCCATGTAAATTTATTCAAGGCTAAGGAAGAGAAAGAGTCTAGGGGGTGCGCTAAGATCTGCCAGATCATGCATAATTTCGGCGGCGTGGGCCTCATTTCGACATCAAGTTCCTGCTGTAGCGCCTGGTCATTAAACGCTAAAATAATGGCAACCTCACAGCTTTCCAACGGCCTAATTGCCTCTTCTCCACAACTGCATTCTCAAGACAATAATAATGCAGTGCGCCTGTAGCATGTGTCTGCCTATTAATAAGATTGTATTTCTAACTGAGAAGGGACACCCGCCGCCTTTGGAGTTCAATTCCACTGTGTATGTGGGAAAGGGATGGAGGGGGGGGGGTAGCAAGTGAAGGCTCTACTTCTCTCTCTCTCTCTCTTTCTCTCTCCCTTTCTCTCCTCTCCTCACTCTTTTTCATTCTTCCCATTTCCCCTCTCTCTTTTTGCCTCTCTTTCTTGCTCGTGCAGGATGAGGGAGAGTGTTTACTGTTTTTCTCTGTCTCTCTCGTGCTTCTGTGTTTATGTTTGTCGTTTAATGACTCGAGGCAGTTCAGAATTCTGAGAGTGCATGCGGAAATTATGTACGTATGTAGTGTATCCTGGGATTTTTGCTTGTCACCGTTAATCTGAGAGAAATCAGAGAGAAATCAAAGCGAGGAAACACTCATTATTGAAAAAATCCTGTTGGCCCATCTTCAGTGCATACTCTGGTCGAGTGAAGAGAGAGGGAGAGAGAGAGAGAGAGAGGGAGTGAAAGAGAGAGAGAGAGAGAGAGAGAGAGAGAGAGAAATAACACACTTGTGCTATTTTAATTAAATGCAACTCTCTCTTTCACTCTTTTTCTTTTTAATTGCCTGAGTTTAAGGAAAGCATAGAGTGCAGTTCAAAGCAAGATCAATACTCTGAGGTTATATTTGCTGGGAGTTGAGGAGTTTTCTTCTCTCTCTCTCTCCTTCCTATGTTATGGGATTCAGATGTAGTTGTAATAAACCACTATCTTGAAAGGCCTGTGATGTGCCAGTGTGTTTTCATTCTGCACACTTCACTCCTTAGCATTCAGATCAACAGCTTCTGGCTTCAGCCTCAGCTTCTGAAATCAGCCAGGGGACCAACCGCAGAAACACACACACACACACACACACACACACACACACACACACACACACACACACACACACTCGGATAAAGTAATACACCGACTAGAACACTCTGGCCCATATATGACAGATAACAATCAGTCAGCAGAACACATTACTGATATCAAAGCCTTGTCTTTTTATGTGAAGCTTTCAAATGTTCCATGGCATTCTTCTATCAAATCTATTGATCATATGCACATATATGTGATATGTGAGTGTGTGTGTGTGTGTGTGTGAGAGAGAGAGAGAGAGAGAGAGAGAGAGAGAGAGAGAACGTGAATACGGTTTGGGAGGAATTTTAATAGCTCACACTTTAAACAATCAAATCATCAAAGCTGTCTGACTTTATGAAGTCTTTCTTCAGGGCTCTTAAGGTTTTCTCTCACGAGTGAACGATCTCAAGAGGCCTGCCCGGCATTGTCTCTTACCTTAACTCTCTCTCTCTCTCTCTCTCTCTCTCTCAAACGTTTAGCCCTACCTCATCTTCAGATCCTTAAAAGCTGGAAATTAATGACAAGCTCGTGCGGCCGCTCATTTATAATTGGTTCATTATGCGCCGACGTTCTCCTGACAATAACGGTGTTTGTGGTGTATTTCTAATTATGCGGCTTTTTTTTTTTTTTTGCGCTCGTTATCAAGGACTTCAGGTTCTCCTAATTGCGTAGAAAATAATGACTGTCTGTAGCAGCCCAGCTCACTGCCACGTCTCTCTTGGATTGCATCATAAACACTCTCTGGGTAAAAGGCTTTGGACTCTCGTCGGAAAAAAAAAAAAGCAACATCTTTCTCCATCGTGTCAAGCGTTTGTTGTGTTTGGCTTTGAGAATCATCAGCTCAGCCCTTAGGCTTGGTCCGTTAGGAAGTTCAGTCCAGTAAACCCCCCCCCCCCCAAAAAAACACCCCCCAAAAAAACACCCCCCCCCAAAAAAACCCCATAAGAAATGAACAAATTTTGTTGCAAGTTGTTGTTGGTCTGTGTCTGTCTACCTGAATCTTTTTTTTGTGTGGTATCTTTTTTTTGTACTTCCAGAATTAGTAGCTAGTCATTTTATACTGCTTTTATGTTGTTTTTTTGAACTCCAACATCTGTGATCTCCAACTCCAGCTGTTAACAGAACCCCATTGATCAACAGCAAGACATATTTTTCAAAAACTATATTCTCCCTTCTTTTGAAACAAGCACATCACCACCGACACACATCGAGACAAAGATTATTTTAAACAGCAGGGTTAGAACATTTACAAATAAACAAACAAATTCAAACAAACAGGGGGAAAAAATATAATTACAGTCAACAAGACTCCTACGGAGATAATCGAAGTGCAGAATGACTGAGAGGAATGACTTTAGATGATCCATCTGCCCAAATATTCCATAACTATAAAAATAACGACAATAATGATAGTGGTAATACAATTGCTAATAATGGCATCTTTAAAATGGACTTTATTCAACTGCGATACAGATTAAAAATTGCGCACTTAATACCCACTGGGCTTTGGTGTTCTTTTTTATTTTTCATGCTATGTTGCCAGATATGGATAATGACATTATAATAATTAAAGAATATTACACACTGTGAGAACGCTGCTGTTTGCAATGAGGCATAATAGTGACCACCATAGCTACTTCTGTTTGAACAAGTCATTCATATGTGCAACAGCAATACACCCCGAGGAATGGAAATGTCATTTTTATTCTTCTATACAAAGAAAGAGAGAGGGAGAGAGAGAGAGAGGGAGAAAGAGAGAGAGAGAGAGAAAAAAAAGGGGGGGGCCCTCAGCCTCTCTCTCTCTCTCTTTCTCTCTCTCTCTCTCTCTCATTCTGCTGTACCAGCATCTAACAGTACCCTAGTCAGAGCCCTGTGAGCCAGACTTAATTAGTTGCTAAGAGAAAGCTGCCAGTAGCAGGGAGCTCCTGGTAGTGTGCAGATTTGAGTTTTTACTCTGAACTTTGCTAATTATCAGGTAGTCTGTAATTTTCTTTGCTCCCATGCGGCCCCTGACAAAGAGCCACAGGAGCAGGGAGGAATGGAGGAACAATTAAGTGGAAAATAATGCACAGATTTAGAGAGAGAGAGAGAGAGAGAGAGAGAGAGAGAGAGAGAGAAAATACACATGGATAGACTGATATGTTTTCTTTCTTTTTTTTTTCTCACTCCCCCTCTCTCTTGCAGCGAGCTGGTCGATGCATTAGGCGTTTCATTGTTTTGAAATTGTTTTGCTGGAGCGAACAAACGTCAGAGGTTAAGAACTTTTTTGACAGAGAAGTGTTCAGAAAGTTAGAGCGGAGTATTGCGTTAAAGCTCCGAGAAATCTTCCCAAAAAAAATATTTATCTTTCTTCCATTCCAGTAATGTCACGTAGTTGTCCTTAAATTGCATCATCTGGGTAGCACAGCTGAGCATTCAGCGCAGTTTTACATGTCTCTGTTGCAGGGGGGAAGATTTATACTGTGACACATCGCCACGCTAATGATCCATGCGGTAAGGGCGTGACTGGGTGACAACACACGACGCCAGTCACGTGACGGACAGTGATAGCGTTGCAACAAAACGCATTTCTCTGCATTTATGCCACACCAAGACATCTAAGACATAGAGTAAGCTTCCTTGGGTTGTATCATTAAATTATGATGGCAACGACATGTCCAAAAGTACTCTTCCGACTACATTCTGCTCCGGTTTCAAAAGGACAAAGTTGGAGATGGCCTTGACATTGACCTGACTAAACTAAAATTACGCCGCTCCAGACAAATTAAGAACTTTGTGGGGTTAGTAGGATAAGATGGATGTCTGTAGGTGCAAGTTTGATCTGAATACGAACGTGTCTTCTGCTTTTTACAATGTTCTTTGAGAAGACAGGGAGACATTCTAATGCCCTTAGTTCTGAGGCAAAAAAGGGCTAGATATTTTGGGTGATGCGTGTTTTAGTTTTAGTTTTTTTTTATGGTAGAACGTCTTAAATGTGGAAAAATCATACCGATGCGTTCTCTCCCGCCAAAAATCAAGCTGACACGACATGGCCTTTAAGTCTCGTTTGCAAATGAACCTACAGCTTAATGGTCTTTTCTACTAATTTGGGTCCGTGCTCTGATTTCAGACATTCGCAGTTCACCAAATGATCATCAGAGAGGATTTCAATAAGACGTTCATCTGCTATCAGAGAAAAAGAACTGAAAAAAGTGTGAGTCTACAAACCGTATAAAATGGTGCTATGCTTAGGTATTACTAAAAATTCATTCTCTTGCCTGCTTGTCTGCCCGGTTGTAAACTATTTTTTTTACTATCCTTTAAACTGTTGAAGACCCCCTTTCTGTCCACTTTGTCTTTGCAGAGGGCTTCGTGGCATTGGTATCAGGGGGTAAGGCAGTTAATATGCACACCAGTGAGCACTGAGAGACATAGAGAGAGGAAGAGAGAGAGAGAGAGAGAGTGAGAGAGAGAGACCACCTCCTCCATACTAGCTTTAATTGTCCCTTAGAGACTTATGGAATTGAAACCTAAGTGGAATAGCAGCCTTACCCACTCTCTCTTTCTTTCTCTTCCCGCCCCCCCCCCCCCCCCCCTTTTTTCTCTCTTGGGTGGTGGATTCTAGCTGAAGACGGGAGGGGAGGGGAGTTTTCTTTCTGAGGCCTCGCGATTCGGCTCCTTCTTCACTGCGCTTGCCCTCTCTCTCTTACTCGCTCTCTCTCTCTCTCTCTCTCTCTCTCTTACTCGCTCTCTCTCTCTCTCTCTCTCTCTCTCTCTCTCTCTCTCACTCACTCGCTCTCTCGCTCTCTCACTCTCTGTTCTTGTCTTCTCGCGTCGGGACTGTTCGGGTTTATTAACCCCTCTAAGCATGGAGGACCTGAGGGAGGTCAGACGCCGGTCGTTAAAAATCTATTGTGACTCGTCGGTAAAAATGAATAAATGAGCACATTATTTCCAGCCCCTCTATTCCGAAGGCTTCTCGGCGTGCTGTTTGTCTAATCAAGTGCGGAGCAGTGAGGTGAAGTCAAGCGGTGCTGACACGCGCATTTTATTTAAGTTTTTTTGTCTGTCAAAGAAGCTTAAAAGCGTAATGAACAGAAAGGAGTGGCCATTTGAAATATAATCCCATTACACTGATGAAATTACAAAGACGACGCTAGCTGGCAAATCATGCAGTCGGTGTTTTCCATCACTAGAGACGCCCCCGCGGAGGTGGCGGGGCGAGGCGCAGGCATCGACGGAAGTGAACGCTCCCGATGAGAAGTGACAGCACAGTACATGGGACCAGGGCCAAGGCCTCAACGCACACACGCACGCGCACACACACGCACGCACACACACACTCACACTCTTCTCTCCATTAGAGCGAAGAACATTCGGAGCTGCCGAGGAACCCAGTTTACTTCGCCGCGTTCAGCGCTGCACACAGGTGCTATGGTGGATTAGCTTAGCATGCTAACAGTACCATCGCGCAGGATCGACCGGCTGTTTCTGAAAACCGAACATTTACGTTTAAACCTCACAAGACTGATGACGTCCAACCAAATCTCTTATCCAAAGTGTGTCAGACTGTAACGTTTCTCAAATGAACGTTTACGGTCGGTCAGTGGGAGATAAAACGTATGACAAAATGAAAAAAATACTGAAGGTGCCTTTTCCTCTCAGGACTTGATAAGACAATGAAGCATACTTTTACTGTTCTTTAGTTTGTAATTTGTCACGAATTTCATGTGGTTGGTTTGTAAACTGGGAAACGGTTCTATGTGATTTCTAAAATCGCCTTCTCATATAGTTCCTGTGTAATGTCACGAGTCAGTCTGTGGAAATGCAAGTGTCATGAGCACTGTTCTATTTCTGATAGCAGATAGACCATCCTTCTTTATCTTCTTCTTTTCTTTTTCTTCCTCTTCCTCTTCTTCTTCTTCTTCTTTTTCTTCTTCTTCTTCAATGTCTTCACTGTCTATAACTTCCTACTGTGATTGTAGAAGGAAAATATTTAAGGGATGAGTAAAAAAAAAAGAAAACATTTGAAAGTTTTTCTCTTTTATTCTCTCATATTCTTTTCAGTTGCTGTTTTAATTGGACTTCATACATGCCCTCTAACAGAACAACACATGAGGCGAGTAGGACTAAAAAAGCTACATCTGGCTCCAAAACGATAACCATTTTTAACATTAATGAAGGAACCGGCTCTCACTAGCCGTTGCCAAACTCCAAGAGGATGTTCTGGGTATTAAACTTCCGCCCTAAGCTGCAACGTGGAAAGAATTTTTTTTGTTGTTGTTGTTCCTTTAAAGCACATTAGAGGCCTGGAAGTTGTATGAGGTTATTTGTGTTTAATTGGAGACTGGAAATGCAGCTGACTGTTCTTTAATATCCTACCCTGCTGTCTGGCTACAAGAACCATCAGTGAAGTCCCCCCCCCCCCCCCCCCCCCGTCTGTCTACTGCCAGGGCACACGCTGAGGGGAGGGGGGAGTTGTCACTTATTGCACATAACCAGCATGAAGCTGCTCCCGCTACTTTGGTGTTAAACCATTTTATCGTCACTTGTTGATTGTAGCTGAGTATAATATAAACAGTCTTTTTTTTTCTTTTTTCTTTCTCTCTCTCTCTCTCTTGCTTTTTTTAATAATTCAAAGTTCCACAGCTTGAAAAATAGCCTAACCTTCCAGTATAAACGGGTAACAGTATGTGGCATACAAAAAGATATATTGGGATTTGCGCATTGAAAGATTTGTCTAGATTCATCATGTGATCTGTCATTTTTGACATGTGTTTGATACGTCGATAAAAATTGTGACTCAGATGACAAAACCTACATAAATTTATAAAAGAATTATTTGTGAGCGTGTTTTTACAGTTGTTGTCGCTCATAAGGGAACTGAAAAAAAGATATTTATAACGTGCTTTTCACTGAAAGTCTTGTCTCTGTGCAGTATTCCAATATTAATCCATCTAATATCCTGCTAACTGCACTTGTGTCTTTCATTTATTCTAGACACAGATAATCAAACCCCAAAGCAGATTGTATAGAAGAGGAAACAAAAAAAAAATCTTTTTGCTTTTCCCTTAGTGTTTGCTTGGAAACAGTAATGTCATATACCCGTCCAGGCTGATTTTAGCACTCGTTTTGTTCTGGCGCTTTCATTGGGAGTGACAGTGGAGGATGGCAGGAATCCTGTCTCCTGGTACATCCATACCAGACCCGGCCGACGCGCTGCACCCGACTACCACATTAATTCTAATAAAGCTCTGATTTCCACTGTGGAGAACTGTGAGGAGTTGATGGTCGGGCGCACGAGAGGGGGAGAAGAACAAACGGGAGGTGGGGGGAGGTTGTTGGTGAGAGAAGGAGATAGGCCCGGTTTGATGAGGGGAGGAGGCGGGCGCAGGTGGCATGGAGATGCAGGTGGCACCTTTCGTGCCCTGGGGGTTCCCGGGCGACACCGCTCACAGTGGCCGTGTGGGGGGGGGGGGGGGGGGGGGGGGGGGGGCAGCAGAGATTGCATTTTAATTACCAGCCACCCCTCATCTGTCCTTTAGTGGGGACATAGCCTCTGTGTGTGTGTATGTGTGTGTGTGTGTGTGTACACTGTGCATGTTTAAAGTGTTAACATATCTATAATTTGAATGCTGGAGCAAGTCTTAGCACATTGTGCGTAATTTTGTCTGTGTGTTTGTGTGTGTGTGTGTGTACATTTTTTAGACTATATACTGTAATTCAATATTGACTGAGCATTACACGTAAAATTAAGTGGAACCCCTCAGCAGTACTTTAGGTCAAGGGGTTCCAACCCCAGTGTGCAACAACGGGGCTGAAATTCCTGAGTTATACCCAACCTGTGAGACAAGCTGACATATTTACTACCAAGACTTCTCAGTCTCTGAATCATGTGCAGATCCAGCAGATTTCCACAGGGAGAAAGAGAGAGAGACAGAGAGAGAGAGACAGAGAGAGAGAGAGAGAGAGAGAGAGAGAGATGAGGGAACACACTGCCCCACTCATGTGCTAAACCACCCTGGAGTCCCATTCATTAAACGTCACTTACGCTGAAGTGAGGTCTACACCTGGTTTTCTCCTCTCTCTCCCTCTCTCTCTCTCTCCCTCTCTCTCTCTCCCCTGTCATATCTCTCTCTGGGCAAGCCATCCTTCTCTGGCACAGGCGTTAACTCAAAACCTGACATCTCAAACGTTTCTTTTCCTGTGGTTCTGGGGTTTTTTTTGGAGCGAGTGTTGGTGCAGCGACCTTGGAGCTGAATGCTTTATGGATTTGACCTGTGAGTCCCCCCTTCACATGCCTCAGCTCCCAGCTCTCAGCTCCCTGGGATGAGGAGAAAAGTAGGGGAGGAAAGGAGTAACAGAGGTGGAGTAGAAAAGAATACAGAAGGAAAAGGAAGGGGAGGGAGGGGGGGTCTGGAGGCACAGGACAGGTGAGTCTACAGTTATCCCCCCCGCCAACACACACACACACACACACAAACACATAGCCATATACACACATGCACATACACACACACACACAAACACACACACACACACACAAACACACACTCCTCATCACCCCCACCGTTCCTTCCTTTCCGATATGTGACTCTGGGGACAGACGCCATCAGCGTGCCTGCACAGATGTTGTGGCATTGTCTGGAGCCGCAGCCCGACGGGGAGCAGGCCCTCATTAACTATTGTCTTTGCCCGTACCATCGACCCCCGTGATAAATGCAGCTCTCTCACTTCTTGATCGCCACGCCGGAGAAAAGTCTTTTCCTGTCACCACGAAACCCTTCTCCTCCACACGAGCTCAATTTCCATCCACTACCGTCTATTTTAGTCACATTTCTATCGTCATATGTATTAACACGTTAACGTGTCTGTAGAGCAGAAATGGTTCTTAGAAGCTCAAACCGTTACAGGTGTAGTCAATTGCGAAAAAATGACCTGCCGTCGCCTTTGCTGTATTTACCATAAACCCAGTCCACAATAGTAACATCACTTGAACAAGAACGGTTATTGCCGTCGTGTGTTGATTAACAGGTCCAGGATTCCTTACAGACTGGGAACGTACTGAAGGAATTTTTGGTACAAATCATGTTCTATGGTCCATTAAGGGACATATAATCAAGTAGAGAATGCAATCCATATCTTTAACCTAATTGCATTTCATGGTGTGAAGAAACTAATTTGAGATTCAGTGCTTATTTTCACACTGGAAAGAAAGCTACTGTTCACGTTACCACCTCAACCACAAAAAAAAAAAAATGACAAAAAAAAAAATATATATATATATGTGTTTCAAATTCTAATTTAAAATGGCTGGTTAAAGATCTTCCGAACCATTTCCTGTGAACTTCAGTTATTAAAAAGAAAATAATAATAATAATAATAATAATAATAAAAAATAGAAGAAAAAAGGAGAAAAAAAACCCAAACCCCACACTTATCTCTTTGAATCTCTCCTCTTTTTCTTTTTTTTTTTGCTGTCCTAGTCATCCAAAAAAGAAAAGAAAGGCCATGGTATTGCTTCTCTAATTCTTCCTTCATGATACCCCCCCTATTTCAACCCCCAACCCCCCCCCCACCCCCCACCCTCCCCCACTCCTCCTCCTCTTCTTTTCCCCAGCCGGGGCTGTGAACACATTGCAGTGCCTGAGGGCAGCGGCATGGACAACCTGCGCTCTCCTCACTTGACTGAACACAGAACGGTCCAGGGGAGCCGTGCTGGCACGCTCAGCCAAACAGGTGTATGCTGGGAAGGCTATGGGGGCGGGTGGACGGATGGGCTGTGAAGGGTGAATCTCTTACACTGGGCAATGTTACTTTTGGAGCGAAGCCGTCGGCTTGGACCCGTACCAGAAAGCGTTTACTACGCGTCACAAATCCTTTTCTGGTGAAGATAACCCAAACCTATCCGGCCTTACCAGTGACGGCGTGACGGCGTAACCGCCTTCCTCGCGGCTTCTGAAATGCAGCGTTTGTTTATTTTGTTAACGCTCCAACCATCATAAGCTGGTTTTCAGAGAAGATTTAAGCAGTTGGCGGTTGTAATTTCATCCAACTGACAGGGCACCTCTGCCTCTCTCTCAAATGTATGCGGATTAAGTTAGCCCTCAAGAACTCTCCCGCACGCAAACAGAGATCTCCATTAACTACCTTTATTGAAACCTTGCCCCACCACTTACAGAGGTCCAGCTCTTTATAACTTGGTGTAAAAAGCTGTCCATATCCCTCTCTGGCACATTGGAATAAAGGAATAACGTGGACTCCCCAAGGAGTCGCTAAGCCATTGGACATAAATCTCCGGTAGGCCTGGCTCTTGAAGGGCTGAACCTTGGGGTTACGATAAGAGAGCGTGGTGTTGGTTATTAAGTGAAAGTTTCCAATCGATAGCCAGAGAGCCGTAATCAGGGAGCCTTTAATTGCGCTGGGGACGACATCTATTCAGTTTATTGCGCCAGCTGTCCAGCACGGGTTCATTTCCGCTCCTCATATGGCTTTTCCCTCGTCTCAACTCTTCCGCCAGACTGACGAGGGATGACCTCACTTTTTGAACTTATCACCTTTTTAGTGTGGGGTCACTTGGCAGTTACGACGCGACGGTTACGGACTGTAACTATTATTATTACTTCTCTAGGACTAGCTTATTACCGCGTTATTCGCAGTCATACACAAACACAAACATAATTTCTCAATATGTAACTATTCTCCAGCGGTAGTTTATTAGTCTTCGAACAGTTTATCATCTTATGTCAGTAAGGACTTTGAAGGACAAAAAACAGACCCTGAGGGTACACAGTTGTGAAATGGAGGCTCGCTATAGTAGTATTCCCACTTGGAATGGCTCTTTACTGGCAGCCTCTGGTTGTATTCTAACTCCATGTGGTGAAAAAACAATTTTGGCCAACAAATTCATGTTCTGTGTTGGGCACTGGAATTCATGCAATGACCCATGCATTTCTAGTTAGAATTGAAAAGGCCAAAAACATACAGTAGTACATCATGCATTCAGCTGATGGTGGATTTCAGAAATCCCACCATCACATCCCGCAATGTATATCACTCATTGAATAATATTACAATACCTTTTTTAGGCTCCATCAAATCAGTAGTGATTAATTAACTTGAACATTCCAACTCCGATTACCAACCAATCAACCAATGAACCAACCAACAAACAAACCAGACAACAAAACAAAGAACCAAAACAAATTACTGCAAGTGGTTTGACACCACAGTATCAGTATAAAATGAACAGAAGGCTGAGACCGCCTCAGATCCTGTTAAATGTCACTAAATCTGAACATATGTTTCTTAAACTCCAAAGATCACAATAATTCTCCTTTAAGACGGCTCATAAAGTCCAAAATTTATGAGCTCAGATTCTAAGATGATGATAACGCAGATCATTTTTAATGGAGGGTTAATGTGGGAATCAAATGATAAAACAGATTCTTTTGGCTCAGATGACTCTCCACGCAAGTGTTAGAAACCTTTACAGTATTTTATGCACCGTCCTCTTTCATTATATTTTATAGTTTAAGGCATAAAAATATACAGAATATTTTCATGGCTAATAAAAGGCTGTAGATCTGTGTAAGGGTGAGCATGTGGAAAAGCTCATGGTTTTGCTCAGAAGTTGCTGTTGGCTGGTTTGTCTCAAAAGAAACCGGCCATGGCCCAGCCATGTTTTTGTGTCTAGTGTAAATGGACCTCTGTGACATGTGACCCTGCCCAGGGTGACCTGGCTTATTCATATAGTGAGTAATTGAATATGTAACCATATTGAGACAAATGATATTCCAGCTATGATAGTGTCGTTGACACCATAACATTTGAATCCCTTTACTGAAGTCTTTTCCTGTGATTTTAAATAAAGAAATCGAAAGTGAACATGCCCTAGTTTTTACTGCTAATTCTACTCGTGCCCCCAGGGGTGAACGTGGAGCCAGCCGGTGGGGGGCGGACCAGAGGGAGAGATCCAAGGTGTCACTCACCAAGACCAGATCAACCCCCAGGCAGGAATGCTGGTCCCTCCATCAGCTAGGAGAGGAGAAATGGGGGAGAAAGAAAGAAAGAAAGAAAGAAAGAGAGAAAGAAAGAAAGAAAGAAAAAAAGGAGGATTGGATTGATCTGACTGGTCAAAGATCAGTCTCAAGAAGCAGAGCAAAAATGAAGTCTGTCCACCCCCTGAATTTTAACTGCCAATATAGTCACTATTAATCAAAGGTGCTGAAGACAATGATGTCAGAGGTGTCTCTCTGGCACTCAGGTCATGTCCTTTTGTGCTACTTGTCCACAGTAGAGTGCTAGTAACCTTGGTCTAGAATTCTCAAAAAGATTACATCTATTTATTGTGTCTTTGCTGTTTATTCATGACACATACACTGTATGTAAATACATTTTGGTATCTACAATGACTTTTGCTGGCACATTTAATTCTTAATGATTATATGTCATGGAGAGTTCGCAAATAATATGATTTGAAATTTGTCCATTGACTCAAACATGAAGCAAAATATTCCAAACAGCATGAAGAAAGGGGGGGGGTAGGGGTAGCCCCCAAACAGCTCAAAAATGGCCCCAAATCATATTTTCACATGGGGAACGTGCAGTAATGAGTTATTTAGGGAGCGCTCCTCTGATGATGATGATACGAAAAGAGTTTTGTGGCTTGTTCTTGGCTTTCTGCAGTGCTGTATCATGGCAGAGCGAGGGATCCAAACGTACTCAAAGTGGAGAAACGTGTAAATTCACCACAAGTCAGATATGATTCTCTGAATATTGCATGACCTACAAGGAGACAGCAAAGACAATGTGGAGCAATGTTGAGGGGGGGGGGGGGGGTGGTGAGATTGTACGGGGGGCATAGGCATTCGGGTGGAGGCCAGGGAGGGTGGATAACAGATGGTTGTAGCCCTCGTCCTTTCACTGTGACGGAGGAGGATGAGGGGAGGTGCGCGAGACAGCGTGAGGGCTCCCAGCATCAGATGCGTTTTGGCGGGTAGACTAGTCAATTCTGAGGATGGTCTGTGTTCTTTAATTCAAGTAGTCTTGAAATAAATAGATAAAGCTCATCTTACAGCAGAAGACTCAGAATCAATCAACAAAATACTTGAGAATGTTTAGAGTTTGTAAAGTGAAGACGGCACCCTGACAAACATGTTCTCTTTCTACTCTCGAAGCCCGGGATCACCGTGAGGTTTGGGTGTTCATTTCTGAAAGTACTTTTTCAATCTCAAACACGCTAGGTTCTTAGCTCAGACGAGCCCTGTTGTTCGAGATTTACCTTGAGCTATCGAATCAGAGTCGATTCAGAAGGTGCTAATGATGTTCAGTGCTTGTTTGACAGTTATGACACTGTAGGATTCCCACAGGAGTGAAGGGCATGCTTTTCCTACCTAAAAAAAAAAAAAAAAAAAAAAAGGCGTATCACTGTTGCAGTGCTAACCGAACGTGCTAATTCTTAGTGATTTGAGCACATTTCCATTCATTGCTTTGCTGCCAAAATAAATGAGTTATTAAAAGAAGGTGATTTAAAAGAGATGCTTCCACACAGGTGTGGTTGCTGACTTAATTAAACGATTAACCTCCTGTCTCATTAAGGTCATGTATAAAACTGCCGATGAGGCTGATTTGCCCATTTTTTTTTTTTGGCAACAATATCGAGAGGAAAAGATCTCAGTGACTTTGAGCGAGTCGTGAGTGTGGGGGCATGCTTGTTGGGAGCTTGTCAGGGACAAAGACTTGTTGATGTTTCATGAAGAGCAGTGGCTACAGTAATATTGGTATGGGCATCTGAGGGAAAAAACAGCACCGGACTTGGGGGAACTGCCATCCAGAGCGCATATTCTATGACTGAGAAAACCACGCCTCGTTTCCAAATGCAAGGCAAAACAGACAAGTAACTCTGAATCAGCTGACTGAAAATTTCAGTGGGTGTGGGGGACACTTTCAGGATGATCACGTGCCCATCCAAGGGATGTGAACTGTCACTGAATGATTTAACGAGCATGAAAACAGTGTAAACCAGATGGTATGGTGCTCTCACTCTCAAGATCTCAATTCGGTCAAAAAAATTGAAGGGAGACTCTGCAGTGCCACAGGGGGCAGCATGTTCTGCCTGCGTCAACGACACTCTAAATTCAGACTTTTCCGGAAAAACAAAAAAACTGTGCCGCATCCCGTCTGCGGCGTTCCAGGTGAATCTTTTCCAAAGCAAATGGCTCTATTAAGACCCTTTATGTTTGTGTTTCCTTTATTTTGGCGTACACCCGTAGGCAGGTTTACTAAAAATGTTTTAGTACGACAGTATGTGAAAATTTATCCAAGTCCAACAGGCTGAACAAAACATTTTGCGTTTTGAACGCCAGCATAAGCTGATACTCTGACACCTGAATGTTTTATAATAATATTTAAAAAAAAAAAAACATTATTTAAAAAATCTGCGTGCCTGACAAATCAGCCTTCAATTGTTGTCCAGTGTACTTTTAAAAGTCCTATTTGGGGAAAAAAAAAAGTCATTCACGGAAGGTCCTAATTGAGTTCTAATTGGTATGTTAATGTATGCGAGGTGTCGGAGACGCGAACAGAGAACGCTGTAAAAGAGAAGCGGCGTCGAGAACAGAGGGATGAGACGGAGGAAAAGAGGTGACTTAAATACTTGTTTCCCTCTCTCTCTCTCTCTCTCTCTCTCTCTCTCTCTTCCTCCTCTTCCTCTGTGTCAGTCTGTGGTCATTATCTTCTCACCTCCAGGGCACTTGAATCACCATGCTTTCACATCCAATCACCGTCTCCACTACCTCAACACTTAATATATTACCGCGTACTTATGTAAATTGTCCGGGAGATCTCGGTAAGCAAGTGGAAGCTAACTTATGGAAATTTTCCAGTTCCCAAATGGAGACTTCTTAGATTCAAGGGCCTTTTGCTAAGTTTGTTGTCATCAATTACAGCATCTAAGTGGCTCCTCTTGCTCCCCGTCCACAATCTCTGCTCCGCTCTTAGCAAAAAAGGCCAAGAGAGCGCGGAGGAGTCCAGCCTCAGAATCATGCATCTTACGGAATAAAAATTAATAAAATCACAGCTTGTCAAAGTGTACTGGAAAAATGGTTTCCACTAATGGATTTTCAACAGAAAACAGCTTTTATGCAATCAATCTTTTTTTGTGCAAGATGCAATTATTTAAGTAATTGTTCATCGCAGACCGCAACATGAATTTGCTCATTTGACGTAATGAAAGTAAACATCTTTTTCTGTCACCCCGGCAGAGAGGGTCTTTTGTTAACACATTCATAGCTGGGCCACAGGCTGCTCATAAAGGGCTAAATCACTTTATCATTTTGGTAATATACATATATATGTGTGTGTGTGAGTGTGTGTGTGTGTCTGTGTATATAAATGTAAAGTAGAGGGGTCATTTTAAATAAAGATACTTGATATATATATATATATATATATATATATATATATATATATTGTGTGTGTATATACATATATATATATATATATGTATTTCAAGTATCTTTATTTAAAATGACCCCTCTACTTTACATTTATAAGTGATGCACACAGGATTTATGGCAATTAAATAAAGACCAAAGAATGAATAATAGACATATTTATAAAAACTGGTAAACAGGTGCATGTTTGTGTACAGAAAATAGGTGTGTGTGTGCGTGTGCGTGCAGGTGTGTACAAAGTTGTAAGTTACCATCAGCCCCTGAGCTAACCTAAGGTTTAAGCATTGTGTGGAAATGCCAGATGTTACTGTAGAGTGGGAAGAGGGGGGAGTGTGGAAACAGCTGCCTGATCTACATGTGTAAGAAAAAAGAAAAGGAAAGGAACCTTTGTTATGGCATTATCTTCAGTACACTTGTCCTCCTATAACGTAGATTACTTCTACAGACATACTACCTGTGTTAATACAAACGGTAAATCACTCATAAATCAGTTTCATGACAAAAGTACTATCAGTGATAAAATCATAACATCAGAGTTATTTCACGTAAAACTCATATTTCTTCTCGTTTCATCTTCCGTTTTTTGTGCTTTATGTTCATTCAGATTCGGTAATAATGTCCCACCCTTTGTAAGTGACCTAATGCTAAAACATGAGCCGTACGTTAAAGATATTTCCCCCTGAAGATGGTCATTGACACTTGAGCGTTTTGAGGTGATTTGCCAGGTCTGCTCAAGTCGTTTAATGGATGCTAGGCTAATGCAGGACAGCTCATCCTTTTCTCGCGTTCTGTGGCGGTTTCCATGGTAATCTACGCCAAACTACAGATGAGATAAAGGACCCGAGTAGGAAGCCCCCCCCCTCAAACCACCCCAGGGAGTCGTTAAGCATCTGTCTCCCAACTACACCCCTCCCCCCCTCCCCCCACACACGTACACGCACACTTGCACTCACCATTCAACCCCCCCCCCCCCCCACCCCCCCGGCCCTTTCTTCATTCCCAGGCAGGTGAAAAGCAGCCAGTCAACAGTTAAACAACAAAAGCTGTGTGCCCTCCAAACCACAGTGGGTTCACCAAGCTGCAGCTGAAGGGTCAGGTATAGAGGCTGAGTGGCATATGGCAGACTCACCCACAGCAATGAAACTAAAGGTCCAAAAGCTCTCGCCGGGCAGTAAAGCACGGAATCGTTAGTCCTCGTTTGGGTCTGTGGGGCTTGACCAATAAAAACGAGAGAGAAAAAAAAAAACAAAAAAACTTCAACAGCATCTGCTGGCACAATTTTTTTTCCAAATCTGTGTTTAAATAATTGTGGATTGTACCATAGAACGTTCTTGATTGTCCAAACTCCTCCTCCCTCCTCTCAAACGCAGTCAGGCTCCGCTGAACATGAAGTTAAGCGTCTTCGCCGTAATTTCCCCCTGATTGTGCGTCGCATTGGGTTCGGGGGAAAGGGACGGTTTGTTGCAGGCAGACTTCATCAGTGAGCTCTGATTAGGCCTGTAGCGACTAGGTAGCGAAGCAGACTACCTCCACGCTTCGCTGCTTTTCAATGCACCTTTGCTTCTCAATATGTTCCCAATCAAGATATTCTCATTTTCCCAACGTCGAAGCAGCCCTGGGAGAAAAAAAAAAAAAAAGGCGCAGATAACGCCTTAGAATGGAGTGAATCTTCTCACGGGGTGAGTAAGGGGCCATTTTACTAATGCTGTTATGATGAGCAACAAAAGATCAGGAGGAAAAGAGCACTCGTTTAAAAGGGAAAAAAAAAAAAAAACGCCATTGAAGTGGATGGTGCCGATGACAATGATGATGAGGGCCAAACCGGGGGATTGCAGGTCTTTCACGGGTGCTATGGAAGGTCGTTTTCAAGTGCGGTTTTTCATTAAATGTGACAAGGCTTTTTATGTTTGTCCTCATTATGATGAGTATGGATTCATTACCCAGCTTGTCTTTCACCCATCCACCCATTTTCTTTTCTTTCTTTTTTTTTGTCCCGTTACATACATGCAGTTGTGGATTAGGCCTTTCAATACATGTAATTCTGCTCAGTGCAATTATTTGGCTTTTACTATTCATATTGTCACCCAGCTCCCAAGGTATAATGAATTTCCCATTACAGTTGTGGTGGTGATTTAATGTAATGTATAAATATACACGTCCTTTCTTAACTTAACGTTAAAATGATTCCTGGGAATACATTGTTGTCGTAACGTTGACATTGCTTTAACACATGAATAATTTTTCACTGCAATTAAATTTGGTACGAAATTCACTAAGAATGTTTTTTTTTTTTAATGTAGAAATACACTTGTTTTAATTAGCTGTCATGAGTATCTCTTCTGTTGTTGGTTTTTTTTGTTGTTGTTCATTGTATTGCTTTGTGGCTCAAAGTCATTTAGTAACTCACTTAGAAATGAAGCAACATCAATATCATGACTGGCAGGCAGTTAATGAGGTGCAATATAGCGTCTAGTGTTTTCGAGAAACATGTATTATCAATTCCTCTTTCTTTCTTAAAATACACTGGAAGTCGTGTGGGTGGTATGAAAGAGTTCGATACCATTGTACAGAACAACGCCAAACATAGCAGAATTAAATGCTACTATCATACAGTTCTCAAGGGGTCAAAAAGAAAGTACGTGAGGAAATCACTGACAATCTACAGCAGTCTCGGAGAGTTCAGATCCCTCAAATGTTAAATATTCACTCTTTCCAAAAAAATTTTTTAAACCTACAAAAAGCAATTCAAACAATACGTTTGTAATAATGAAGTAAAAAGTGGCTGAATGGGTAATTATATATCTTCACATTTCTTTTATTATGCTGATTTCATATCAGTCTACACAAGCCACGTCCCCGGGCCTTAATAGGTGAGCAGCATGACCGTACTAAAGGTACGACCTTGAATTTATCCATTATTCTTTGATCGCAGATTGGTGCTATGTGGTTTACGTGAAGTTCAAGGTGAATTTACCAGAAAAAAAAAACAAAAAGAAAACCAAACCCACGGGGCAGGTAAACTATGTGTCTTTCTCAGAGCCCTCCATCTTGAAGGCTACATGACACGAAGCAGCCGTTTCCATGTAATCAACCAAATGTAAACTGTGAGTGGACCATAAAACACAGTAAGGGCGATATGTTAAAAACATTGCTCTTCTATATGTGCAGATTCCTGACTCCTGCAGATGGATGTGGACCAGCGAAGACAATAGGAGATCCATCATAATCTCCAAGTCTGTATGGGTTTTTCAGCCTCACTGGGTGGTAGTGTGTACATAAACTCTGGCTGCAACTCGCTGTCCATCAACCAAACTGCGCATTATGTTGGAGATCTCTCACCTTAACACACTCCCACTGATGGAGAAAATGTCAATGTGTTTTTTGCAAATTTCTGTTTACCCTTGTGAAGACGGGGCTTTCTTTCAGACAAACCAGTCGTTTTGATTTGTTTATTTGTTTGTTTGTTTGTTTGTTTGTTTGACCTGGGATGATTAGAGTATTGAAATGAATGGAGAAGTTCTTCAAATTATCCATATTACGACAATCTGTAAGGTGTCATTTTACGACAGTTGTCTCACTCTGTTACTGAAACTGTCAGATTCAATCTTCTCAAATTATGATATATTTTGAATATATTTTAATGCTCTCCCCCCTAAATCCCAAAACAAATAAATTTGTAAAAATCTCCATCATAAATCTCCATCGGTCCAGGGCCTGTAGCGTCAAATCCAATCAGTGCCAAAAGCATTATAACCCACAACACACACTGAACAAACTGAAAACCTTAAAACCCCCAAACTCAGTTGTGCCCGGAGCAGTCAATTCTCCGTATCCTACCCACGCACCGTTTGAAAAGGCTAATAAGGTGTTTATGTCTTGTCCAGGTTATGGGATGCTATTTAAACACCCTCCCCACCCACCCACCCACACACTTTCTTTCTCTGGGAGCCCAGTGCTTACGCGTACCTTCACGGCTCCTCACCCTATCAAAGGAGCGGTTCGGGATCGGGGGGGGGGGGGGGGCAGGCAGCCTTGTTTTAGAAACAGATGATAAATAAATCAAAGTGCACTAAGCACTGCTTTCCACACTGCAACCCAGCCCCTTCGTCGCGTCCGCACCTCATCAATCACGCCATTGTCTGCTTGAAAGGCGAGCCTTGTAAATGTCATATCCACTCAAAGCCAAGGAGAGGCAAATCAGAACACGCCGCCAAAGAGAGAGAGAGAGAGAGAGAGAGAGAGAGAGAGAGAGAGAGAGAGAGAGAGCGCGAGAGCAAAAGAGGGGGATGCCTTTTTTTTTAATTGGATTGTGTAATTAAACTAAAAAAGCCCCCTCGGTAGTCTGCCTTTTGACAGGACAGATGAAGACCCCTTTTAATAGGGCTATGAAACATATTTGTTAAAAGGATGAGGGAATATGCGGGCGTGTGATCGGCCGCCCTTAGGTGTCAGAGATTTCATTTACGATTAAAATGGCAAAAAGGGCTTCCTGTGTTGGAAGAAATAAAAAAAAAAAGAAAGAAAGAAAGAAAGAGAAGAAAAATCTCTGTGGAAAGAGATTCTAGTGTAAAAATGAAGTGTCATTAATATTGTTTTTCTCACTCTGAAATTCAATGGAATACTTAAGGTAAAAATGAATAAAAAAAAAAAAAAAAAACCATGAATCAAACACATGGGCACCATTCATGCGTACAGTATTTATCAAATAGCTCGCTATAAGAAGCATGCATTCAGATACATTTGTGAAACATTCATCTTACAAGTACGTGATTAAAAGAAGGGAGGGAGAGTTGCTGATTAAAGTAACGAGGTTGAGGCACGGGCGAATATTGATTACGAGCTCACGAGAAAACATGGGTCACTTTGGTTACCACATGTGCTTTCTATTTAATTTCATTAAGCTGCGTTCTTTCCGCGTGCAGCGATCTGACACGCGCAGCTCAGGTTTCACCAGGGATCAGGACTGTCATTATCATCAGTGTCCTGCTGTTTTATTTCTCTCTCTCTCTCTCTCTCTCTCTCTCTCCTTCTCGCTTCGTCTCTCTCTCTCTCTCTCCGTCTCTCTTTTCTTTTTTTCGGGGAGTCTGTACTGGGGCTATGCACACCCCTGGGAGTGGCACTCATTGGGAGAGTAGGGTCGGGTGGGGGTGGGGGGGTTGGTGTTGGTGTGTGGGGGGGGGGGGGGGGGTGACTCTCCGGGGAGACAGACTAAGGACCCCTCAGAGCAGATCGATAGGACAGGGGGGCAGAAATAAATCACAACACCCAACTGCTGTCTGTCATAACCCCCCCCCCCCCCCCCCCCAAAACACACACACACACACACATACACACACACACAAACACACACACACACGCATGCAGACACACACAGGCGCCGCTCAGGTTTATAGCAGTGCTGAGTGTTACTGCAATCCTTTGATAGCTGCGGCTAATTTATCTGATTACAAGCATGTCACAAAAAGCCCAGTGCACTTTCCACCTTCTCTCCCAGCATGCACTGTTAATGCAGGGTCTCTCTGAGAGTGTACGAGCCATCACAATGCCATCCATACAGAGCATAAAACACATTTACCATATAGCTTTTTATAGATATCAAAGTCCATTTTCTGTCTATAACATCTTCGTAGAATCTGTTTTATTAATAGCAAATGTTTTGTATACGCAGCGACTAGTAGCAGGTAGACGTGTGTCTTGTGTCAGAAACATTTTTTTTGTTTTGTTCTAATCTCATGCGATTGTTTGATGGTTTTTTTTTGTTTTTTTGTTTCCTTTTGATGGACACGAGACATGAAATAAATAAAGAAATGAACGAAGGAATAAACAAATAAAAATAAATAAATAACAGCTGCAGCAGGACGATCTAACCCAGAGAGCGGCAGAGGGCACACCCCGTCAAACCCGGGGGGGGGGGGGGGGGGGGGGGCAAGCGGGCGAGGGAACGGCGCGGTGAATGAACCCGTCAGCTATCTTTTGGGCTTTTTTTTTTTCCCAACGAAATCCGCGCATAAAGAGAGACGGGGGCCTCCCCCGCCGCTCTGCTCCGTCTGCGTCGCCGAAGGGCCAGCGGCCCGCCAGCGAATCGTTGCTGGAAAATCTATTTTGGAGCGACGACACCGGCTTTAACCCCCCCCCCTCCCCTCTTTCCCCCTTCCTCTTCTCCGCGTCACCCCCCCCCCCCTCCTCTTCCCCCCCTTTCAATTCAAAAAGGCGAAAAAAAAAAAAAAAAGACTGACTGCTGGAGTGACATCAATCAAAGGGTTGGACTTGGTGATGGTGGCAGCAGCGGCGACGGCGGCGGCTTGCAACCGTAGCGGAAGGTTCCAGAGTTCACAGGTTAAAGCAGGCAATGGAGGAGAGAGAGCGCGAGAGAGAGAGAGAGAGAGAGAGAGGGAGAGAGAGAGAGAGAGAGGGAGAGAGAGAGAGAGAGGGAAAAAAGCCAAAAAGAAAAAAAAAGTAAAAAAAGAAAGAGAGAAAGAAAGAAAGAAAGAAAAAGAAAGAACAGAAGAGAAGCGGAGGCAGTCACAGGCTGTGCAGTGAGCTCTGATATCTTCTCAGTGGAAGTGGAGGAGAGGTACCCCTCCTGTATAATCCTCCCCTCATTAATCTTCATGCCATCTTCTTTAACTAGTCATGTAGAACCGCTCAATAGCAGCCCGTATAATAGGGAAGGCCTGATGCCAATTACTAGGTTAACATAGTACTCAGCCCCCACTGCAACAAAGGAACGAGAGCTTGCAGGAGATCTGGGGTTGCAGAGAGCAACAGAAAGCTTTAAAAAAAAAAAAAAAATGAAGAAAAAAAGAGAGAGAGAGAAAAAAAGACAATAATGAAAAAAAAAAAAACGAAAAAAAAAAAAACGCTGGAAGTCGCCTTGACATTTTGTGAAAAATAATCTATTTGTTTATATAACCTCTGTTTAATCAGATATTGTAAATTGAGAATCTGTGCTTATTTTCCAGAAAACAGTCACTGACTGCATTTCCAGTAAGATTAAAAATGTCTGACTTTTTATATCAGAAACGTATGTTGTTTTTCTTTTTCTTTTTTCTTTTTTTTTTGTTAGTCATTAGAGCCGTGATTATCAGACATAAACAGATCATGCGATTATGAATGTCGGTAGTATTATCACAGCTATTAACAAAAGGGTCAGAGGTCACAGCGCTGTCTCATAAACAGCAGATTTCTTTCATATAAAAATGTAAAATAAATAACAGATGCGTCCAGCTCAGACTATGGAGTAATCTGATCGTACTTACTACTCCGCAGAACGCATTATGTCATAGATTCCACAACACAAACTGAGTTCATGAAAAACATTAAGCGAAAACCTTTAAATTCTCACTTAATAAACACACACACAAAAGATATTTGAGTTCCGCAAGAATGGGCTATAATTCTAGGTTTTTTTTTGTTTATTGTTTTTTTTTAAATTTTTTATTTGTCGCTCTCTTTTCTTAGCTCCTCATCTCTGTGCTTCTGCCCTCCCTCGCTCGACTTTCTTCATTCATCTCTTCTCTTCTCCTCTCTTCTTTTGACTTGAGGGACTTTGGCGGAGCAATCCACTCGTCACGGAGGCTGTCAGAACCGGTGGGCTAGTAAACTGCACTTATTTAATTCCATGTGATTAAAATAGGCCTGGGTCAAGATTGCCGACCGTCCGACGCAGGGGCCGGGGGGGGGGGTCTTATTTAGAGAGAGGGTCCGAGATTAAAGCCGAGCAAAGCGGAAATGTCACACCGTCATGGCGGCTGCTCGAGGGTGGGAATTATATTATTGTGATAGGAGGAGACGATATCGCCTCGTCCAGTCTCATTATCCCCTGTGTCTCGTCCAGTGGTAAAGAAACTGCAGCTGTGGCTCTCTTGGGCTATGAATCTCAGGCTTTCAAACTCTCTCTCTCTCTCTCTTTCTTTCTTTCTCGCTCTCTCTCTCTCCTTCTGTCTCTCTCTCTCTCTCTCTGTTTCTTTCTCTTGTTTTGAGGTTCTGGAGAACTCGCACTTCCACAAATCTATACCTGCAATGTTACAATTGCTCATGCAAACACAAATACACATACACAGACACACACACACACCTAGAGAGAGAGAGTGAGCGAGAGAAAGAGAGAGAGAGAGAGAGAGAGAGAGAGAGAGAGAGAGATTTCATATGCCCCACCAAGTCATTAGACTGAAACCATTCGATATGGATCAAAACAGTTCATTATAGATTTGGATGAGGGTCATAAACACATGTCTTTCACTCTCAACCTTAGCAACAAAACCCAACTAATAAGAATCGAGTGAGAGGAGACAGTCTGAGATGGGTTACACAAACACACACACACACACAGACACACACACACACACACACACACAAACACACAAACACACAGCCAGTTCACCAGCAGGCCTACAGATAAGCCTTACTCTTGTCTGAGCAGATAAGGCAAAGAGAGCAAACATATTACAAGAATCAGAAAAAAAAAGAAAATCCATTGTTTCTACATCTCCAAGTTCCCAATAACTCATTCATTCATAGCCACTGATTCCAGTGTTCCAACATCTGCTGCTTCATACATACATACATCACCAGTCTGATAGGAATCACAGGCAGGATGGGTAATATGGTTTGAATGGGACACTGCTAGACTGATTAAATGAAGACCAAGCCATGGTGAAATTGAAGAGATGCCCATATAAAAGGAGACTTATCAGTGGTTTTTATTACTAGGGCAAAAGGAGGAATGATAATTTCTGAGATGGAGACAATTTTGTGTGACGCGTCGCAGCTGTGGATGAGATTTGAACGAGACAAAGGGCCTTGCTCGGTGACCTCCGTGAGACGTACCCACTCAAAAGGCAATTACGCCACTACCTTTGTAAAAAAGTCAAATTTCGATCCACGGCACTGGTCAGGCTAAAGGCCATTATAAACAAAAAACACAACAACCACAGCAAGAGGCAATGTTTTCTTTCTCTTATAACACATTTTTAATTGCAAATAAACTAGGGTGGCGAAGTCTTACGCTGCCATAAGGACTTTATAGGCAACACTTTTCCATCTTCTAAACTTTTTTTTTCAAAGCAAGTGGTGTTCTTTACAAAGAGGCTCTCTGTAAATGCGTACGGCATACGCTACTGTAATAATAATGTAGTAATAACAGAATACATCGCTTTATGAACAGGGAAGACAATGGATATTTTCATCAGGTGGGTAGCAGCAGTAAACATTATCTAGGCCTGCTGATATGATGCTTTGCTGAGTTGATCTTTCCCATGTTTAGGTCATCTTCTTAATCCTAACAGAATAAATCTAGAAAATTCTAGAATAACAACTACAGTATGATCTCTTTCAAAATAAAACAAACAAAAACTCATGGCTAAAAGACATCACGTAAATATTATAAATGTTTTGAAATTCTTCGTGGTCCATCAATACCTTCTGCCTTCTTACATTTTCAATCAGCCTCAGTAGCTATACAAGCAAACAATTTTCAAGGCGGTGATTATTTTCTCTTAAACAGAGTTCAGACAGACTGAATGACCACTTTAATAGGAGCTTTGCTTTCCACTGGTAGTCAAAGTGGAGAGGGCAGAGAGAGAGAGACACGTGAGAGATAAAACAGAGAAAACATGTTTGCTCTCATATCCACCTACATCCTTCACATGCTGCTAAATTGAATGAATTAGAATACAACACATGTATCAATGCATAAAGTTAACCTTGTTTACCTTGGGCTAGTCTCCTGTCCGTAACACTGACCAGTTTCTCTCTCTGACAACAAAACCCAACACACATAAACAACAAAGACCAAACTCTGGCACTTTTACAACAGGCTGCGGTATTCAAAAGTGTTTCGTCCAAACATTACGAAAATTAAATTTTGTGTCACTGACAAAAAAAAAAAAAGGAAAAAAAAAAAAGAAATGAGAAAAACATTTACTCTGGAAGGTTATGAGGTAAAATGCAAGCACCGCAAAGTAAGATATACGTGTTCAAAGCAGTATTCACTCAGCCTTAATGTTTCTTCCAAATTTAAAATGAAATCACAGGAGAACCGATTTGGCGTAAGTACAGCAGTCTCCTCAGACTTCTGACAGTGTATCTAAACTCTGTATTCTACACGCTTAGATCATGGGAAACCTACTCTGGAACTTTCTACGGATATCGTTAACGCTTCCCGTTAATTTACCAAGATTCTCTGCGTAATTCGCCGACGGAGCGTTGCGCGGAAGCGTTCCAGATGAGCTGACGATGGTGACACGGATTAAAACGATAGGACAAAAGTAGAATATAAACCCAGAGATGACATCCAAAGTGGTCGCTGATTTATGACCGTAGCTGGGATGGTACTGGGCTTCCATGTATATTAGTGCTACAAATCTGGGTCCATTTAGAAAGGAGCTTCTCATACATACATCAGCAGCTTCAGCTCCAAGCCAAGGTCAGTCCTTATTACATCAATCTTTTCAACAGAGGCTGCACCAAACAGCAGCAGGTTTATAACTGTCGCACCAGTAATAGAATCTTTTTTTTTTCTTTCTTTTTTTCTTCGCTTCATCTTTTCTCTTATCATTGTGAAATATATATTCAACTTCCATTCTTTCCCTCATTCTCCCCGTTCCTCCTCTTTTTTTTTTTTATCTTTAAAGCGTTCGGGGGAACCTCATTCTTTTTCTCCGGACACATGCTCCGAGGATCATAGATTTTTAACGCTTTCATTTCACCCCCCCCCCCCCCCCACCCCCCTTCTCTCTACATCTTGTAAAAAAAAAAAAAAAAAACGGTCTTCTCAGGGTAGGCTAACGTCAGCCAGGCTCCTTGACCTTTGAGAATATTTGATCATTTTTATTATTTCAGTAATCATAGATATAAAATATGCTAATAGTCACCAGGCAGTCATAATACGGTGTCTAAACTGATATGGCCTACAATAAAGAGAAAAAAATGTATTGAGTTTACAAATAAGGTTATCATTACCATAGATTATCTAATGTAACTTTATTAAATGCTACAATTATGTTGTACAGATAAGAGCTTGATTTGGCCATTTATTTTTTGATGAGATAAAACACTGAGTGTATCGCTCAAAGTATCTTAAAATGCAACTTGAGTGGGTACAGGTTGATCAAAAAATAAGAAATAAGTGCTTTTAACTCGTCGGACATTTTTCCTTAAAGTTTGATGAAGTCTTTTACAATATTAGCATGTAAAAAAAAAAAAAAACTTTTGACATTTCAAACTGTAGTTCAAAAACCCTATGCATTTTTTTTGCTGTGTCAATATCTGCAAAACTGATTACTCATGTAAAATCTACTGGCACTTTATGAGGTATAAATCATCAGATCAATCACTCTCAAAGGCACTTTTTCAATACCAGGCCATTTAGGGAAAGAGAAGAGGAGGGGGGAAGTAGTAGGTGGGGTGGGGGGAGGGAGGGAACACTCTTTAATTGATGAACTTGACCTGCTTTTGCCTGATAACAATTTTCATTTGTTCTATAAAAATTATGCTCGAGTGACATTACGTGACGGCATCTTAATCACCCGGAGAGTAAATAAGAGTAATTTACGCCGCTTCATTCTGTGGCATGACGGGAATAAATCAGAAGAGTGTCATATATTAGGGCCGAAGCACTGATGAGGTGGAAGGGGCCAGGGGCCACAGATTGGGCAGTAAAGACAGCTGAGACAGGTAGTACTGACACTGCTGCCCTGTTCCCAGCAGGCTCCTCTGAAAGTCACACTTTTCATGGGAGGGATGTACTTCATCACTATCGTTACTGGTGAAAAAAAAAACAAAGGATGGAGAAAAAAAAAACAGCTCACATGGAAATTCAGCATTTGTTTTGAAGTTGACATTTCAAGCCAATTTTTTAAAAAAAATTCCCTTCTTGAATTGTCATGTGGATATTGGGCATTTTGTGAGTTTGCGTGTATGACAACTCTTTTATATTTGTGTGGTGATTCTAATTTAGTTTCCAAAGCATGTATTTATGATTCAAAGTTAATGTTAAAAACTTCAAAAATGTCAAAAGTCGTGCTGCCCGGCTGGTTGACAGACTTTCGGTAATGACAGTTTCCACTGTACAGTAGAATGTTGAATCACTGTTTTGCTTCATTGATTACTGTGGTGCCGTGAACCAGATTTCCCCGTGTTTAGCTGCGATGTAACTGTGGCAACAGAGAAAACTGGAGGAATCTAAAAGCAGTGCACTTCATTCAGTTATACAAAATAAGTGTGCACGCAACTAGTCAATGTTTCGTTTTTAAGAATGATTTTCGTCTCAGCTCCCTGTTCAGTAGGCTTAGCCTGCTCTTAAAAATAGTGGCAATGGATTGACAAAGACTTGTGTATGCAACCAAAACAAAATTAAAAACTTGAAACTTGAAAACTTGATGCCGTTGCTCAAATGAATCAATCAGCAAGCTCTTGTGCCATCCGAAAAGCCTGAGACTGCTTTCCCACAGGAACTCTGAAATAAAGACCATCTTTTTCTTTGCTAAGGTCTAAAAGAGAATCTGTTATAACTATATAACATTATGCTAGTACAAGAAATAAAGAGAGAGGATTTAGTTTAAATTTCACCTGATACAGTTTATGAAAAAGGCATCCGACCTCAAGTGCTCTAGCTTTTAAAATGAAATGAAGTAGCAATAAAATTCATCAATCTAGCACAGATGAGTAAATCTGAAAATAAATAAACAAAGATACCCTTTGTGGTGTAATACTTACATAAAACCATTGCTGGCCACAGAATTACCTATTAAGTGAGAAAACTGAAAACAGTAGGATGCAAAGTTCACCGTAATTTGTAAATATATAAAATGGTTTTGGAATATTTGCAACATAAATGAGGTTTCGCATGAGGAAACCTGTTACCTCCATCAGCATTATCAGTTAAATATGCTGAAACAGCTAAAAGGGCACATACCAACACATGAAATGTGTTACGTTTTGGGTGTTACTGCAGTAGTCAGCAATCACCATGCATAGAAATGCAGTGGAAAAAAAAAAAAAAACCCTCCCCCTTCCCTTCTGTAGTAATTAATAAGTCAAACAACTATGCGCTACCTCCAGCGGTTCTACAGGGTTTAGTCGTACAAGCATCGATCTTCTGTTCAACCCCCCCCCCAGCGTAGCGCGTGTGGTGGCCTGTCGAGGGAGAGACCCTCTCAGACTCCCATCAAGAAGATGGCTTGTGACAAATATCAGTCAGGGATGCCGATGGCGTGACAGCTGTCAGTCAAGCTGGCCACTGAAAGGTAAAACGCATCGCCGTTTCCATTACCACTGCACGGTTGGAAGAAGGCAACGATTCAGTTCAGACGCGGGTCATCTTTGCATCTTTGGTCATTTATATAGGAATTTTGTTATTCAAGTGACACCCCCCCCCCCACCCCCCAAAAAATAGATGACGAAAATGAAAATGATTCAAAAAACAATTAACGTCCATCCGTTTATTGTTGGTCAGTGCTAACATCCTCTTTGCGGAAGTAGCAATTACATCGTAATTTGCACCGATAGGTTCTCACACACAGCTTGTGCAGTGGGTCAAAACCAAGAGCAAAATACAACAAAAATGTCTCTCTTTAACCAAAACAAATGGCAGTTTTCCCAGAATTCTTGCTGCATCCTGACTCTGTGACCTGGCGTCCACAGCGCAGGTTCACCTGGGAGACACTCGTACTGCTCTCACGTCGCATCTTTGGTCAGGAGGATGTATGATGCAGTAGGTAGTGAGAGTCACTGAGATTAAGATAATACATTCCCTAGGCCAGTCTTTGGCTGGGCCTTTAAGGACTGTATTCGATCTCTGATTTCAGATGCCATTAGCGCTTTCTCCTCTTGAGAAGTGGGAGGCCAAAAAAAAAAAAACCCCCGCTTGGTCTGAGTGAGGACTTCACATTCTAACGAGAAACGACACGTTTCCAATAAGCATGCCGATAATTCCTCCCATTTGTTTTCTGCTACGTACTTAACGAGCTTTATTAAACAGAAGACATTGTATTAATTTGGCAGCCCATTTTTTATCATTTGCTTCAATTAGGGCGCTATGTGTCGGCCTTCCCTTGACTGGTTGTTGGCCTGGGTGGAGCTGGACGACTGATTGCTGGAAAAGATGAGGAGAAACACTCAGCTCTTAATCCATCTAAAAGGAGGAGGGCAAATGCCTGTGTAGAGTGAAGGCCCAGACACTGTACTTGTGTTTGGATGATGGTAGGAGGGGTTGATCTCTGGCCTTTCTTTCGGGTGTGTAGACATTATAGCGCCGTCACCCCCCCCCCCCCGTCCCCCCAGCCCCCCACCCCCGACCCCCCCCCCCCCCCACCCCCAGCCTCTTTGCAGGAATAGCTGTCCTGCCAATTCACTATTCATCTCCTCTGATCTGTCCCAGTAACTCTGGGCTTTGGCAGCTGACAGTTCCCAGTTCCGTTCAGTCAAAGTTAACTGTCACACGCACACACGCACGCACACACACACTCACACACACACACACACGCGCGCACACAGAGCCTAGCAAAAGAAAAGAGAGAAAAGCCATTCAAGGAGCATATAAATCGTCTTGTCAATGATTGGTTGTTGTGAATATTCTGGCGTTCCTTGCCATGAGAGATGGATGAAAGGATACTCCACCACAGCAGAAATGGACCAAAACATGTCCTGCGGTTCTCCCCTCTCTTTCTTCTTTCAGCTCATGCCAAGAGTTTTAAGAGCAACTGAAGGAAAAGGGAAATGACATGGGAATTCTTCAACAAAACCTCAAGTCCGATTTACAAATTTACGACTGAATGGAAGGTTCTTTACCACAAACAAGTTTATTTTATGACTTGTTTTGATTTTGCTACTTGACAGCACGACAATTTTCTCCAAAACTCTTATGTTCAAGAAAATAAACCTGCGACGGAGAACTACCAAGTCAGGCCATGGTCATTTTGAAACTGTTTAAGGTTCTGGTAAGTAAATAAAACAGACCTGTTGACAACTAATTTCACGCAAGTTAACGATCAAAAACATTTTCCTTATCAGACAAAGGTTGAGACGTGAATCTTTGAGGTTCAGGTAGAGAAATAAGTTGCTGATGAAAGTTTCAGATAACATTATTGCTATTTGAGTTGATTAGTCTACCTCATTCCAGAGTTAATCATAATAATACATCACTTAAAATATGACATCAATTTTATGATGGTCGAGTCAGCGCCCTCCACTTCACTTGGACAGGTCTTTAATATGGCCTAGAATATTTTTATATATGGCTGTGGGATTCTAAAAATCCCTCCTAGAAAATTAATAAAAATCTTATCGGCACCTGAAGGAGAACACAATTGCCCTTAATGAGATTTTAAAAATATCATTCAGTCACAACATTTCAGTGATAATTTTTACCTCCCAGGCATAGTTTTCAATGTGTGATTATTTGGTACCACAATCATGGCAGGTATTTTGTATTTAGCACAATGTAGCTGTTTGCGTATTAAAATCGAATAAAATGCACACTTATTAAAAAAAATTTAATTCACATATTCAAAATATCGCATTTAACATTATACCTGTCAGTCTAGTCACGGTGGCAACGGTTCAACCAAAAAAAAGTCCACTTAAATTATTCATTTGACTGACTTGAAAAAAACAACAACAACAAAAAAATTATATATATATATATATATATATATATATATATATATTAAAATAAACAATGAACAAAATAACAAAATAAACAATGTTCAATAAAATGCTACCGTGACACAAAACAAAATCAGCTTTGATGATCCACTAAGCAATTCTTTTTCAACCACTAATCACGTTAATTGATCTTTTCTATTCTGTGGAGGCACAGCTCAGATTTCATTAGGGATAATGAGAATTTAATGTGGGGTCAAGAACAGGCCAGGCCCTTACCTTGTCAGGACATTGAGGGAAATGGTGTTTGTTTACTCCCTGCTATGCTCACTGGTGGAGACAACAACAAAAACAACAACAACGACAACAAAAACAATACCGCGGGATAGAGAGAGGGGTGCTGTCAAACCGAGAGCACGTCAAAATCCGCGTGCGCTGGGATCAGCTTACCTGTGCTAATGAAGGTGATTATTGATAGTTTTGGGATGGCATTTAGAGGACAAATGTTTATTAGGCAGGAGGAGCAGAAATGTTGAACAAAAATGTTGAATCCTGAAGAAATATTGCAATTTCACAGTATACTGGGCAAACAGTTTTGATACCTTCTGTCTGGCATAGCGCAGAAATCATAGGCATATCAATCGTTGCCGATAATTCTAAATATCCAAGTGTAGCCCAAAAGAAAAACTGAATGTTTATGTGATAGAATTTTTGAATATCTGTGTCCATTTGCTGAGTGTGTTTGTGAGAGAGGGTGTGTGTATATGTGCGTGTCTGTGTGTCCATCTGTGCATGCGTGTTTGCATGTGTCAGACGGTATCTTCTCTCTTCACTCTATGCCACACACTCATATCATGTCCAAGGGCACGCTGAGTTAGCCCCACATCCCTGGCAAACAATTCAACCCTGTCGGTCTGATTTCCTCACATCAGACCGCACAAAAGGCCAGATTCAACTCTGAATGTCTCTCCTTTTCTATTCATCTAATGCTCTCTCTGTCAAGGTCATGCCAAACAACTCTGTTTGGAAAACTGCAACCGAGAGGCCAATTAGATTCGTAACCTTTTCCGCTCTGCTTTAACGGTATTGTGGAATGTTTTCGTTGGGGTTTTTTTTTGGGGGGGGGGGGGCACTGTGGCAGAAAAATACTCGGCCGTAATCATATCGTCTCAAAGAAAGCAAGCATTGAAATGAAATGAAACTGTAAGCTTAGAGAAAAGGCAAAAGAAGATCAAATTTGTTTTCCTTTCATATTGTTTTGTTTTCAATCCGTTTTTTTTTTTTTTTTTTTTTTTTTAAGAAAGAAACGAACTGGCTGGCCCCCTCACTAAAAACGAAATGACACATTCCTCCTCCGAAACCACGTCTGAAGTCGGAAGCTCATCTGGACCGCATAAAAAAAAAAAAAAAAAAAAAAAGTAAACATGTTTTGTGATCATAATCTGAATGGAGAAAAGAACGAAAATATCAAGACTTACACTAGCATACAATATTAATGATAAATTCCCTGTTTTTGACTTACTTTATTGAAAAAAAAGATGTTTGAAATGTATAATTAAGTTGTCATACGATGAAGGGCAAAGACTTTGGGCAATATTTGACCTTTTAGAAAATGGTTCCCCAAAATGTCACCAAAGCCAGTAGATGCCCTGGACGTGAATGGCACGGAAAAGGCCCACGACCCTCAGGCCAGTTCCCACACACTGTTTCTTTTTTTTTTTAATCTGTGTGTAAAGGTGACGCTAAACCGAACTCGATATAATGCTCTGGATGCCTTTTCCTGTATGGTCTGTTTTTGGAGGAAATTATGAAGACCACATTTTCACCTCAAACTGAGAGAGCAGAACAATTTCAGATGAAGTACATGGTCCAAACGTCCTATAAAGGTGAGACACCCTGACCCTTCTTGTTATTGTTATTTTTTGTTGTTGTTGTTGTTGTTTTTACTTGAAACAGGGTTTGAACGGATCCCACAGAAGACACTTTTAATTGTCATTGCAAAGTGATGGAGTGAAGAAAGACCTGATGTTTACTGATTAACTGAGAGGACAGACAGCGGTGCGGGAATAAGGGGATCCGAAGGGACGACTCTCCTGGCCCGTGTCTCCTTGATAAGTTTGCATTTCAAAAGACCTTGGTCCAATCCATTAGGGGGGCTAGGAAAACAAGATGTTCCTCTCTGGTTTAGCTAATTAGTTTTTTTTTTTTTGTTTTTTTTTTTCTCCTAGAGCAGTCCATATTCTTAAATTGCTGTGGGGATCCAGATGTGTAACTAGGCTAATGACTGACTGGCTAACAAAGAAAAATGGGTGCCCCCTTCTTGAGCTACAGTGTAAGTCACCTTCTGGCAGCCTGCACCGCGATCACTGCCCATTTTATCCCCATTGAGCTAATTGACCACACGCGCACGCTTTTTCTACGTGCGTCGGCTTTTTCGCGTTCGTTTCTTTTTTTTGTTTGTTTTTTTTTTGTCCGACGGGGTAAGATTTAAGTTGAGCGCGCGTCCGACAGATGTTTGCGTTTTTCTCTTTAGACGCCGTCGTTATATCATTCCTCCCAAAAATCGCCTGCTTGGATCCGCCTAGGTAAGGTAAAAATGCGTTATTTGCGTTCGGAGCTGTGTGTTATAGAAAACAGAAAAGGAAGAGGTTAAGAGAGATAAAAAACAAAAACAAAAAAAAAATCAGAGAGAAAAAACTGAGAGAACTGAAAGAAAGAAAGAAAGAAAGAAAGAAAGAAAGAAAGAAAGAAAGAAATGGTCATGGTGTACTTCCAGTTATCCACGGACCTGTGAGTGCTGGACAACCGACAAAACAAATGTGAAATTTCTACGTGTTGACCGTGCGCTACAGCAGCAGCAGCTGCTTCTCAATAACTACAACAATAACTGCTTCTCTCTCAGACAGGGAACTGGCGCATTATACAGGAGGATGTCCAGGAATGACAGGACGAGCCCAGAGGGTGAAGTAATGAGAAAAGAGGGGAGGAGAGAAAAAGGGGGAGAGGTGAGCAGGGGAAAAGGAGTGGAAAAGGAAAGGAGAGGAGAAGAGTGAAGGAGAGGAGAGGTGGTTGAAGGCAGCACCTATCTACGCTTGAAGAAGAGCAGAGCTGACACAGGCCACCTCAGGAGACTCCTCCCTCACTTTCAAAGCGCTGAAAAGAAGAGGCAGCCCCTGCCAGGGGTCTTCGTGTGCTACAGAAACACCCCCCCCCCCCCCCCCTCCACCCCCCCTCCCCCCTCCTCCATCCTCCACCACCGGCGTTGACGTTCCCACCTCATCCACCTCCAGTCAAATCCACGGTAGCTCAAAATCGTACTGCCACCAGCTCCTGAACCCTGCACTACCACCCAGTAACAGCCCACCTCTCCATTCTCACCTTTGGACCTCTACACAGCTGTACCTTAACAGCTAGTGTGTGTGTTGCTGTGAGTGTTTGTGTGGACCTGACAGAGAGAGAGAGAGAGAGAGAGAGAGAGAGAGAGAGAGAGGTGGGGGGGGTGCTTGAGTGCTTTGGAGGAATACATTTTGCTTTTTGGACTAATTTTTGAGTAAATTTTGGGATAGACTAAATGTATTGGGAATTATATCAGAGACTTAGACACAGATTTGTCCACTGACTCTATATAATTACATTTCCCTGACATGCAATGTGGACGTACATATGGACCCAATTTGCAAAGAGAATGACTTGGCTATTATTTGCCTCAGAGCAAGACATGTGACAAAAGTACAAATTATGTCAGAAATTATGGCTGAGAGCGGCTATTTTGAATGTTATAGTCTCAAAAGAAAAAAAAACAGCTACATTTGTGTAACTCTCGTAAATTGGCCTCTGAAAACATACATTGTTTACTTGATGTGTAATACAAATAAACAGTTTTGTCCATGCACACCGTGTTCTTTGATTTCGAAAAAACAAACAGGCAATATGTAAATGAATGCATAAATTCACGTAAAATCATTATGTTGACATAGGAACAGAAAACAATTTCTGAACTGATTCCAAAAAAAAAAAAAAAAAAAAAAGGTGGGGGAAGATGAAGCCAGGCTCCTGAAATCAGCCAGGCCATTTGTGGACAACCAATAGAACTCATTACCCCAGCAAACTGAGAGCACCTCACCCTTTAAACCTGAATCTATCACTTCTCATTTTCCCAACTTTCTTTGTCTGCCAAAATTGGTGAAGAGGAAGGGAGTGAACAGGGAGGGAGGGATGAAAGGTGGGAAAGAAGAGAGAGAGAGAGAGAGGGAGAGAGAGAGAAGAAGAGGAGACACCACCCTTCTAACTTTTATCAGTGCTGCAAAACGCTGTTATCGTCATCCAGTGTCAAGAACTCTATCTCTCCCTCTCTCCCTCTCTCTCTCTCTCTTTTTTTTCCAGGTGACAAGCACAGACGAGAGAGAGATAAGATTGGAAAAGAATCCCACTCCACTGAGTAAATAAATAATCAATACTCATCTAAATGTAAATGAGAAAGTAGCCCTCCTTGATAGCAGGGTTTTTATCAACCAACCAATTTTCCCCCCCGACACTCACTGGGCCTCAACCAAATCACCATCATTCAGCTCTCATGTAATGGAGAAGAAAAAAAAAGAACAGAGAGAGAGAGAGAGAGAGAGAGAGAGAGAGAAAAGAAAACTGATGTGAGTGGGTCATGTGAGATGAACCAAGATCAGTCAGCCTTCCCCAATACCTTGATACAAGAAATGCCCTTTTGTTTTCAGCGTCTTTTCTCTTTTTCTTTTTTTTTGGGTGGGGGTGGGGGGGGCACTGAATCTTTTTTTATCAATTACATATGTCAATATGGTTTTCAAAAGTATTTCTCATGCAGGGTGTGAGTACTTGTACTCTGTAAAATCAACTTTTTTTTTTTTTTATCAATTTGTATAGATCTATGAGTTTATTTCTGAATTAGTGCTGGCCTCTGATTTTGTTGAATAGGACATATCGGGGTGTTTTTTTAAGTACGAGCTGTATTGATTTCACATTGTCAGGCAACAGAAACGCCAGGTGCATACATTTTTTTCAACTGGCAACTGGCAGACGGCTGGCAATCAGCAGCGTGAAACATAATAACAGGATAACACAGAGAAATGAAAATGTAGCAGTCAAGGTGAGAGGCGTGCTTGAAGAACGTTCCAGTGTCTGAGAAATATTGATAATAGCAACAACAACAACAACAACAACAACAACAAAAAGTCTGAGAAAATGATATATGAAATACCGCAATAAGTACTACACAGCAACACCGTCTGTACCAACATTCATAACCATATGTAATTCGGATAAATATTTCAGAACATCTGTCTCCTATCGCGGCTTATCCGTGGTCACCGTGAATCACATCTCAGAAACGATTTGAACGTGTCTAATTCAACTTTGAAAGACGCGCAGTCACACTCCAAAGCCGATGTCTCTGAAGGGGCTACCAGAAACTCAAAAAAACGAATGGATTTTTGGGTCGGGACAATTTGAATGAATTCTTTCGCCCTGGCTATTTGCCAAGAAAATACCAGGGTCCATTGCTCGAAAATCAGGCGTAGAAGAACTAAGCAAAGCAGACAGGCAAAAGAGTGAGGCGAACTCTGAGGCTGTCGTTAGTAAAGTCCACTCCTGGACGGAAAAGGACCACGTCCAGCGTTGGGGCAGGGACGTAAACACAGACTGACAGCCTTTCTAAAGACCTCGCAGCTTTTACTGACAACTGGACGGGATGGTGTGAAAGCACGGGAGTTCAGACCGATTCTGCCACGGTTACTAAGTGACATCGCGCTAGGCGGCGGGATTAACAGAGGTGGAAGATTCCTGTCCTCACGTTGCTCTCGGTCGTCACCACAGCAACAAAGAAGATACGCTGTACTGAGGTAGCTTCCTCGAATTCTCAGGCAGTTTTTTTTTTTTTTTTTAAATTACTTCCCAGTCTGCGGAAGACTGGAAATTCATTTCGGCCATCGAACATCCAATGAATCATCAGCAATGGCAGTAAGATTTACAGCTACAACCGCCCCCCCCCCTCACCCCAAAGTCTTTATTCCAAGAACAAACAAACAAACAAACAAACAAACAAACAAAAACATAAACAGCGACCCAACGTAGAGCATCCTTTGGCTGTATGGTCGCCGTAGGAGAGTCTACGGCAGGCGCCACGGGAACACTGCCAAACAGGAAGGCGTGCCGGCACTTGCTGAAAAACGTCAAAAAAAAAAAAAGAAAAAAGAAAAGAAAAAAAAAAGCTGCAAACATCTGTCTGGGACCAGTTAGATAGATCAGGTGGTTGTCTCTGACTCTCCCTGTCATGCATACGCAAAGCAGGGGGAATATGAAGAGGAGGGAAAGGGGTAAGGGAGGGACTTCTGGTGAGGAGAAAGGAACACCAACATCTGCCCGGGATGAGCTGGCGTGGAGGGGGACCCGCGTCGTTTTTATGCCTCACCACCGCGTCTTCCGAGACCTCACGGTAAAATTAGCTGACACCTGTTATCAGAGACAAAGCTGTCAGAAACCCGGATACTGCAAGAGTAACGATTCCAGAAAAAAAAAAAAGTCTCCTTGTGAGACAAAAGACTGAAGATGGTTTCTGATGGGAAATGCTAAATGACACAAGAACTGTGGCAAGTGTACTTTTTTTTTTTTTGATGAGAAGGGAAGTTGAACAGATGAGAAGATGAATAACTGACAACCATGGCTCTCCTGCAGTAAAATAAAACAAGAAATTTATGACATTTCTCTGTTAGCATTGTTTTACTCTCTTGATTTATATTGAATGAAGGCAGAATGCACTGATCATTGTGAAATAAACAATGACAATAAACAATTACAAAACCATTCTCAGTTTTAGTTTCATGTGTGCTCACAATAATTCATATAAACATTAAGAATATACCCAAAGTAACTTAAATAACTATAAACAGTAGAGCTCGTTGAAGAAAGCCACCCCCCCCCCTTCACCACCCCCACATTCGAACCTTCTCCTGCTGTTATAGAGAAAGACAGCGCAGAGCATTTCACGTGCTTTGGTATCTTCCATTACCTTCACGGCTGCCCTCAGATAAGACCCCCACGGGTCCCGTGGGGAGTTGGCCCATCCAGGGAAACGATGAGCCAGACAGGCCTCCTCCTCTGGAAGGCTCGCCTGGTAGACAGCTCTGAAAAACATAAAGAGAATCATCGTCGAGAGAAACACCCCCTCCCTCCTCGCCATAATAGCAGCATTCAATAAGTGTGAAACTCCGGCCAGCTGTCTCCAGTCTGTCTACAGGACGACAGGACGCACTTAATTACGCGTCCAACGCGCACCGTAACCGCCGGTATCCAAATATGTTTGCGTTTTAGGCTAAACGATCAATTATATGAATTAAGGGGAAATTACGTAATTTCAAACACGTGCTGTGGGAGAGAAGAAAAGCGAACCAAAAAAAGAAAAGAAAAGAAAAAAAAACGATACAGAATGAGAAAAAAAGGTGTGTTTTAAGGGCTTAAAATAATATTTATGCGACTGATATGCTCATATCTAAGGCTTTTTTACATTTTTTTTTTTTCCTTGCGGTGGAAAATTGTCTCGCTAAGTTCTGCCAGACACTGTCTGAATCTGCTTAAGGGTGGGGGGGGTGGGGGGGGGGGGGGGGGGGGGGGGGGGGAGATTTGCAGACGATTCCCAAAACCATTTTCGACTCAAACTTCTTAAGACCATCGGGGAGAGAAAGAGCTGAAAGACAAAAAAATAAAGAAATAAAAAAAAATAAAAGAAGTGAAGAAAGTGAGATCTCGACAGCATGAAGTCACTCCTCAGTGTTCTTTTTTAACACCAGCTGTTTTCATTTAAAGCCAAGGTATTCATCCCACTTTAGAGCCCAGAATCATCCACTCTCCTCTGTAATCACGGCCCATTTGCAGACTTTGGGGAAAAACACAATACCAGTACATCCAGTAACACTGAGAGCAATCATGTTGTACAGTTGAGATACTTTTTTTTTGTTTTTTTTTTTGGTTTTTTTTGCTTTTAAACACCTCCGCCTTAGGGAAGAAATTTGCCGTTAGCTTGGTTGCCATTCCGTCCTCCTTCATTACCCCACAGACCATCATGCACTCATCGGGGTTCTCCCTTTCACAAACCCCAGATCTCCAAGTGAAACTATTCCTTTCCCTTTCTCTGTGTGTGTATTATAGAAGAACAAAATTGGATTATTTCTTTCTTCTTCTCTTTTTTTTTAAAATTTTTTTGGACACCTTTCTTCCTCCGGAAAATGTGTATCTTTGTGTCTCGGCGTGTATTTCTTTTCTAGCTTTTCCTCACATCGGCGACTCTGCTCCGGAGTTAGCCGTTCTCAATCGCATTTCTCGACTGTTGACCCGCCAGCCATTTAAAGACCAATTTCCACAGACCATAACGCCTTTATCGCTGCTGTTGTCAACTCAATTTTCGAATTTCACCATACACCCCGCCATCCTCTATTGAAGTGTCATCTGATTTGCTGCGTTACTGACAAGGCCACAGTCATCACAGAATTCTCCATGCTCTCTCTCTCTCTCTCTCTCTCTCTCTCTGTCTGCCTCTGATGCCTAGATTACATCAGACTACAAGCTAGTGTCAGATTTGGAGCTATGGCTGTTTATTGCCTTTAATCAGAAATGTTTGGTTTGTTGAGAATATGAGATTATGGGATTTTTCTATACATATACATTTATTATGATCCGGTAGGAGACCGCGGGGGTATGTCTGGGGTCACATGTCCAGTCTCTTGACCACACTGTAAATGTGAAGGTCATTCGTTGCCCTCAGTGAAGGTTTTTATTTTTTTTTTCTCTTGATATCAGAAAAGCAGTAAATAAACTTTAAGGCTATCCTAAATCTACACATGTACTTACTGTAAACGGCTCAAACTCAGACGTTTGTGTCACTGGTGAACAAAGAGAGGTCAAAGGGGCAAACTCTTCTAAACACTTTTAAAAAATGTTCACCTCCTCAGAGACAAAAAGA
>NC_044495.1:52551293-52553793 GCF_902362185.1 Chanos chanos | reverse complement strand
TTCTAATCAAGGACAGGTGACCACTCAGAACAAACTGACTTCATACTCCAAATACGTAAATAATACTACGCTGTTATCCTTAAAAGATGAGACATTATTTTTGCACTATGAACATCGTTCTTTAGATACTTACAAAGAGAGTTACGTGGACCTTTTAATATAGTACGAGGACACACTCTTACACTCTTGCAACCGAAGGAGAAAACGTTCATTTGGCATTTTTTTTTTTTTAAAGGCTATAGTTTGACAGAAATGTCTCTATGTCTTGTTTGATCATAAATTGAACCGAGTCATTTCTTTATAACAGTTCTAACCACAGAGGTTTTCTATAGTTTTACTCATACTGTACATTCAGACTTTACTATAAGCGGCAAAAATGGCAGCGAAGGTCAGAGCGGTATTGTGAACGTTGCGTTTCACCTGCTGACAGAGGAGGGTATAGTAACTGGATAAATGCTAAAGAGAAATGATCAAACAAGCAGACTGTTGTGTCTCCCTGTAGGATTTTTCATCCTCTAGGGCTGAGTGTCAGTGAAGAATGTGACAATAAAACATGGCAGCTGTCACTAACCAGCAAACTCAGACTCCTCATCTCTTGCTTTGAATTCAAATATGAATATATACACCAAACAAGTAAAACACGATTACTCCCTGTCGTATTTGATTTTCTTTCTTTCTTTTGTTCTTTTTTTTTTTTTTTACAATTCTGTGTGAAGCAAGTTCTGAGAAGTTATTCTTCTTATAAAATATAACGTTTCGCTTCACAGAGTCGAAGAAAAAGAAAGAAGGAAAGAAAGAAAGAGAGAAAAAAGCGCTACCTTTTTCATTCAAATTTTATGCAGGTGGTGAAAGACTCTTCTTTGGATAGCCTGAGGGTGTGCCTTTGGATGCTGTTAAATTCTTTAAGAAGGCTTTTAACAACATCTCGATTCAGAGTAAACGGGCTTCTGAGAATTGGCTGAGCTTTGGAAACCCTGCATCACACATTTCAGATGAAAGAATATATATTCAAAAACAGAAAGTATCCATCCAGCTAAATGACACAATCAAAGCATTACATTAATGAATTTATATACACAGTATTCTGTTCTAGAATATTGTAATGTAGATACAGTCAAAGCCATGAACAGCCTGGCTGCTTAAGCCATGAAAAATCTGACTGTCTTCAACCAGTGAATAAACAAATAAACATAAAAATAAATTCAATAATTACTTTCATATTTACCTTGCAAGCTAAGGAGTGTCAAATTCCCACAAAAGTCTGTGCCGTTTGGCCACTGAAATGGCTAAATCTGCTTTTTGGATGACAAGACGTGGAGAGCTTCAGCGAGAAACATATAATCACACTTAGGGAGGAAAAAAAAAAAACCCCTCGATATTTACTCTAATTTTTCCCAAACCTGTTTGGGGTACACGGCTGTGCGGGCCCGCCCCTGGGAGCAGGCGAGGTTGCCCCTGCATCTGGAGAAATGAGTTTGACCCCCTCAAAGGGCGAGGAAGTTGCCCCCCGAAAAAAAGGCGCAAACAAAAGCTGCGTCGGGTGAGAAGGGGTTGGGGGGGGGGAGGGGGGGGGCGGTGGGGGTGCCCAGTGCGCTATTCATCGCGGCTAATGACTTGTTCATTAAGAATGATGATGGATAAAGCCTTCTCATGCTGAGATGAAATCAAGATTTATATGCGTTGTTTCCTCGCCCAACTTGTGGGAAGATCATCATCATTTAATTCTATCTCTGCGGCCCGTGATGGGCATCCGGAGAGCTGGGTTATCAAACGGTGCAGTCAGCTGGCAAAAGCCGGAAGAAAAAAAAAAAAGAAAAAGAAAAAAAGGAAAAAAAAAAAAAACGTGCGGTTGGCACATCTGGAGCTCACGGCCGCAGCTGAGGGTGAGGTATGGCTGCTGGCAGGAAGCCAAAGCATAGGGAGAGAAAGAGAGAGAGAGAGAGAGAGAGAATGAGAGAAAGAGAGAATAAGAGAGAGAGAGAGAGAGAGACTTCAGGAGTACCGTCACATCTACCCAGGCTTCTCCTTGTTTAGTTCATCATCATTATTTATTCCCTTATTTATCACCCCCCCCCAACCCACCCAACCCGTAACTACAATACGAACGTGTGCAGTAGAGTTTCATCCACAATCTCAGTGTTAAAAAGGAAGAAAGAAAGACTAAGCCAAAAAAGAAAGAAAGAAAGAAAGAAAGGAGAGAGTTAAGAAAAAAAAAATCCACATTAGTGTGTTCTCACATTCGCGACCTACCTCTCTCTCTCTTTAGGTCCTTATCTGGTGCTGGAAATAGGACCCCAGACACTTCATCAGTGTCTTTCAGCCTGCTATCTCCTGCTCCCAACTTTTATTAAAACTTCAGCTCTTATCAGCTCCCAGGTAATTCAGGCATGACAAATTGGGCACCAGATGCCACCTCTATCAGAGGCCAGGGCTTGACTCTCACCCCCCCACCCCCCAACCCCATCCCCCTACCCCCCTACTCGCCCCAGCCTCAAGCCTC
>NC_044495.1:52506293-52546293 GCF_902362185.1 Chanos chanos | reverse complement strand
CTGTCAGAAAAGCGTACAGGCGACGTGACACCTGCACTCTATACACAGAACATTTTTTTAGACTTTTTTTTTTTTTTAACAAAAAGAAGAGAAGATACTTGAGCACACGTTCTTCAGTTCAGTTCCACTGTTATTCACGACTCACTTTTACTATTACATTTTATACCACCCTCATTTATATTACAGACACTTTTATCCAAAGCGACTTCCAAGATAAGACAACCTCAAATCCAAGGGGCACACGGATTCTTTCTTTTCTTTCTTTCTTTCTTTCTTTCTTTCTTTCTTTCTTTCTTTCTTTCCAGTCAGTCAGCATGCTGTGACACAGAAGGGTGAGTTAGCAGTTTACAATGCAGAGTGGATCTCTGATGAATAAGCAAAGGAGTGAAGGTAAAGAACAGGTGTGGGGCCAGGCAGATGTTGTCATTTACATTGAGAAAGATGCCTGGGGTCTATATCTGGCTATTGCTGTAAATGACTTTGACAACCTTTCACAGAAGCCGTGTCTGCTATGACTTTCAAATCCTATAATCAAAGCTGACAAAACCCGGATGAGTAAAAGGTAGTCCTCCCTATGAAGAAATATGTTCAAGAGGAACAGTTATCTTTCTTTCCTCTGACCTGATTCAAAGAGAGCATAACTATATTTGTAAAGAGTGTGCTCACTGAACTTATATGAACTGATAAAAATGAAAGTATATATATATAAAAACATCATTTAAACGGTATAAATGTTTAACTAATCAAACATCTCACATCACAATGCTATCTGACATACGTTTCTCTGAGTACAAAGCACTTGTGAAGGAGACACGTATAAAAATAGCTAACCTGTAATTAATATAGACATGGTAATTGACAGAATAACTGCTCAAGATACAACCAATACCACTACAAATGGAAAACACAGAATTTCTAACTTTAGAAATCGTGTGTAATTATTGATGTAATCAAAGGTTTCTTGCTGATAATTTCTGAAGATTTTCGCTAGGACATCGCAGCTCTCAGATAGCTAGGTATCAAGGCTGTAGAATCTCATACCAGGTGTGTATTTTCATTTTATTTATCTATTTATTTATTTGTTTGTTTGTTGTTTGGTTGGTTGGTTGATTTTCTTAAAAGCATTAAGTCTGTACTAATATTCTCTTTCAAGGCTCCTCAGTCATAAAAAAAAAAAGAAAAAAAAATACCGTCTGAATTGGCACTCATTGATTTTCCCTTTATTGAACTTGTTTTGTTGGCTGCTCACGGGCTGCGAATGCCTGCTTCACTCAATGCAGTCAAGTCTTTGTAGATACACATCAAGTAGAGGAGAATGGGACATGGTTGGTTACAGTGACAGCTCAGCAGACTCCTTAAAAACCAGCACATAGCTCAGCACCTCAGTACTATACCACTCGTTAATGATGCCAATAAGGCAGTGAGAACCTGCAACCCCTGTACTGCAGTGTCTCTTCATCAGCCACACGTCAATCAAAGAGAGGATACTGCTAGTCAGTGCTGCTCTTCTGTTATGGTCTAACCAAAAACTGAAATATAACACGGATAAATACGAATGTACATACACACACATATACACATACACACACACAGACAGAAAGGCAGGAGCTAATGCTCTCATGCGCAAGTATACACGCTCACATTTCCTGTACGTACTGAGAAAAAAAAAAAATCTGATTTAATGTCTCCATCCTTTGCTTTCTGCTGGAGTCTGCCCAATTATTTTCTACTACAGAACTTCACCAAAGTAACAGACACAGGGAAAACAAACACTACCTCTCTCAGTCAGTCTGAGCTCTCCCTCCTGTCCCCCATTCAACCGACAAACACGCTTCTTCCCTTTCCAACCTTCATCATTCTTCTACTCCCTTCTCCTTGTAGAACTTTGCCAAAGTCCTTGGAAGTTGCCAAACGCGGTCATGCCTGCTTAGCTTTTTCGACTGATTGTGCCAAGGAAGGGAAAATAAGACACAGATGTATACACAAACTCTGGGTGGTGCCAGGGATAAGACAGCTAATGGCTTCATCTCGACCCTCCCTTTGCAATAGGGCACAGGTGGAAGATAATTAGAAAACCTCCCTTTCAAAGTCAACGCCTTACCGGTTTTGACAACCGCAAGGGGTTAATTCTATCTCATAAACTCCCCTCTCACCATCGCCGCAACTACTTACTGAAAATAAAACTGTGTGAGCTTGACTCCCAGTTGATCATACTGGGCACTGCTTCACCAGGCCTCAGAGGGGAACAGTTTGCGTTGGCATCGACCAGCAAAGGGGAAATGAAATCCCCCCCCCCCACCAAACAGACCCCTCTCCGTACAAACATACTCGCGCAAAAAAAAAAACCCTGCCGAAAAAAAGGAGTCCCAAACCAGACCTTCCGCTGTCAGCTCATTCTGGCCGGATGACACTCTCCGGAGGGGAGTTATGGTTCTCCGGCCAAAAAACTGAGGAGCGGTGTGGGTATCGGAGGGGTGGCCCACCGTATAAAACAGGGGCTCATTACCATCAAGTCCCATCTCATCAGCCAAAAACAGCAGACAACATGCCACCGTGAAGAAATTACAATAGATGAGGGCTTTTGATCGTAAGACCAAGTCAAGATGAAGAACAGACACACATAGCAGATGCTTGGTAACAACTGAGACCTCCGCCATTATTGAAAAACCAAAAAAAAACAAAAAAAAACCCCCAAAAAATCAAAACATCTCTACCCTGCGGTCCAGCCGGCCAAATTTTACAACATATTTGACCAAAACTCTTTAGCGACAGGCCGCTAGCAGCTGAAAACATCCTTCCACCACCAGTCAGATAAATGACCAGTTCCTGCACAAGCCCTTTATTAAAATGTGCTTTGGTTTACAAAACTAGAAAGACTTGACAGACCTCTAAAGACAAAAAAAAAAAAAAAAAAAAGGGCCACTAAATCCTTCTCCGCGCAAGCAGAACAGAACAAAATAATCCTGCGTGACCAATCACTAAGAGATAGAGTATGCTAATATCTTAGCATGAGTAGTTTCAGAAAAAGACTTTAAAGACTCCCTCCTTTTTTTTTTTTTTTGAGCGGCTGTGACAGCGGGGCGAGACGTGTGCGTCTTCAGACGGGCGAAAGCGAGCGTCTCATTACGGCAGGTTTCGGCTGACGCAGATTGATCGGAGTGTGCGCGGACACTTGAGACACGCCGATATAAAGTACATTAAACATCTCCCGCCGCATTTCACCTGACACCGCACGTTTACACTTATCTGTCCTCCTTTCCCTCCAACGCTTTTGTCACTGTTTTTGGAGATTTTGGCTGAAAAACTGAATTCTTTTTTTTTTTTTTGGTTTCAAAGCTTGAGAGAGAGAGAGAGAGAGAGAGAGAGAGAGAAACTGACTTCCAGACAGACTCTTCAGCCAAAAAGGAAACCAGAGTCCAGATTATGAAACATTTTGACAATGGTCCAACATATGCGTGTTTGTTTTAAACAGAGTTCTAAATCATAATTCATCATTTCCAACCAAACCAAACCAAACCAAATGAAACAGCTCAAGTGTCCCCCCGCGTGACAAAAAAAAAATCTTTATTTTTTAGATGCAAAAAATTAAGAAGAGGAAAAACAAACTGCCTTGAGAACAGTCTGGTTTAAAGACCATTTTCACATTACAGAATGTGCTGGAAGCAAGTTTCTTATCCAGCCCTAAAATGAGGTATTGTTCACAGTTTCAAACTTTTCTTTTCTCATCTTTTTTTTCCCTCCTTCCAAATTCAAGTTGTAATTTGAACTTCAAAGCTTCACATTATCCTCAAGTCACACGGAGACCAATCAAACAGGGCTTTGAACTCTGTAACCAGAGAAGACCTGGCCAGAAAAAAAAAGAAAGAAAGAATAGACAGAAAGAAAAAAAGGGAAAAAAGCACATATGTGCCTTTCAAAATATAGTAAAAAACACCCATCCCAAAAACTACCTCAGACTACCTTCAACTATTCAGACACACTACAATGCCTATTTAATGACCAGGTTTCCAACGGTAGGAACTGGAAAGATCAAAGACTCCAGAACTACATCTCTCAGCCAGTTTTATTAGATCAGAAAGTGTAGCAGGGCCTTGCACTGCAGGAGATAAGCAACACAAAGGATGGGATAGTCCAAACCTAAATCTATAACACACACACACACACACACACACACACATTCTTTTTAAATTGCAATGCCAAGACAGTTCCTCCTGCTATCTAAAGAGAAAGAGACAAACAGGGAGAGAGTGTGGTGGACATGGATGATGTGGAGAGACCATGGCATATTACTGCCACTCTTTTGGTAATTCTATTCCACAGCTGCAGCGCACAGTTTCCCAATGCCGAGGCCAAACGCAAACTAAACTACGCGCTTCTGATTCTAATCACATTTTAATTAATGAGCAATTAGCGAAGAATGTTGCAGGATGTTTAAACATTTCCTTTCTTCCACATTCTTTTTTTTTTCTTTTTTTTTTTTGGTCCCTTTTTTGATTTGGTCCGGTCTTTCATTTTGCAAATGAGAGATCGGTAACCTGGCTGGCCACCGAATTCCGATACGTCTGAACGTTCAAATTTCCAGCGTGCCAAACATTTGAACTTTTTCGATTAAAAACATACGCTCTAACAAACATTTTCCTGTTGTCTTATTAAGTTTAATCGCCCATTTGAACACAACCATTTCTCTTCTCTCCAAGTTTAAAAAACAACCCACACAATCATCAGTGTAATCCTTCAAATTGCTAGAATCAACATTTCAAGTCAATGTGCTTTTAATTTAAACTTGTGTTGATTTAATGTTTCTCCCAGGAAAAACCGAACAACTAATCCACCAACTTCACAAAACGCCTCAGTGTTTCTGACTGAAATTACCAAATAGTACAAAGAAAGAAGGAAGGAAAAATCAGTCAGAGGAGCTTTTAAAAGGCCTGTTTAAACTAACTTCACCAACTTTCCATTTCAAATTTTCACCATGGTTCAAACATTTGCGTCCAACCAGCACAGTGGCTGCTTGACCTAAGCTCACCTCTCTTAACTCTTAAGAGTTGCTTTGGACCATCAAACTCAGCAGGGCACAGATGTAACTTTAATACTTAAACCCATTTTGCTCTAAAAATGGCTGAATAAATGTGAAAGTTGAATAATAATAATCGGCTGACAGATTAATAGCTGGAATAAAAAAGTTGCCTGGGTGGGCCCACTTACATTCCGTACAAAGGTCGACTGTTTCACTGCCAACGCGCGGCTCCCTGCCTGTCGACCACTGCCAGACTCACAGGGCGTTCTCAGCTGTGGACAGAATTTGGAATGTTTGAATCCATTCTCACCAGTATCCCAAGAACGCTCAGCAACTACAAATTACTACCAAAGCAAATATAGAAAAGACAGAGAGGGAGACAGAGAGAGAGGAGAGACAGAGAGAGGAGAGACAGAAAGAGAGAGAGAGAGAGAGAGAGAGAGAGAGATGCCAAGTTGAGTGGTCAGTGAGCAGCAGACAGGAAGAAGGCAGCTGTCAGCTCCTATTGAAGGTTAGTAGATGAATCTGATCATCAGCACCTCAAGGCCTGGACAGCGCCGCGACCCGAAGACTATTTATCACTGAGTCTGCCCCGTACAAATAGTCCAAGCAAAAGATTCTCTCTGGAGGCTCTCACACACATGATGTCGGCCTGATCGTCCTCTCATAGAAGCAAAATAAATATCAAGATCAAAGACATTCTTCTTTAAGTTCTTTCTAAAGATTCAGAGTTACTACCTACTGCCCATTGCGTTGATAACATTTTGACAGTCGTATCGACCTGTAAAATACAGAATAACTCATTAAAGGATATCTGTTATTGTTGTTGAAAATTCAGTTACTTATGGAGACATATATATTTCTTTAGACTGTTTATTTTGAAACACATATGTTATACCTATATTCTATGTCAAAAACAAAACAAAACAAAAAACTAGGGAAACGTAAAATGCAGTATTAATTACATATGTATTAGTTGTTTAATGATTATGATTATTAAAAACTGTTGTGCTAATGAGGTTATTAAAGTGTCTTTAAATGAGAAATAGCTTACATTGAGAATGAGTCTTACATGGTGTGTACAGCTCACACCAAACAACTAATTCACTTTTGTTAAATTCACATTTGAATCAAATTGAATCTGAATAGTACCCTCAAACCGTACCGATCTCTGCGGATGAGTCAATGTTGTGACATTATGCCCTACTAAAAAAACATATAACTCAAGGTTACATTCAGAAATGTCTTAAAATCTTAAAATGTTATTTTTTTAACAAAAGCAGAAGCACAAATGATCCTGAGTGCTCTTTAACAAGTCTCTTAAATATATATATATATATATATATATATATTGTTTTCCATCAGCAGATAGCAATGCTGTACTTGTCAAATCACTCCCCAACTTCCTTTCCCTTTTTAACGCTGCAGGCCACACAAGCAAGAGCCACCCCCCAGCAGCCCCATCCACCGCCTCCACCCCCCCCTACCACCACTGCCCAGCCTTTCAAATCCTCTCTCCTAATTGCATTGCTTTTTAGCACAGTAAATCTCCCCGTGTCACCCTCTCGGCTCTCCAGGCATGACGTATAGCCTCTGTGCCAGAACGGCCGGCCGTTCTCAAAACTTCCTGGCTTTGAATTTTGAACTTTAATGATATGATTAATGACCAAATTAATTAATCGCTAAATGTATGCTAATTGTTTAATTGGTCGCTTGATCTATATAATATCATTTATAAATTAAATGAGTTGATTTAGCTTGCTTATTGATTAAATGTGACAAAGAGTTATTTAGTGCACTACCTGATTTGCAATTTTCTCAATTAATTCACAAAAAAAAGAAAGGAATAAAAAAAAAGAAAAAGGAAAAGTGGGTATGGGAAAGTGGGTTTCGTACAGGTGACCTAAACCGGCACTGACAAAACTGTTCCTATTTATGAAATAAAGTAAGACATAATGATCCATTAATATTAATGTATACTGTAAATTTTCATAAGGGGCTAACTTTGAGGAAAGCTAATCTGCCACCATTTGTCACTGTAGATATAGGTGAGCTTCAGTTTTGAAATAATGAGAAAAAGCTTTAACATTCGATTATCCTCAAAGGAGAAAGACAACAGATTCTCCTGGTCGCCCTTAAAATAGTTTACTGCTTACATGTAAAATATAATCATAAACAGTTTTATTGGGTCTATGTCATCCCTGCTAAGTCCTATTAGTCTTGAAAGACACTAGTTAAAATTTATCTGAATTTAGGAAGTGAAAGGGGCGTTTTAGGACTTTCCATTTTGGTCTACTAAATTCATTTTTTAAATTCTGTATACTTACAAATTACTAAAAAAGGACAAAAAAACCCCCCACCAAAAGCAAACAAAAAAACAAAATCAGCAACATAACACGTGACAAACTGCAGTGAAAGAATTTTAAAGGCATACAACTCAGTGCATGTATTAAGGCCTATTTCAATATTTGTTTACAAGGCTTTGAAACAATAAATCTAAGAAGGTTTTGCAGTTGCGCTTTTTCAGGTGTAGATTTACGACTAGGGTTTAGAGGCATTACATGGAGAGGAGCTGCTGACACCACCCTTCTGTACTTATTTATGGAGCGTATAGGGGAATGGCAGGAGAGAATATGTAGAAAGGCACTCCCTTCTCCTGTTGGTGTCTGATGGGCAGGGAATCAGCCAAGAGCAACAATATCCAGCCCTCTAGCTTTCCAGCTACGGCGCCACATGGCTCTTGAATGAGAAACAAACTCCTTGACTATGGTTGCCTGTAACTACTGCACCCTCCTGCACACTGGTTCTCACCAGATGTCCATTTGCAGCACTCAGGCCAACAGTAATACTGACAGAAATCCATCAGTTTACTCACTGTGAGCCCAAGTTCCACTGAGATGACTAAAGAGAGAAGAAGAGGAAGAAGAAGAAGAAGATGATGATAAAAAAGAAGATAAGCAAGCATGAGACAAAAAGGGAGAGAGAAACAAAAAGAGAGAGAGAGGGCAGAGAAGGAGAGAGAGAGACAGAGAGAGAGAGAGAGAAACAACTTTGATATATGGACAGAGAGGCCAAAAAGCAACCCTGTCCAAAGCTAAGGATTCCAAGCAGTGATGGACGGACAACCAGAACGTGTCTGTAGTGCTTACATTTCGTGATTGTCAAAGGAAGGAAGATTTTTTAGGGGATGGCTCATAATTCTAGAGTCTGGATCTCATCAGCTCCTCTAACTGTTATTGAAACGGAGTAACGGCCTCAGGAGAGACTGAGCTATGGAGAAAAGGTGTCAGTTTGTGGGGCCTAGGTCTTTGAAAACAGTGTGATTTCGCAAAGGGAGCGTTCTCAGCAGGACAGGAGCTAGGCAGCAGCTCTAACTAAAGCCACATGGAGTCTGACGATTCTCCCGACAGTAAGACAGAGCAGATGTTCCTCACTGTCCTTTTATAATGAGCCAGTGATCACAAACAGACCACAAAACACATAGACAAAGAAAGGTGGGGTGGAGGGGGGGGGGGGGTGCAGAGAGGGAGAAAGGGACAGAGTGTGAGGGAGAGACAAAGAAAATGTTGACTCTAATCCAGTAATGTGTTTTTGATAAAATCGGTCTCCTAGAATTGTCCGTGTCACCGCAACATTAGAAACCGCCTATCCGAAACAATTATCGAAAACTTACATACATGTTTTAGGTTTGTTCTCATTGTTTAAGCGATTCAGCTCCCCAGTAACGTAGAACTGATCATCGTGACCTTTGAATGGGAATGGAATTAACCCAAGAGATCACCGAAAACTCGAGTTTCGGGTTCCAGGCGATGGTACGGGCGCTTATTTTCTTTGTCTCGTTTCGTGCTGTCCTGTTCATTCTGGCATTCGTCAGCTCCATTACTGCCACAACCGTCACATCTCTTTGAGCCCAATGAGAAACAGCAGTTGTTTTAGGCGCAGGCTAAAGGTGAGCTCATTTCCAGTGAAAAGTGTGCATCTCCACTCACTCTCTTTCTCTACACGAGGCCCAGGGGATTAGCTACCCCATCACACTGCTATGCACTTTAAACCCCCCCCCCCCCCCCCCCCCCCCCCCCCCACCCCGTCTTACATTCCAGAAGTCTCTCCCAGTCATTTTAATGTGTATTTCTCTATGTTTCCCTCCTGTGCCTGTCTGCATGCAGTATTGCTAGTGAAGTTCTCTCCAGAGACGCCTTGAACGTGAGAGCGGTTTCGTATGACACGAAAAAACGTTAATGTAAATATGTCATGCCGCCTGGTACAAACGTATATTTACTGATGACTTCAAAGATTTTCCCGCTGCATCATAACTTCAGCGTTGTCATACTAAACATGTCAGTGCGTAGTACTAATGTGTAATTACATCTTTATTACATCGTACTACAACTGTTTGCATTACGTTGCATGAATATCGATTGCAAATGATATACTATAGGTCCTAGATATTTCTGGAGAGTATTTCATGAGCAAAGCAACAGGTTAAGCGCCAACAGCGCGAACACAGAGGAGAGCCGTGGCGTGGGAAAGCGGAGAGGTATGGAGACGGAGGAATGCGCGAACGGAGGAACGGGGATGGAAGGTAAGGGGTCGCGGAGGTGGGAAAGCATGGTATGCACTTCTCTTTTATTCTTCCAACCTCCTTTTTTTTTTTTCCTCGCAGTTTTCTGGGAGGTGATGGATGGCGCGGGGTAGTGCCAGCAGCGGGGTCCGTAGGAGGAGCTCATTCGGCGCTGCCGAGCGTGATTTATGACAAGGAGAGGGGCACGCGCTACACTCCGCCATTTGCCATTTGGCCCTCCCGCTCCTCTCAAACGCCGCACCAGACATGGGCTTCGGGGGGGCATCCAATTGACACAGCGACTGCACACATCTGACCGGGAGTATGGACGGCCTTTTTCTGATCAGCAAAACACGAAGCAGAGAGATAGTGGGAAAAGTCCAAAGATGGATAACAAGATTGTTTTTTTGTTTTTTTTCTTTTATTACATATTTATTTGTCGTGATCATCTTTTTTTATTTTGCAAAGTGAAATGAAAGAAAGAAAGAAAGAAAGAAAGAAAGAAAGAAAGAATAAAATAAACAACAAGCACTTCATTCGAATCTTTTTTTTTTTTTCACTCAGTTGTCATTGGAGCTATCTAACCTCAAAGAGCTACAGAAGAGAGGCCAAGAGTTCTGAAAAATACCAATCTTTCAGGCAATCACAACATATACCTCTGCCATACGGTTACTCTGAACTCCGAGTTTCACACACAGACACCCCTGTTTCACGCAGGCTAATTGCTACCTGTCACATTCTGATGTCAACTCGACCGCGTTTCCTGAGACGTTCTTCTTCTTTTGATGAAGCTCAAAATATTATCTTAGCCATGAAAAAACACGAGCTGAGCGTGACACGTGGGGTAATTATCATGTCAGAGAAGCTGATTAGCCGTGCTCATAAAAACATGACCCCTAGCCCAACAAAACAAGGCCACCCGTATTTATGAGAGGACTACGGGAGCAGCACCTGAGCAAGCCATTACCCTGTCACAACAGAAACTCACCTTCAGAAAATACCCACTTAAACATTTCCACATGTGACTCACATCAAACTGCTTATCAGCGTTTGTTAAACTTGCTGAGTAGCATTGCTTGCTAGCTACGTTTTTGCTAATCGCCTACACAGACTTAGAGTTCAAGATAGGTCGCTTAAGTTTTTGGGAGTGAAGACATCTGACAAGAACCACTGACTAAATAGTTTCGGTCTGTAAAAGGCTTAAGGAACACCAATTATTTTTTGAACTGATGAACTGCAAACAACACGAGAATTTGAAATGTTTTTCATTTTTTAGCGAGTATGTTTAGTGCTCATCCAAGGTGACTTTATATTCCCTATATCAGAAATTCATACTTCTTGAGGAACTGTAGGGTAAATGCCTCGCTTGAGACGCAACCAGCAGGAGCTACCAGACTCCAATTCCAGAACTCCAACCTGGAAAGTGCCAGTGTCTTGGCTGTTTCTCTCACCACTAAGCCTATCATACTTTAACACCACATACTTGTCAAGCTTATGAAGTGCAACCATTCTGCTGCTGTACTATTATCTCACGATATATCAAAACATTTACATATCAAATATTTATCTGAAAACACATTCATATCACATTCTGAGTCTTCTTTAAAAATGCTGAATTTCACATCACAAGCTACAATTGCTCAAGACAGCACAAATGTCATTGCTGAATTCAAAATAACACTCTCTGTCTCTCTCTCTCTCTCTCTCTCTCTTTCTCTCACCCTTTTCATTCTGCAGGTCAGATCTGTCAACATGCTAAATCCAAACAGTAAACCAGATAACACTCCAGCGAAAATAAAATAAATAAATAAATGAAATAATAAAATAATGAAAAAAAAAAAATGAAGCTAAAATTGGGGTGTTTGTTGGCAGCTGACTGACAGAGACAAGCGGATTTCCAGAGAGCGTATGTGTCGGGTCTGGCAGGTAACATGTCACCCTTGCAGAAGGCGAGTATCTAATTAAGAATGGCACGCCAGGGCTATGCCACTGTTGCCTGGTACACTACTGCATGAGCATCCTGCCCTGGCAGCAACCAGCTGCAAACTGCCATCGCTAAAATCACTATAAATAAATAAATAAATAGAGAGTAAATAAATAAACAAACTATATAAAATAATAGATGCGAACAGGAGGGGGAAAATCCGTTCCTTTCCTTCGAGTCATGTGGTAGCAGCATGTGTCATTTCTGTTGTTTACTGGACTTGAATTCTGAGGGTGTCACTCAATGTTCTGGGCTGTAACTGCATGCTATCAGTATTACTGTCTACATCACTGATACCCCTGTTCTCTCTCCTTTAAACTGCACTCAGTTAAGGCCTCAAAGACTAACCCTCACACAAAAACATACACTAAGACATGTACACAAAGGTTTATTTTCAAATGGAATTATATTATTATTATTATTGTTGTTGTTGTTGTTGTTGTTGTAAAGAAGAAGAAGAGGAAAAATCTTGTCTTAGTAGTAGTGGCATGGGAGGATATCTGTGGTAATAATAGTAGAAGTATTTTTGTTGCCGTTGTTATAATTCATGCAAATAGTAAACAGTAAAAGAGTTAATGATTTCTCGTTGGTTAAATGTCATAATGTCATAAAGCTGAGTGTGCTTTACTGGGTCTGACCCTGGTCATGTAGAGGGCGTATAAACTAACTGAGTTTCTTTTCTCCTTCACAGTAAAATTTGACCATCACAAACCCACTGAGTCAATATATAACTCAGTCAGCCAAAGGATCTATAACATTAATGCCAAATTCTATACTAATGACACAACCTTAGCGCCAATTGATTTCTACCACACATTTTTATTGTTCTGACTCACTTTTAAGGACCCTTGTCTTATTAAATCATATTTATATAATAAAATCAATGCCGTTAAAATGTACCGGGAAGATTTTAACACCATAAGGATGAATTACACATTCTGAAACTCTATTAATTTCGCTGGTACATGGCGTCATATTTAGCTTTAATAGAAAGTTTTTAATGAAGCAGATTGGTGAAGAGCCTCTCCCCTCCATTACGGGCATGATGGATGCCAGGGAAAGGTTACCACACACTCATTAACACTCTCTTAAATTACAAAACTACTCACAGCCCTGCTTTTTTTTCCCCCTACCTTTCAGGGGTTTTTTTTCTTTCTTTCTTTCTTTCTTCTGAAATAAGATAAAGTAATACGGTAGGGGAAGGGTGCTGAGGGGAGCTTAGGCATAATTACGTACGCTGACGAGGTGAAAGGCTTGTCTGGTTTCGAGAGGATGGGAAAACGCGGCCGTGAATCGAGAAATGGATCCGTCGCACCTTGAGCCAAAATCAACACTGGCCTCGTCCAAGTTCGTAACTCTGGCGCGCTGAAGTCGAACTGTGTGCTGTGGAAAAAAAAGCTTAAAAATTAAAAAAAGAAAAAAAATCTAAATAATGGAGAAAAATACAACTATAAATTAGCTACGCTTGTGTTATATAAAAACTCTCTTAGATTCTTAACATAGATCATTTTTCTCTTTTAATATGTAAAAATATATAAACCCATAATAACTCTAAAATATTAGAAAGACCATTTACTTACATGAAAGACACAAAGCACTATTTATTTATATATGACACGCACACACACACCCACACCCACACCCACACACACACACACACACAATATTAGGTCTGTTTATTTTCATAGTGCTGTGGTTCCTGCTGAGGGGCTAATGCAGGTACATTCATGTTTCTCAATATGTAAATTTATCAGAGGAGACCTGATATCATATTAGCATAATGGCCTTTCCTACAGTGCATACACCAGTCTGCATCTCCATCACATGATACATGAGCCCTACAAATGGCATAGACCTGGGCAATATAATGTGCATATTCAAATGTACATGCATATGAATTACTTGAGGGGGGAGGCGGGGTTCTATTGGAATGTAATGGTGAATTACGATGGATTGAACTTCCTTGTACCATTTTTAATAAAACACAGAAGATTTGTTGGTTGAGATTTCACACGGGGCATATTCTGTCAACATTACACTTCCACCCACAAGTCCAGGGAAATAGCACTTGCTAACATATACCCCTTAATTTCTTCACGGAAGAGAGTAGAGAGCGACGCACCATTGTCATTTGGCACCTACATTCTTTACACTTTACACTTTACAGCTGAGTTGCTTTACACTTTACAACTGAGCTCCTTTTCCAAGCTTGAAGTATACAAATGTAATTAAAATGTACGCGGTGAAACGCGCGGCATAAGCGTAAAAGGTTATTAAATAGTTTCAGCTGAGTAAAAGAGGTCAGTGGCAAGAGGTTAGGAAAGAAAAGAAAGAAAAGAAGGACCTTTTTTTTTTTTTTTTTTCTTTCTTGACAGAGTGTCTGATAAAAATAGAGGTCAGGCTGAAGCACAGTGTTCCTCAAGTCTGCTGAGTGCTACAGAAACCAGGCCCCCGCTATGGGACGCAGGAATGTAGGACACGCGCTGCTAATACACTGCCGCGTGACCCAATGATTACGACTTGATCCTGGCCTTCAACTGAAAGCTCGGTGTGTGTGGATGAGAACCTGAAAATGCCCCGAAGCCTACGTCCTGCGAGGTGACAGCACCAAACGCGAGACAGAATCATCAAAATGTTTAGTTCCCGATGTATTTGTGCTTTATGTGAGGCCTTAGTTCTCAAGCTAAGCATCGAGGTTTGAAAGGACTGGAGATATGGAGTCACGGAAATGAAGGATGTTTAGCACGAGACGCTTATGTTGTAAAGTAGCGATGAAAAACCTAATCCATAGCTTGTATGGAGACTCAAATTGTGATTTTGTGACAAGCGTAAGGGATGTTTGGCTGTGGTTTAATGACAAAAATGCGTCTCAGGAACTGTGCGTCTTACTGGTCTGTTTTTAAACCTACCTGTCTCTGTCTGTCTTTGGACCTCCTGTCTGGACGCCATTACGCTGTGATCATGAAAGACCATGCTGCCAACCTGTTCACCAAAATTCTGTTTCACAGACAGCTGCAGAACAGCTCCTGGACGCAAATTCTCGCAAGTTTAGTGATGATGATGATGATGATGATGACGTTGATGATGATGATTATGAGCATGATGAGGGATTATTGTCTCCCAGCACAAAGCTGTTAACCTAGGGGGGGTAAAAACAACTGCCGCGAAGCTCAGCCATATGCCTACTCGTGATGTGAAGTGTGCTATTGGTGTAATTACATTTGTACCCATAGGCAGTATTTGGTAAAGCTTTCGGATTATTTGTAACATAATATATTTATTAACTCTGCGTTGAAATATTTAAATATTGGAAGAAAACAAAGTCATGTAAAGTATTTTCCTCTCATAATTCACATTACAGACATCATAATAGATCCATTTTGAGTTCAAATGAGTTTCCATGCATTGTGCTTATGATACAGTAATATTAATTCAAATGAATACCTAATTTGCCATTCATACAGGATGGTTGACCACAACCAAGTCACAAATGAGAAACACACATTTTTTTTTTAATAATGTTGGCTGTAATGAAATAGATTTGCTTTTTTTTTTTTTTTTTTCCCTTTTCTTCCCATTGGCCCGTGAATAATGATAAATCAAATGTTTCGTCTGACTGCGGCGCCAAATCACGAAGTAATGCAATTTTATCAATTACAGTTTTGTCTTAATTGTTGACTGCACTTAGTGGCATCACCAGCGTGCATGATCGCTGTGCAATTTTTCAATTAAAAGGTCCAGATGTTTTCGAAAGCTTCAGTAGACACAGGCAGTTTATGAGGAGTGCTTTATCTGCACTATAATAATCACTACAACATTGACTCCGGATGTCCATTTACATACTCATGTTTTATTCCAACCCCTCTTTTCCTAATGTACCACTTAATTATACTAAGCGTGAGACAATGTCTGGTCCCCACAGCCTAAAATGTATTTACTCAGGATTACACGGAGGTATCCATTTCATCAACAACAACGACGACCAAAACAGAATTCACCCGCTAACACGTTGTTTATTAGCCCCTGGACAAGGTTGAGCAGAGAAAATATAGAGTGAATTTAAAGCAGCTATAGCATATTCGGGTCAGTGTTGGGTTATTGTTGTTGCTAATGTGAAATGAATGTATGGGAAAGACTGTTTCCCCGCATACGAGAAGCAGATGTGTTCTTGTGTGGATGTCTCCAAGCAAGTAGACCCGCGTCCTTGTGCGAGTCAAACAACCGGAAACAATTCGGCGGTGTTCTCCCAATTCTGCATCTCAAAACAAAAGGGCCGTTCCTCTTCTCACTCTAGACAGAATGTGTTGCGTGTGTGTGTGTGTGTGTGTGTGTGTGTGTGAGAGAGAGAGAGAGAGAGAGAGAGAGGGAGGGAAGGGAGGGTACAAGCAAAGGGGGGGGGGGGTCTAATCCAAGCTCCCTCTTCTCTCCAGAAGGCAATCAAATGTGCCGCTCATGTGTAAAGACACTTATCTGCTCAGGGAGTATTTCAACATCATATTTCCAGCCTGAGTCAGTATCAACCATGACAGGCGATTGCCTCCATACTCACATACATCTCTATAGACATAGCACCTCACAAAGAGACAGAGAGAAAGAGAGAGAGACAGAGAGAGAGAGAGAGAGAGAGAGAGAATGAGAGAGACAGGGAGAGAGAGAGAGAGGGGGGGGGGATGAGAGAGACAGGGAGAGAGAGGGAGAGCAAAAAAAAAAAAAAAAGATGATAGAAAAAGAGTGACATTTCCTCAGTGAAAGGCCTAAGCTCCAATCATATAAAAGTTTAATTTAATATCCTCGGGAGCCCCACACTGTGATTCTATTTATCTGAGAGAGAGGCTGAAGTCATTGTGGAAGAGATCACTGACTGATAATGATCGAGATTTTAATCAGAGCCTCTCATCTTCTTCCCCGTGTGCCGTTACCCTACTTCTAACATTTGCTTCGGGCGTCCTTTATCATTTCTCTGTGGAACCATTTTCTTCCATCATCCACTGGAACAGGTACAATAACCCTTTCCACCCAAACCCCCCCCCCCATCCTCTTTTCACCCTGTTACTGCTTCAAGCAAGTCAAACTTAATGTCTTCTTACATTCACAAATAACTAGCTTATTTCATTGTCATTGTTGTTGTTAGTTATTGTTTTAGTGCGATATCTTTCCTAAAAGATCCATGTACTAGAGTCTTATCTTTCCAGACTTAGTCTGAGAGAACGGGGCATCAGTCAGTGATGTGCGTCGTTAAAACGCTTGCGAACGCCGTCGTGGAGAAACGGAGCGGGCGTCGTGGCAACGGCTGTAACACCACAGGTAGACTCGAAACGTGTGCGCATGGTGTCATCTCCCACCGGAGTAAAACGACTTCGCTTTCTTTCTTTCTTTCTTTCTTTCTTTCTTTCTTTCTTTCTTTCTTTCTTTTTTTCCTTTCTTTTTCCTTTTCTTTTCTTTCTTCTTCTTCTTTTCTTTTTTTTTTTTGAACCCTCCTCCAGTAGGGGTGATGATCAAATTCTCCCACTCCAGATTTTATGGCTGCAGCGCATTGTCAAGGCTAATGGCGGCTCCCCCGCAGTCTGTCGTTTCTGGGTGAATTAGTGCATGGGACCCTATCTCTCTCTCTCTCTCTCTCTCCCTCTCTTTCTCTATCTCCTTCTCTCTCTCTCTCTCTCTCTCCCTCCCCAAAAAACAGTGACTAATACCGCACTCCATCTCGGAACACTCAACTCTCCATGAAAAATCTTGCCGAGCCAGCCGCGGTGACACTGATGCATAGCAGCGACGGCCACCATCGCATTCATCACGTCCTATGCTAAATTAATCTTGATAGGCTGGAAAACCAAATTACATCACTTTCACATCTCACACATTGTTTCCCCCCAAAGAGTGCTAAGCAAATATTTACTGTTAATTACCAGAATTTAGATAATTACAGACATTTTATAGGGTGGTTAACTTGAACGTGAACATAGAGATGAAATGCAAGAAGACCGAGTCTTCAGAATGGTCTTGAATATACAAACCTACATCAAACACTTTGTTTGTCAAATGGCAAAAAAAATACAGAGCGCTTCAAATTGTTACGGTATTTCAGCTGAACACGTTTGAAATGTCTGTCATCGTGGTACTAAAGTTTCATATTTGTTTTGTTTTGTTGCTGGTGTGTGTTTGTTTTGAACTATTATTAACATAGATAGCCGAGCAAATCTATCTGCTCCAGAATAACTAGAGACTTCACCTTTCACAAATGTATGTAGGAGTAATAGCAGTGGCATAAGTTGATTTTTCTTTGCTAACTTGGACGTTAGTGAATCATGTTCATTGCATGGCAACAAATTTTGAGACAAAAGTCTGACAAGCAGAACGTTGCAGTAACGTAAAACACATCTGCTTTTTCAGGGACCACGAAATATTTTTCAGGGACCAGAGAAAGAACACTGTCGGAGATTAAAAGCTCACTGATACATTCTCGACCAATTCACGTCTAATCACAGAACTGCAAAAAACTGTCATCAAATTAAAAAGAACAAAAAAAAAAAAAAATTCCACTAACTTGAACAATACCCCTGTCTGCATTCCATATGCAAATTGAGGCTGTTAAGATTCGCCCATTGGATGAGTTGAGGTGGCGTAAAGCACCCCAGAGAAGCACCCATCCTTAACTCTGCCATCTCAAAAACAGACATGCAGGCCTCCCATTACTCATCTTTTAAATGAACTCATTTTTCAGGACTAATTAATACCCGTCTTAGAGAGAGAGAGAGAAAGAGAGAGAGAGAGAGAGAGAGAGAGAGAGAGAGAGGGGCATCTGCTGTAGAATTTCATTCAGATTTTGCACGTGCTGTCTGTGTCACAGAGTGCGTTGGCAAAAATAACTAAACAAATAAATAAAATAATAAAGCACTTGCACTTTTGTGATGAGACAGAGAAAATAATTTGTAACACTTCGCTCACGCTGATGTTCCGAACTGATTGCCGAAATGCCCAAGTCCCCAACCTCGCTGTCTAACAAAAAAAAAATACTAAATAAATAAATAAATGATTGGAAAAAAAAAAGATGAAAAAGAATTACTCACACAAAAGAAATAATACAAACGGGAAGTTCGCCAGCTTGCGAGGGCGCCATCTTTTAAAATACATCATCATGTCACTTCTTTAATGTACCATAATCTATTAGGCACATGGCAAACTAACAAGAAACCTTTTTAAATGATGGCTTTTTATGGCTTTGTGTTTGGTGATTAATTAAAGGAAAAGTCAGCGTTGCACAAATCATCCCTTTAATTAGTCGGCGAGCGTCGCCGCGGCGACGTGGCGTCTCATGTGGAGGGGAGAACGTGGTGGTGGTGGGGTGGGGGGGGGGGGGGGGGGGGTGCCAGTCAAAGTGCCACCAGTCATAGAAGGTGGAAGGAGGGTGGAGTTAGGAGATGAAAACAGAAGGAAAGGGTGGGGTGGGGGAGGGGGTAGGGGGGTCTTCTCCTTCCTTAGGCCTATAAACACTCAATGCATCCAGGTGTTGGTGTCAGCTGGATTTTACTCCAGCTGTTCTGAAGAGATGGATCACGTTTTGTTCCTTAACTCCTGTTTCCTCCATTGTTCATTGTATCTGCATGGTTTTTTTTTTTTTTTTTTACCATGGCTGTTTTTGTCATCAGTGAACGTGCTCCGTCTCTTCTCTACCTCTCTCCTTACCTCCGCGATCTCTTTTTCTCATATTTCCCTCTCTTTTTTCTTATTACTGAGCTGTTGTTTTTGGTACTACTTTTATCTCATTTTACATACTTCAGGTTCTGACTTTGAACGGTTTAAATATTAAACACAGTTAGTGATGATTTTCAAAGAAAACACTAGAATGTGTTGCTTAACTGCCGTGTGTTGTTCATGCTTAAAGGCAGTTGATTGGATGTGCTTGTAAATATACAAACGAGTGCCTAATCCCATTTGTAAGGCGCAGTGGAACAGGTAAAACCACAGTTCAGAACTCATCTTTGTATAATTAAAGAAGAGTCACACCAGTAAAAAAAAACAATACGCATTCACCTACTAAAAGACCATCGCCAATGTTTCACTGACTTGTGTGCCTTAATATCTGAAAGTGTTTTTTTTTTTTTTTTTAAATTTATTTATCATTAGACGTGTTAACCTGTTAGACTTCAAACAAAAAGTTTTGTGTTTCTCATTAATTCCTTCTCATTAATTACTCAAATTTAAATAAGGTCTCAGAATGGCACTATGGCCCCTGTGTTTTTTATTCGACGCTGACTCATTTATTAAAGCAGGAATCTTCCACTTGAGCTGGCACTTAGAAAACACGTTCAATTCACCTGTCATTTCAATACCATTCACCATTATTGTATAACGACACCATTTGCAGAAGCTCAGTACTTTAACCATTCATAACTTGTCGGTGAGAAGTCTTACGTAATAACTTATCGACTCCGGGGTCATATGAATGGTGTTATCAGCGAAGCTCCCTTATTGAATTCACCAACGTTCCTTTTTTTCTGATTACAGAAATCCATTTCTCTTTAAGGAGAGATTGGTTCTCCATCAGCGTTAATGTTAACTTCATGTACACGTGGGAGAGAGTAATCAGTCTCATTACCGATGCTAGACGGAGAGAGAGAGAGAGAGAGAGAGAGAGAGAGAGAGAGAGAGAGAGTCCTGACTCCTGGAATCTTCGTCTGTAGAAAGCGCTTCTTAATCCCAAAGTTGTTCTGCTGTATTAAAGCTGGTCACCTGTTCTCGTTTAATAAGAGCTCTTTAAAGTCATTACCTGCACTGGAGTAAAGGCCTGTACTATTAAAAGGTTACTTGAATGTGAATAATAGCTTCCCAATGTACTTGAGTTAATTACTATTGGAAACTAGTTCGGCTTTAATGTAACGCCCAAATGTCTAATGAGGGATATGTCGCAATAGCAAAATTGACTTTAAAGAATTATTCATGGTCAGCAGAGCTATTTATGCCGTCTCCATTGAGAGGAATAATATCTTTCCCCCTCAACAATAGAGAGCTATCTCTGAGCAGGGCTCTCAAAAACTTGACATTTGCAATTCTTTCTCTATGATTATCAAAAACCAGATATGAGCGAGCACTATTTTTAAACAATTGCACATTCCGGCAAGATGTTCCTTTCAGTATCAATCATATTTTTCTTCTGTAATTACCATAAAAGAGTGGGGGGGGGGGGGGAGAGGGAGGGGGGGCTGGATATTAATGATTTTTTCCCCTTCTCATTGTCTTTCCTGTACATTCAACCCTGTAAAACTGATTCATTGTCAGGAAACTTTTGACAAAATCTGAGTTCAATTGTTTTGTTTTTTTTATCTTTCAATTGCTCTGCTTCCCCACTGTGTGTGTGTGTGTGTGTGTGTGTGTGTGTGTGTGCGCGTGCGTGTGTGTGTGTTTCTGTGTGCCTGTGCCTGTGCCTGTGTCTGTGTATGTGTGTCCACGCGTGTTGACACATACGGGTGCGTTTAACTAAATAGAGACAAAGGAGAGAAAAAAAAAAAAAAGTCTTCAACTGACATTTTCTGGTCGAATTTTATCACTGACAATCCAGACGTAACCGCACCCACCCACCCTCTCGCAGGATGTTTTATACTTCAATCCCAGACATTCTTTAAGCTTGTAATGTACTTCACACCCCAATTATGAAAAAAAAAGAGGGAAGAAATTTTTACTCACTGACTCAGATAAACACAGTATCTATTCACTGCTACCACCCTCTACATAAATCTCAAGCCCCGTTTAATTCAATCTGGTGCTCGTGTTTGACGGTGCACCACAATTTGATTACCACAACTGTACTTCTTAACTCCTGTCAAAAAGCAAGTGAGCCTTATGTAAACATCTGCTGTAGCACATGGCTGGTTCTGCACAGGCCGGCTTTAAATCAAAGCGTGGCAATGAATCTTTATCTGACACTAATACTTTCTAACTTCATACACACAATTAAAATGAATTGCGGCTAAAACATACAGGACAAACCGTATTAGCGGATGGTCCTCTGGTGAGACGGGGGCCCTTCCGCTCGGCCAGGGACCTTGTACTTATGCCGTTAGTCCTGTCCATCGCATAGCAACGGAGTGAGAATACAAACATAAACACAGACCGTGTCACTAAGAGTGTAACTTAGGGTGAAGACTTGTCAAACCTAAGACGATAAATATAAAACAGACCATTTCCACCCTGTTTAGTCACGACAAGCTCTAAATTATTTACTTTTTTTTTTATTATTATTATTGCGTCTCGTCGGACAGGAGTGGCCACGGTACTTGTCAGTCGCAGAAACACAGTTTTATTGTTTTAAACATCACAGAGTGAGTCCGTTTTAGTGTTATGCATAACATGGCAACGTTTTAACATCTTTTAATGTCTTACTGAACTATGTTGTTGTCGGGGAAACTGTGACTCAAAATTTTGAAAAAAAAAAAAAAATTATTTCAGCATAACCATTGTTCAAAACAACTATGCATTTACTGTAAAATTAGAAGTAAATTCATTTTTGCAATGCAGAAAATTTAAGACATTTAAAAAATCCTATCCACTTATAATTCAGTTTTTGTAAGAATGTGACTGGCTGAGAAAAATGCAATAAATAAATAAATGAATAAATAAATAAATACATTTGGAACTTATACTTTGCATTTGTAGAAATAATTAGTATTTCCTTTTCCAGAAAACAATAAGAAAGGAGAAAGAAATACAACTGCTGTATTTCTATATCTAAAGAATTTAATTTGAATAACACATAGCAGAGTAAGTCAGTGCGCCCAGCCTTTTAAAACAGCGTAATGTGTGAATCCTCTATCCTTAGCCCTGCATTGCCTTATGTAGATATTTCTGTCTTTAAGTTTTAATGTTGAACCATTTTACCCTCACCTTACCCTTTCATCGAAAACATGAAAACCTTTCAAAGCAATTGTATAATTACAAAGGAGTAAATACAAAGACGTCATATAAATGTCAGCTGGTAAAAAGTTCTCCACTCTCAATTGTGTTAAAAGCTTTTGATGGACAAGGAGAAATATTTTGCATTGACAATAGAGAACTATCTCTCTTTCTTTCTCTTGGTCTCTCTACATTTCTATAGGTATATTTTTTTGAGCATGACATAGAGCATACAAAAAAAAAAATCACTAAATCACCAAATTCACCATGAACAGACCAGTATTTAAAAAAAAAAAAAACACTTTAGGAGATTAAGTCCCCTACATGCCCCCCCTCTCCCTCCATCCAAGAAAAAAACAAAAACAAAAACAAAACAGCAGACTATGTTCCCATACCCCTTCCAAACTGGGAGCTGGGCTTAATTACTTCATTTTAAAGGGATGCTTATCAAAGGACTGCTACATTTTCACATCAGCAATTTTCCCTCATACGCATAAAATTGGAAGAAAAATAACAATTGCCTTGATGATATTGCCTAGTAACAAATTATCCTCATTCTTTATCACTAAAATGAAATTTTGCATAATGTTCAAGATAGAGGAAAGAACACATCATTTTTAAATAAAATAATAATTAAAAAAGAAAAAATGATTCATCCTCACAAGAAAAAAGTATCATAATACTCTTTTTAATTGATCTATACGAATTGCGCTGAGCAAACTTCTTTCTCTATCTCCCTTTTTCTTTTCTTTTCTTTTCTTTTTTTTTTTGGACAATCTGTTTCCCTCTCCCCCAAGGTGGGCCTGACTTTAACTCTTCCTCTCAGAGACTTATGGACGAGTGTGTGAACTCTTTCATAAATCTCACGCCTCGTTTTGCTGGGTACTAATTAGCAAAGGGCTTAGGGTCATGTGATCACTTTTTCACCTAAGATTGCATTAAAACAATGGAAAAAGAGTGAAACAGAGTGACGTCAGGCGAAAAAGGAGAAACCTTACCCCGAGGGAGGGGTACGGAATATTCTAGATATGATGTATTCGTTCACGGTACAAAGTTAAGCAGCCATCTTAGCATCCGTCTTCTGAAGTACTTGTTAAGGTAATTTTTGATTGGTGGAGGGCCTCTCTTATGACTACACCGAAGGACAGCGAGACACTAATCTGAACACAGAAGATTGCTTTTGATGACCAAGCTTTCAGCCATTCATCTAAAACACTCTTTGTTTGTGCGCAGTGGGATTCCAGTTAAGAAAGCTTAGACAGCTGATGTCATTTACAAATACGTTGTAAAGACATCACATCCCCATCGATTCTTGATCAGGTTCAAACGTATGACTCTGCTCTAACATTCCTTTGAAAACAAATGTTAAAATGTGAGCGTTTTATCAGCTGCGATCATTTGCCTCACTGATGATATTCACATTAATGAGAGAAGAAGGTAGTTGTGCTACGCACCGTGCTGACAGTTCCCTAGGCTTGCGGGGGCGTGAGGAGTTCAGTTTCTATGGTTGGAGACAGCTTTTCAATAACATTTGATGAACATGTTCAAAATAAAGGCATTCCTTTCTATAGAGATGTGTGTGAAAACACTTAAGTACCTGATTTATGACACTCTCCTATCTTTTCTTTGGGATGTGCGGACACATGGTGTCTGCCTCAGCCACTGTGCCTACAGTCTTTCAAGTCCTTTGCTTTTAAAGACGGATACACAAAAGACTGAAAACATGGGAGGGAAAAAAAAAAAAAAAAAACAGGGAATATGATCACAGACTATTGTCATACATGAAACAACTCCTCTCATCTGCTCTGGGGTTTTAAAGTCGCTTTCCGTCTGCTATATTTGTCATGGAAAATGAACACTAAAAGTCCACCCGGCATTCATAGCAATGTCATAAAATTCTATCACTAGTATTGTTGGCATGACTTTGTGGTTCCACGGAGATGAAGTGTCTATACAGTCTAAACAAACCGACGAGACGTAGAAAGAGGAGATGAGTCCGTACTACGATGAAAAATAGAGATGTGACAAACTTGTTTGGACTTTTTCCAAATATATGGGCTTGTGTAGTGTAAAGACTGCTTTTCCGTAATGAACGTAGTTCTGTAGGATGACAGTTGGAGAGGAATTTTTAAACAAGATAACTGAAAAAAAAAATGTAAAGGGTAGCTCAGTGGATTCTCCAACTTTATTGTTAGTGAGTTAATTAGTTAGATTATTTCAAGCCTAGTTTAGTTATGGAGAGAACAATACAGCCCCTTTAGTTGATTTTACACTGTGTTTAATATAAGATATGATTTATTTTTGTCATTAAAAGTCATGGACAACCTAAAACTATCATAAAAACAATGCTAATGAAGGAAAGAATGTTAAAATGGGAACTACACAAAGATGAATGGGTTTTATGGGGGAGATAGGTTGTCATTAATGTCCTTTGATAAATGTTAATACACAGCGGACATATGCATATTTTCGATGCATAAATAAAATGCGTGCAGTTTATGGAAGACAAAAACATCTTACAACACCGTGAAGAAGCTTCATCCCAAAAATCTGCTCAAGTGATTAATATTATGTGAGTGATATTTGAGTAATTAAAAGAGCACTACCTTCTGGGAGAGTACTTCATTATAATGATTCCAACTCTTGAAATCCCAATAAATATTCAGATTTCTCTCAAGTCAAATGCTCTCAAAAGTACGTGAGCGTGTTTAATGATAACATCAATATTCTCTGGAACAAATCATAAATCACATTCACAAAAATAAGCAGGCATCGCTGAATGCATTAAAAATATGATCTAAATAAGTATAAGCATAGCAAACAAATATATTTACCATAGAGCACCAGCGCATGACAAACAGTCTTAGTGAGGAAGATCACAAAAATAAGAGTTTTCTTTTTCTTTTTTTTTTTTTTCAGTGCATGGTAAATGATCACAAAACATTCCATGCTCTGCAAATTTCTTCCCTTCAGTCTGGGAAAGATTATGCACATTACCTTGATGAATGGAGTCCGCTGGCAGATTACTTGATTTGATAAGCAGTACAAACCCCGTTGGTAACATAATACATCACAAATTGTTTTGTCAACAATTTATGGTTCTATTTATCAAATGACCATCGCGGCAGCACTGAGTAATAGTGTCATATCTGGCATTATGTCAATGGTGAAGTTAAGCTTGGGGCACTGGGGCTGCAGTGAATTAGACAGCCCCGGCATTGATCCACGCCGATGCTTCATTCATTCGCTCACCATCGACACGTACACGCTGTGTGCTGAGATTTTCCTACGTTAACATAGGGGACCAAGATAAGTGTCCTGTTTGAGAAAAGCACTCATGTCAAATTTACACGGTTTCGCATGTTATTTATTTATTTATTTATTTTAAATCATGTGTGGTTTTAAACTCAAAAAAGTTACTAATAGAGTAACATAGTATTAATACATTGTTCATTTGGCAGCATGTATTTTAATATTTTCTCTCATTTACAGTAAGGCAAGATGAAATGGATTGCTTTGATTTTAAATGTAATACTCTGACTGAATGTAGAGTTTTCAGATGGTCCAGGTGTTCCATCTTTGCTTTGTGTCAGTCTTACAGTTCATCTCTTCAAAGTGTGACTTCAAATCCCAAACACCACGAATGTTTCACTCATTCTAAATAACGTGAACCAACGAATCACTTATCTAACTCTCTCAAATAAACTAAGGGTGTTATCAGTTAAAACAGTGACTAACACGCCGGCTAGCAAATCCTGAACAATGTTTTGATGTTCCCACCGTTGTTTTACGACGTTGTCAAACCAGGCCCGCACGCCTAGATGATTTGATGAGCAGGGCCCCAGAATCAAGGCCACGATCCGGGCCAATCAAAGGGGATCGATGAAGGCCTCTCAGATCAGCCAGCCGGAGGCGATTAAACCAGGGGAACGTAAACGATTTCTTCGGATGGGGGAGCAAAAAGGAACGGGGCCAAACCTTCAGGATACAAGTGTGGGTCTTGGATATATGGCTTCTGTCTTGTGGAGCACCGCTAGGCTAATCTTAAATATTACGTTGATCACTGCACTCTTGGGCATTAACAGCAAGTTTATGGCCTGCGTAATCATTTGAACTGATGTGAACGCTTGTGCAGCGAAGCAGGCATGGAGAAACAGCTGCAGACGAGAGAGGACAAGTGGAAGATGATGGATCGCGGGGAGCATTGCGGCTTTGTCCCTCTCACCTCCGCTCCCCCCATTGAGTGATCCACACCCGCCCTTGATCCCACACATCTGCCTGGAAATGCCTGGGTGAGAGAGCATGTCTGTCCCATGCAACTCTGATTATAACTGCTCCTACATTTGGAAGTCTACTCTGCACTTATATATATAGGTTTGGTATTTTCAAGGGATTTTGTTTTCTTTTTTTTTTTTACTTAATTTACTTAATTATTATTTCAAAAGACTGGATGATTTTCAGTTTACTATGAATAGGTATCCAAGGATAATTTTGTTCAGTAGAATGGGTTCATTAAACAAACAAACAAACAAGTGCTTCAAACATTTTCATTCTGCTTTAAGTAGATTCCAAATAAAAGAAGATCGATGCGTGTGTGTGTGTGTGTGTGTGTGTGTGTAAGGTCAGTTCTCATAAAATTCCGTAGTGGAAAGCATTGCAAGGTCTCACTCAAGTTTTGCCGATAATGTCTTAAATGTTAAAGATCCTCCTTTACTACTGCTGAGGGCCATTTCTCTTCAGCTAGCCATGCTAACGAACCTGTTGAAGTGAGGTGAAACTTCATAAAAAACATTTATTTGATATTTGATTGAAATACGCCATTATGGTTTCATTAGCTCATTGATTTAACAGTTATCTCATATCAGGGACCATGAGATGGGTTAGATGCAATAACCTGGAAGGCTAAATGTTAAAATATGATCCAGATTAGCTAATGACCCTATTACAATCGACCCGGAAAGATCAGAATGAGACATGTTAGGCCTGGGAGAGAATTCTTTGTGCTGCCCCCTACTGTAACATCATGATCACTGTTATCTGTTATAGTGCCTTATAGTGTCGAATTAGGTTTGTTTTGTGTTGGAAGAACTTAAAAAAGTTGTGGGCTGAGACAAAACAGGGAAAAAAAAGAACAAAAAAGTGAGAGAATGAACCGAACAAAATAATTTTCTTTTTGTCTGATTTCTCCCTCTACTTCTTCTTCTTCTTCTTCTTCTTCTTCTTCTTCTTCTTCTTCTTCTCTCTCTCTCTTTCCAAACATATAAGGTAGATACTCCACCAATGAGCCGTTAAGTCAGGACCTTTTCATCCCACATAAGTGAGGCTGAGGATGAAGAGATAAAGATAAAGAGGCAGATAGATGGACAGAGTGAGAGACAGAAAGAGAGAGAGAGAGAGAGAGAGAGAGAGAGAGAGGAGCAATAAGACAGGAAGGTGGGGGGGGGGGGGGGGGCACCCAATCAAAAATTATGGCTGCTCCATGAATGTGTCATGTAAACGTTGGCACGCTAATTGTGCATTTATAACATTTTTAATGGTTTGTTAATTTACCTCCCACACCATGACTGCACTTGAAATGAGTTAACGGCTATGGAGGGGTTGGGGCTGGGGCTGGGGGCTGTTAACAACATGCAAAGACAGATGCAATATTTTCCTCTTATTTATCAACCGGAGCTCTGACTGGGCAAATGTAGCATTGGCCAAGTCTATCTAGTCCAGCACAGAGGAAAACCAGATGTATAAGAGGAACATCAAAAGTTTTGCTGTTATAGCAATTGCATTTCCTCATGCGATACATGGGGAATCGTACGCAAAAGATGTTTACTACACAAAATATTGTCCTTATTAATCTCATTAATCTTTTAATCTTTGAGCAAAACTTTAATTTTCTTCTCCCTGTCAACACAATAAATACTACTACATAAAAATGGCCATTAAGTTTTTTTTTTTTTTTTTTTTTATAAGGTGAATGGATAATTGAAATATCTTATGTGTATAAAACGTAATAGAACAAATGTGAAGATTTATGAAACAGAGCTTTTACTGTACTGTATTTCATCATATTAAACAAACAGTGTGGTCCTACCTAAACCATAATCAAAAACAGACCCGCTCACGTAAACCTGATCTACACAAAGGAATCAGGGTTCAAGAGGAGAGCAGTCCTCAAATGTCATTTTTTACAGTATTTCCCACTCATTCAGTTAAACAGTTAATAAAACGTAGCGAAATGAAATGAACGCGCTACCGCCGTCTCCCTTGCTTCACGTGTTTGCTTGTAAACAATGACCGAACACATGCGTGAAGCAAATACCGGGAAACAAATGAACGAAGCGCGTAAACGGAATGAGTGGACTGGTTGTAACTGGGTTAGTAATGTCTCTGGCCCTGGCCGCTGGCTCATTTCCTCCGGTCACCCGCGGCAACAGGACGTCGCTTGGCGACACCCAGACGAGGAGCTATCGAGCGCCTGTGCTACTTCTGCCTTAATAACGCGAGAGATGACAAATAGAGAGAAAACACCGTCCGACAGTTTAGTCCTGTTTCGGGTGACATCATCCTTAGATACATATAGCCCACAGTTGGAGTAAAAAAATAATTTAAATGATGCAACTCACGAAGGTAGCTGTAACTCACATATACTCAAATAGTAAAGTTTCACCAGACTGTACTTTGTCAAAAAACAAGTCGCTGAGCTCACTCAGGAAAGCTGTTATTTCGTTCTTTCTGTGTAAAGCCATAAGTAACAGAGGTAGTAACAGACAGGAGCTGAAATATTGCTCCTCAGCATCTGCCAAAGATCATTACTAATTTGAAAAAAAAAAAAATATATATATTTATCTATTGTTCTCTTTTGTTTCCATTCTCTTGTCATCTTTTAAACGTTTTCGTAGCTCGTTGACCTGTCTAGACGTTAGAGTGTATGAGATATGTGTTTAGGTACTACACCCACAACTGTCCCACTTAATCCACCATCCCTCCTATCACGCCACAACGAGCCACTCCATCAGTAAATGCTAATTTGCTAATTAACAAGCTAATTAGGTAGTTATGGCTTTGCAGAAGGATGCCTAAATGAAATATGACAACACCGTCACGCCGCTCCCAGGCACCTGTGGCTCTTTTTGGCTGTCACGGCAGTGAATAAAAAAAATAAATAAAAAAAAAAGGGGGGGGGGGATAGCTCAATATCCATTTTAACAAATGACAAAGAGTTGTCTTTCCACATCCACGTACAGTTGTAGGGGAGGGATATGACAGCCCCCTCTTGTTTTTGAATTATTACTTTCTACTGGGAATAAAGAGCGTGAGATGCTGGGGGTGGGGGGGGGGGGTGGGGCTGGCTAGAGTTTTAGGATTGACATTTCAAATATCTATACATGAAAGATCTCCACTCTGATTAAAACTCATGACACGAAAAAGAAAATTAAATCAGTTTTATGTAAAGGAAAGTAAACCTGAGGTTAGTCTAAATGTTTGGTGAGATATAACAAGTATTAATCTTTGATTACTTTCAAATTGAAATTACTGCATTATTATTACTATTGTAACCCCTGAATTGAATGTTTGATGATCATTTCCAGGGCCAAGACGTGGATATAGTGAGTCAGATTACAACGAACTTTTTTATTTAGCCAGCAAAGCAGGACAAAGGCAAATGTACACTGTATTACTAGTGTCCTCCCTCACTTCCCAACAAAACCACACATACTGTCAGGAAATTTCAACATGTAGGAGCTGACATTAATATAAGTCTTTGTGTCTTTCAGCATTTGTGCCCACATAATAAAGAAAATGAATGAAAACACTGAACACACAAATAAAACGTGAACACATTAAATTGAAGACTATTGTATCAGCAAGAATTCACAACAGCAGCTGTGAATACTGGAGCAATGTTATCCTACAAAACAAAAACAGTAAATCTCCAAAAACAATTAGTCTCAATCAGCGATATGTGTCACATCACCAAATTTTAATTAATAGTATTCTCTTAGATTAGCCAGCCATAAATAAAGGACCCTATTGCCTTATAAAACACACAGTATTTCCAGTTTCTCCCTGTAAGACTAAGTGTAGTCCTGCTCTTACAGACTAAGCACAAGTTTTCTATTATGTAAACACAGCATCAGAACCACATACGTTCCGGTGTGTGAATGTGTGTGCGCGCGCGCGCGTGTGTGTGTGTGTGTGTGCGTGCACGTATATGTGTGTGTGTGTGTGTGCGTGCACGTATATGTGTGTGTGTGTGTGTGCGTGCGTGTGTGTGCGTGTGTGTCTGTCTGTGTGTATTTTTTTTTTTTCCCAAAGATTTGCTGTCATTGTTGGGAAATGAATTATGTTGACACGTCACTGCGAACAATGGTGAAAAGGCGCGCAATGTAACGCTATGAGGAATCAGGCGTTGCAGCGGTGGAGAGGAGCTGGAGCTGTACCTTTGAGCCCTCTGTGACAGCTGTGCACTGGGACTTGACAGCTCAGTATTTCAATGATAAATGCAGTGTGCCCGGGACTCCCATTCAGTAAACTCAAGATTGTGTTGAGCTGATACTTCAAGGTCAAGTGAATAGGAAAGAGCAGAGTGCCACACAGCTCGCTAAAAAGAGAGACTGAGAGAGAGGGAGAGAGAGAGGGAGAGAGAGAGAGAGAGAAAGAGAAAGGGAGAGAGAGAGTGAGAGAGAATGGGAGAGAGAGAGAGAGAGAGAGAGAGAGAGAGAGAGAGACTCATCTGCTTTTTTGCTCCTACCTTGCTCCTACCAGAGCGTTTCAAACAAAGCAGGATGTTGAGGATTGCAAACTGAAATTTCAACTCCAGAGAGTCGAGTTTTCACACACACACACACACACACACACACACACACACACACACACACACACACACAAACCCCCATACTTGTACTCCACAATGTGATAGCAGTGCATTAATGTAGTATAGAGAAATAGATTGAATGATCTGGTGCAGACTACCTGTATGCATGTATTTTCTAGCTAGTTATATTGTTCTATAACTTGTGTAACTTGTGGTGGTGCACACACACACACACACACACACACACAGACACATGTGCATGCACATGCTCACGCACACATACACACAGACACACACATGCACACAGGGACACATACACCTCAGCACTAAAAATGGATTGGCTAAAACACATTCTGTTGTTTGCTGGGATGTGTGAGAGGTGAAAGGTGAGAACATTGTTCTTGGATCACAGTTATATCATGATTGGCCAAAATGCTTCAATGAGATTTATGCATTATTTTCAAATCATTTCATCAATTGTTACATCCCCTCATTCATAAATACCCAGTGTTGTAATAGGTTACACTCAAGGCTCACTGACTTCAAGTCTACCTCTACAAATTCTATTGATATCCAGTAATTTACACCTAAACAGTAGTTACTATCTTCCACTGTGTTTCTCAGACAAACAGACTCTGAGACATTTCATATGAAAGGGGAATTCCTAAACATCATTTAAGGTAATGTCATTTTTAGATAAATAAAGATATACAGTGGGAAAGTTTTATTACTGATATCTCTGTTGAGAAAGTATGTATTTGTATTAGGTACAAACAAGCAAAAATAAGTGACCAAACAATTATGTAGAGGAAATTACGGCGAATTATGTAAAAAAAGAAAAGAACTTTCCAGTTCTTCTTCTCATGCGATTTTCTCTGTTTCATCCTTATTTTTTCGAGAGATCCCAAAGGAAGTTTTTTTTTTTTATTTTCTGCGTATCTGATTATTCACTCTTTAATTACCTAGTGTTTAATCCCTCTGTTGATTGTGTCATTGAGAGTGGAGGTCTACTGGGCCCTTGAAGTCAGTTCATGCACCGTAGATTGTGTAGTTTGACACCAAGTTTCACACGTTTACAGAGCGCATGATCTCGCGATCATGCGTCTCAGAGAAACGTCTCGTTCATTTCGCAACTAGACTCAAACTAACACCTTTATCCCCCCCCACCCCCCCACCCCCCCACCCCCCGCCCCTGTCTCTGAGTCTTGGTAATTAGTCCCATCACATCAGAGGTTCTCCTGTCAGGAGTGCAAGGCTGTTTCTCTCTCTCTCTGAAAAACACTAAATGATATATGGGACCAAAGTGTTGAGACATCTTACTATATGTCTGTATGTGGGTCTATTATAGACACCTGAGTTGATTATATTGTGATATCTGATCATGATCAAACTGAGTTTTGTCTTTACATTTAAAAAGAAGCTTTTTTTTTTAGTGTATGTTTTCTTGAACTGGAATGTTTTACTAACATCTTAGCCTGTTCCACTCTGAAGCTAACACTTGCACCATATGCAGGGACTCAGTTTTTTTTATTAGTGCTGGAAATGACAGGTAAAACCAACCACTAAAACTTAAAATTTATTTCTTATTTTTCATGACAAAGATGAAAAGCAACTTCATATAAAATTAATGTAAAAGGTGTTGTGAGTGTACAAATTTGATGAAAAAGTACTTAAATATTGTTCAAAGCTTTTCAATAAATAATTGAGTTAAGTGAGGTTTTCAAACCTCAGTTTTTCAGAAAGAAAGAAAGAAAGAAAGAAAGAAAGCTTTTACGAGATTTTCAAAACGCATTACAGCAGTCCTGACAACACTGCAATTAACTTTATATGTTCTGAAAACTGTGAAAGCCTAGCTTGCCACTAACCATAGAACAATAGGCTTTACAGAGCTCACACAGAGTCAGCGAAGTTACAAGCTTGTGAGTGTCTGAAAACAAATTTCCTATTTTTAAAATTGCACCTGAAAAATAAATAATGTAAAACGTGTAGCAAGAAACACAGCGAAAATAAAACATTGAATAAACGAGAAGAAATCACATATAGACTACAGTGAATCGCTTTGCATCCAACTCACCGACCTGTCTGCTACCATAGCAACTGCAAGGAGCGCCGCGCAGCGCCGCCTGCTTGTGCTGTAGATGTCACCCATGGCAACTACCAATCAGAAGTTGATATCTCTCTGTACAATCCTCGTAAAGGAACTGGGCTTTCAAGGCGGGATTCCACAACCGTTGAGGACCAACCATTGGTCAAAATAACCGTCACTCCTAAGCAGACCATTCATGGATTGGTTCAATACATTTATCTCCAATATTATAAACATGTCTTCTGCTTGCCTACCCTGCAAGCAAGGCTTGGTAGAGGCGACCGACCATACAATGGTTTTGGGGAGTGAAGAACCCGAGCAATTCATTATCAGTTCTGTATCAAACAATATAAAACTCCGGGTTTGCACAGTCTTTTGTTTGTTTTATTGTAAATGTTCGCAACGGCTATAATGTGACGGCATCTCGCTGCACGCGCACACATTAAACGAGGCAAACGCAGATTGGGACTTTGAGAGCGTTCTTTATTTGATGTTCTTGTTTCATCATTATCATCACTGGTATCATTAGTGGCGCGCTGGCATTTTGTTTTCAAGGCTCCGGCGAGAAGTGACAAGAAATCAGACCCCACCTCTACAGGGCGGAGCGTGCATTTTTATTTCGATTTTGTATCTTTTTTTTTCTCCCTCTTCTCAGCCCTTCTCTGACACGTCCGCACTGAGTGAGTGGCATTGGCACGCTGTCAATCGCTCACTACCGCTGCCATCAAACAACATAAAGCACACACAGCCCGAGAGCTTGCCTCATAAATTTCAGCAGGCAGATATTTTTGCGCATCGCTTTATGGCGTGCAATTAATTTCTCGCGATTAGTTTTTCTATTTTTCCCCTGTAACCTTTAAAAAAAACTTTTTTGTACGTTTTATATTTTTTTCATTGTCATCCTCATTATTGTTGCTGCCGGTGCTGATTATTTAATTTATTCAATTTTGCGTTGTTTTGGAAAATCTTTTTTCTAAAGAAGCAACATTCTGGCAATTACTCATACTTAATGTGTTATTTGTTTTGAATTTGAATTGTTTATTTATTCATTTTTGTTCTCTGATTTGTTTCCTCGTAGCGTTGGATGTTTTGTTTCCCATTGATTGTAATGGGGATTTGAAGAAGTTTTCAAGAAGTACACGAGGAGACGTTATCTAAAGAACAGTTCGACTAAAAAAATCGAGAGATCTGCAAGGAGCTACAGCACGTGAAACCAGAGAAAAGACACAAATTGACATGAAGACGCGAACAGGATTCAGTGGGCAACGGCTGTCATCTGAACACTGAAGTTTGAAAAATACATCAGAAATATCGGTGCTGAATTTGGGACTAAAGAGAAATATTCGTAAAGGCAGTACTGACGAGGGAAAATAAACATTTGGAGAAAGTGATTTCTTGGACGAGCAATCCTGCCATCATTGCTGGACTCAGTTTGTTTTATTTGCCTCCTGGCCGCGAAGCCGTTTTTTAAATCGTCAGTATTTCGGGGTATACTATAACCCGGTTACTCACTGCACATGATATAAGTCAGTAGTTTTTGCATGTGCATTTTCCGAGCGTGTTACCATTACAGTGACTCAATAGAAGTACATTGATTGTGCTGCGGCGGACTATGGACGAGCAAGCCCGGATCATGCATTCTCTCGGCGGTGTGAGCTTGGCTGGCCACTCGGTACAAGGCGGCATGGCATTGCCGCCTCCACATGGCCACGACGGGACCGATGTGGACGGAAGAAAACAAGACATTGGTGACATTCTGCATCAAATCATGACGATAACTGACCAAAGTCTGGATGAAGCGCAGGCAAAGTTGGTTAATTTCAATTAATTATTGAGTGTTTTAATCACTGCATAAACAGTTATTGCAAGCTACTTTTATTTTGGAGAACACTGTAGTTTTTATAGTTTGACTGTAATTTTGAAGTTAGTACAGTAATGAGATTTGACAGACGATGCAAATTATTATGAAAATTCTGATGGTGGGACACAACCTTTGCAATATTACCTTTCCCCAAAAGCCATCGGAAAGATTATTCATGATAAAAAAATTAATTAGTTGAGTTACACGCTATTTGTATATTCCTCAGTACATTTGTCTAGTAACATTTCTTGAAATTAATTTTCTTCTCCTACAACTGCTGGGTATCTGAAATAACAAAACGTACTCCACGAGTTAATATTACTTTATTACTTTATAGTAATTGCATTGGCATCCTATTCACGTGAGACCCTATTTTATACATTCAGGTATTATTTCTATTTTGTCAGCTGGAGTGACACAACTACAAGTAAAAGTTTCAGAAGTAAACTTTCATATTGTTGGGCTTGAGAGGCCTTGTTAATACAGCAGTCACGTCCAATGGGACACATTCCTGATGTTATTTCTGACAAGTATGTTTAATGTGTGAGCAGTTACCTTGTATAATAAGATCATACAGGCGAAACAGTTATTGATGATAGTTATAGACGTTTCGACACAGGTCTTATCTCGTCAGATGTAGCCTATACCTATAATGAGAATAACGGCGCATGTAGTGTCTGGGTCATTTGATATTTGATATTATGAATTTGTAGATTGTAAGTGACTTTACATCAGTCCTGTCTTTTTGTCCCTAACTGAAACAGGAAACATGGGCTGAATTGTCACAGAATGAAACCTGCCCTTTTCAGCGTTCTCTGCGAGATCAAAGAGAAAACAGGTAAGCCGGGCATACTTTTTTCCCAGAGGATATACAACTACACACCGATGGCTCAAGAAAAAAAAGACATTAGTGTGGCACTAAACCTTTGCACACCGCCATCTTTAGTGTTTTTTTCCCCCAACTGGTCGCCAGCGTCTTTCCATGTTATCAAGACAAGTGCAGCATCTGGGTCGTCCTGTTGGTGAAATTACCAAGATGCAGTCCATGCGAAAAAAACCCCACATCCCTACGTTTTTTTTCTTGAAAACGTTAAGAACACAATCCAGACTGAGAAACGCGTGCTTGTCGTTGGCTCTGTGTCTCGCTTGCGCGACCGACACACTGAGCTTGAATGGCTCGATCGTGGACATGCAGTAGTTAGACACCCAGTTGCTTGTTTACACCGTGTCCTTGTCACATTTACCTTTTTCTTAAATCACTTGAACAGGAGACTTCTGAAGTGTTCGCGTTGTAAATATTAGAACATAATGGGTTCTTGTCCTATTACCGTCTATGGGCTTTGCCGATGGTCTGGGTTATATTTTCACAGCTTGCGAGCTCTATGTTGATACCCGTAAGAGTCCGCAAGCAGAACAGGCTACTCCTTCTGTAATGCAGTGTAGTCAGCAAGGCAGTCAGAATTATGGACTTTCTGCCAATTATGCATCCAGTTTACGGGATTATTATAGACACCACTGGCGGACCTTCGTCTGTTCTTTGCCTTCGTTTTATTACGTACGCACAGCGTGTTACGGACGCATTGCATTACATTAAGGAACCAGAGCTGATGGTATTTTTACCTTATTGTCTGAAATCATGTGAAAAAATTACAGTAAAACGAGAGCAACATATAAAGCTCGAATGCATGCGCGATACAAAGCTTTGAGTGGAATTAGTTTAATTCTGTTCGTCATGTCCACCTCAGTATTGGAGAATAATAGAAGAATGTAACAGATGACACGGCGATGACCTTTATCACTGGTTGACCAGAGAATGGACATTAGCAGCGTTTGTAATTTCTTTTACTTCAATGTCTTTTGACGTTTAAGTTTCACAAAATGATAATGTAGTCAAGGTGACTCATGAGTTGTCTGCTTCTTTGATAGAAGCATATTCCCTTTGCTTCGAGTTTAGTCAGTCTATCCCTCCCTCTGGTTGCCTATCTGTAATGGAAATTTAGAAATTCGGCTTTTATGTTTTTGTGTACGGAGGCCTTTGTGTGTATTTGCATAAGCAACTCTATGTGTCCGTATGCGTGTGTGTGTGTGTGAGTGTGTGTGTGTGTAGCGCTCCCTCCACCTTACTACCTTTCTGCCAACCTTACCAAAGCCCTCTGTCAACCATCCTTATCCATTTTCTATGAATGGTGAGTGGATAAAAACGCACTGAGAATCTAAACATCGATTCTCCTCATAGCTTATTTCAGACACTGTGGCCAAGCAACATAACCACACTGAACATTACTAGGGGACATTGTTTCACAAAAGATAGTTGTTTGAAGGAGGACTCGAGGTCTGTTTACATCGATGCAATGTGTCCTTTGACATGAGGCAAAAGGAGGGGCATGTAATTTAGCACAAGGTTGCCCCAGTCCGCCGTCTTTGATAGTATGAGTGCGACCGTTAACACACGCATAAAGTGGCAAGGATATGCGCCAGGCAAGCGCAATTTGAAATCTAGCAGTGTCGCTAATGTAAAGAGAATGACCACGAAGCCCGAATGCAGTGAGAATGTTATGACATAAAACTGGACACATGTATTGTTTATGTATTGGAATGGAATCGATTTAATGGAAAGACAGTATGTCAAAATTGATAAGGTGAGCTTTAAAAAAAAGAAAAAATATCGAACCATTTCGGCGGTTATGGTCAATTGTGGGATACTTTACGCACTTTCAGGCTTGGAGTTTTTTGCATATAAACTCTGGCGGATATGACATATACAAAATTTATGGTTTGGTTGTGTGATTGTGTTTTCCTTTACCTATCTACTATGCTGATATCTTTGGGTTCTTACAGTTAATGCATGCAAATTCATGCAAAGTAAGTAATAACATGCAATAGTGTAAAGTTATGGGAAAGGTGTAGTGCAAACTATCAGTGGTGGCAAAATTGATATGAAAGTGTTCTCGTAGAAATTAATTTAACAAATGACATAGTTGTTACTTGTAAATGTGCAGTATTTGAATTTTGTGTCAAAAGTTTATATTGAGCAATGCAACAGGGATTTTGTTCCAATTTTGGAGCTGAACTGTTAAAAACACACGTGTTCAGGCAATATCAGGTTGTTTGACTTTTGTATGTATAGTGTACACCTGTGAAATTTGCGACGTATATATATTTTTTCTCAGTTTTATTACCTTTTCAGTTCAGACTAGGGGATAGGAATTCAGGAGATTAGTGTTTTAAATATAGATGCTTGCAAAATACAAGCGTCGTGTAAGGAATATTGCATCTTCTCAACCCTCATACATTTCCTGCTTATGTTTTTTCTTATATTCTTGTTTTTTGTTTTGTTTTGTTTTGATCTGGGTCCCCCCCCCCTTTTTTTTTTGTCAAGGCTCGGTCACCGTGACCGTGGTGCTTTTTTTTTTGGTGCCAGATTTGTGGCTTTTGTGCGGTTTAGCAGCAGAAGTGACTTAGAGAAGATCATAAAACTTAATGAACTTCTCGGTGGCTGAGGATATCCACTGAGGGAGAGAAAGGGCCCGCTTCACTGCCTAGTCTGGTTGAGGTATTCTTTATGCCTGCCTGCCTGCCGGGAGAGAGAGAGAAAGAGAGAGAGAGAGAGTGAGAGAGGGAGGTAGAAAATGATAACTAAATGTTTTAGCTATGGTTTGACAGTGTGCTGAGAGTGAAGAGAGGGAACCAGGGGAGAAGGAGCAGTTTGTTCTCCTCTGTGTTGTTCAAGTGGTGGCTCTTTCACTGCACTGTTTTGGAGACTGAGCACTGATGTAATGTTTATAAAGCAAAATGTTTACGATGCTCTGTGGTTGTAGAGCTGTTTGAGCTATTTGGGGTATTTTTTTTTCTCACGCTCAATTGAAAAGAATTGGTTGTAAAGTTCAGTAATTATATTTTTGTCATTGTGTTGTGTGTTTGTGTGTGTGTGTGTGTATTGTGTGTTTGTGTGTATTTGTGTGTATGACAGAGATAGTATTATTAATGGATAATTATGAAGTGGTATCAGTGTAGTACGATGTCATTGCAATTACTGTAGTGCTATTTTGCAAAATGATAATAAAAAAGATTATCTCTTTTTGAAACAGCCTGTTTCTTAGAGTACAAATAGTCACATTTACCCACCCTCTTCTAAACATTAAAATATGATCAAAAATTTCTATTGTCTTTGACAAAATGTAAAAGGTTTTTTTTTTTTTTCATTAGTGAAAGCGTATGTCCAGTGTTGCTAAGTACTTCCATGTGCACATATTGTAATGCCCTTAATGCAATTACCTCCTATATTGTATTAAGGCTCTAATTAAATATGCATAAAGAATAGAATCCCTAAGAATGCTAATTATTTAAATGAACTTGTTTACCAGCTCGGTCGCTGTAATCTGCTCTAATCCTTTTGATGCTGCCTGTTGGAAATGTTTCTTATTTTTCTTCAACACTGAAGCTAATTCACCAACAAGGTACTTTTAGCATCTTAGTTTTCCACCTCTTGTGTGAACATATGCTTCATGTTTTCTGAATGAACCCCCCCCGCCACCCCCCCCCCACCCCCTCAAATTGGAAATAGTAGTAGATGTTTTTTAAAAAAAAATTATTTGGTTCCAAATACATGAAATTACGTGGGATTAAGGTGCTTGAAGGAGATTTTAATATGACCATCTTTCGGAAGAGTGCGCGGCTTTACCTGGATTTGTCTGGAAGCTTTGCCTGCGGAGTTGTGATGAGAGGCTTGTCTCACGGAGAGAGAGTTTTTTCTTTCTTTCTTTTTTTTTTTGGCTTGGTGTGTTGAAGGACGTTGTCT
>NC_044495.1:52493793-52496293 GCF_902362185.1 Chanos chanos | reverse complement strand
AAATCTTACTCCAAATGTATAATCTCTCTAAACTTTCTCTCTCTTCCTTTCTCTTGTTCTCTTCACCCTGAGCCCTTGAAGTTGATTTTTGCAAGCTGAAGCAAGGGAAAGATGGCGCGGAGCCAGAGAGCTAGGTGCTGGTTCATGTTTCAGTTAGAGGGGGTTGGTCCTGTTTTGGGCTCTTGGTGAAATGGCTTAATTGGTGTCAGAGCCCGGGGGATAGAGAGGCCTCTCTCTCTCTCTCTCTCTCTCTCTCTCTCTCTCTTTCTCTCTCTTGCTCTGTTTCTCTTGTTGGCCCTTCCCAGCCCCTTTTCAGTGCAACCCGGGCCCAAAACCAGCCAAACCTGGAGAGTATCCGTCGGTGAACGAGGGGCGAACGGGCTCCATAACAATGCGCGATGATGTCGGGGATGACAGAAATTAATACGCGGCCGGCTCCCTGAAAGCCGTGATTAATGAGTGTGAGCAGGGGGACGGTGTCTTTCCTTTTCGCTCCCTCGTTTGATGGGGATTGAAAAGCAGAAAGAATAGTGTTGTTTTTTATTCTCTTTAGCACGTGGAGGTCATCCTGAGTACATTACTGCTATTTTTCTACACTGCTCTCTCTTTCTCTCTCTCCCTCTCTCTCTCTCTCTCTCTCTCTCTCTCTTTCTCTTTCTCTCTGTCTGTCTGTCTCTCTCTCTCTCTCTATGTGTGTGTGTGTGTGTATGTTAGAGAGGAGGCTTGAGGAAAATCTAGTGGGGTGTTCATCTCCTATGGACTTTCTTGCTAGATTAGAGAAATAAACTGCTTCACTGTTGGAACAGTTTTAGCGGGTGTTTTTTTTTTTTTTTTAATTTGAGACAGTAACAGCAGTACAAGCTATTTGAGTGGACATTTAAACTTGGATTAGCTCACTGGATAAACCACGCTCACGTAATTACCAATCTGGAGGCAAAGTATAATAACTAAACATATACAACATAATACTTACTTCCAGGCCAATTTCCACCGTAGTGGAAATTGAAGTTGAAGTTGAGTTGAAGTATTGAGTTGATGTATGAAGTTTTTATTTATTTATTTATTTTTTTCAAATCGGTAACTGTTCTCTAGAAAATAAAATCAAAATGCAACAGTGTCATATATGAATAAAATCTCTGCCTTGCTTGGTCTTGTTCTCCTTGTCAAAACTACCTCTCTCTCTCTCTCTCTCTCTCTCTCTCTCTCTTGTTCTCAGCATTTGGCAGATTCAGCATCTGAGAGAGACAGCGTGTCAGTTACTTGTTAATTCATTTAATCAGGCTTTTTGGCACTCTGTGCTTCTCTCCTCCAGACCACTGCAGTAATCTTATTTAGACAGAGAGAGAGAGAGAGAGAGAGAGAAAGGGAGAGAGAGAGAGAGAGAGAGAGAGAGGGAGAGAGGGGCAAAGGGAACCTCCTGTTCTTACTGGAGAACTTCCTGACCTGTCAATAAACAACACTGCGGCCAATCAGCAGTGTCCCTGACACCAGCTCATTTATTACACCTAAATGACATGAATTCAATATCAGTGTATGTATATTCATAGGGCTATTATAGAAACAAAAGAGAAAAGGCCTTTGTTGAAAATTGACAAGAGTGTGTGAATACTCTCTGGATATTGAGTTTTTATCTTTAACTGAAATCTCTTCACACCGACTAAAAATGAATGAGAGTAAAAAAGGAGCAAATCTAAACTTTGTTCTGTGTGACTGTCCTAAAGTCTTGTTGTTACTCTTTTTTTCTTTTCTTTTCTTTTCTTTTCTTTTCTTTTCTTTTCTTTTCTTTTCTTTTCTTTTCTTTTCTTTTCTTTTTCACCCGCACGAATACAGGGAAGTAAAATCCAGTGACAAGCAGTATGGTGTGCCATGTTACCATTGTCTGTTGTGTTCTACAAGTACAGGTTAGAAGGACATGCATTTTTAATTACGTCTGCTGCACGGAGGGCTGGGCCTTCTTGTTCATTCTCTCTCTTTCTTTTTATTTTCTCTTGTCTTTTTTCAAACTCAGGGATATGTACTCCTCATCTTTCCTCTGATTTCCCTCTCTGACAGAGTGAGGAGAGAGAGAGAGAGAGAGGGAGAGACAGAGAGAGAGAGAGAGGGAGAGGGAGAGAGAGAATTAAAGCCAGGAGCAGAGAGGCATGTCAGGTACCTTGTAAAAGAATTTCTAAGGACATTTGTCTGAGTGTATGGCAGTGGAGGTTTTAAAGAGGTGGGGTTCTTTTTTTTGACAGTGGCTATTCTGCTGACATGGAGTGTTTTGCTCACTTCTGCTCCTCAAATAAGCACCAGCTCTGTCAAAATGATTGATATGTATTTGTTTTATGTGCCACAATTCTGGATTCTTCTCTTTCGCTCTCCACTGTCCTTACCTTTCTCCTATTCTCTATGGAATCAGGAGAGGAGGGAGAGAGAGAGAGAGAGAGAGAGAGGAGGAGGACAGGGAAAGTTTGTAAGGAGTGAACTAGTGAAGTTCATAAGGGACTGTCTGGCAGCTGGT
>NC_044495.1:52478793-52488793 GCF_902362185.1 Chanos chanos | reverse complement strand
GTTTTTTTTTTTTTCTTAGCAAAAGGATAATTATAAATCTTAATGATCAGTGACACAGCGACACCTACAATACCACTGAAAACATTTTTTTTTTATTATTCTTTTTTTTTTGTAAATTTAAAAATACAAAGCAAGTGATATTAAAAGGACTGTGTGTTTAGACCAAGGCAATTGTGGGATGGTGATGAATATGTTGTGACATGCCAAGGCATATTGAAAAAGCCTCTGATTCTCTTTATAAGATGTGACTGGTGTCAGGACCCTGCTTAACCTCTGTGGCAGCTGTCGTTTTTCCATCCTTTAAAAAAGAGAGAGAGAGAAAGAGAAAGAGAGAGAGAGAGAGGGAGAAAGAGAGACAAAACGATAGATATTGTAGTCTCAGCCAACAGAGGAGAGGAGAGAGAAAGTCTTTGTTCTTTGCTAAGTGCAGCGCGCGTTTGTTCGTTTCCGTGAAGCACCGTTAACACCCCCCCCCCCACACACACACACCCCCCCCCAGGATCGATGGCAGCGTGGCTGGTATCAGTGCACCGAGCCCAGGCAGTCGGCGGTGAGGCGGAGGGGAGGGGGCTGGGGTGGTGGGGGTGTCCCTGGTGGTTGGTTTTTGATTGGAGCAGAGAGTTTTGTGTTGAAAGGAAGAGGGAAGCAGAGTATGGGAGCAAAATCCCCCCGGATCAGTTAGAGCTTTGAAACAAAAACACCTTGATATCCCAAACCGGCAGGCAGAGCAAAGGGAAACGCGTCGGGAAAAAGACAGGATGTAAATGAATGTGGTTTTGAAAAAAGACAGGGAAGAGTAAATGTAATAGATAGAAATGGGTCTTGAAGTGTTTGTGTTTATGTCTGTGTGTGTGTGTGTTTGGTATGTGTGTCTGGAACTGCAGCATGTACAGTTTTATGTGGAGGGTTTTAACTGTGTAAACTTACTGACTGTTCATATCATTCATGGAGTTTTCATATAATTCATGACTTTTCCATTATCAAAATTAAGAAAAACAAAAAAAAGTCTTGAACTATAACTGAATATATGAGTGATAGCAGCAAGATGTGTATTGCAGTGCATTTGATTTGTCATATTAAAAAAAAAGTATCTTTTTTAGATGCCTGTCATTAAAATGTACATATTATGCTCACAATATGGTATGTCAGTAAATTTATTTAGGAAGTAGGAGCAAAATGAATAAAGAGAAGGAGTGGATGGAGAGAGGAGGAGTAGTGGAGAGAGGGAGACTTGAGTAAAGGAGAGGAGGATGTGATGGTCTAATGAAGCAGTGATGTGAGTCTAAGCGTTGGGGGGGTGGGAGGTGGGGGGTGCTGGTGGATCAGGAGACAGGAGAGGAGGTGAGGGGGGTCGGCATGTAAACAGGGGGTATCAGTTCTGCTCCCCACGGAACATTGCTGTGACTCCCCTTTGCATCTCTCTCATTCTCTCTCTCTTTCCCACCATCGCCCACCCACCCATGCCTAGCCGAGTCCTTTCCCTCTCTTCTCTTCGACACCTGCAACCAGTTGCAATACATCACTGTCAGGAACGCTTTCCCCACCCTTTTGCAACCACGAAGCTCCCAACCCCACAGAGAACCCCTGCCACCCCCCCTCCCCCCACCACCACCACCACCCCCCCGCCCTCCTCCTCCAAAAACCGTCAAACAGGGCTTGACATGCGCTCCCTGGTGGGGTAACGCCAAAGGTGAGGTCTTGTTGGGAGCATGCCAGTCCCCCACGCCAACACTGACTTCAGTCACGCCACCCACGAGAAAAAAAAAAAAATCTGATTAAAACTGAAAGCCTCCCTTTTTTTTTTTTTTTTTTCTTCTCAGTGTGTTGATATGGATACCTCGATGCTAATTCTGCTCATTGCCGTCCATTCTGTAAACCGTGATTTTGTGTGGAGTTGAGATGAGTGGAAGATAAAAGGGAGGAGATAAAATTTATTTTATTATAATGTTAGTTACATATGTACAGTAAGCAGTTTTATTATAATAATAATAATAATAATAATAATAATAATAATAATAATAATAATAAGATTCTGCTACAATTAAAGTAGAATTAATAAAATGTCACCAAATTGAACCAAATCAAGTTCAACCAATAGAACTTACAACTTAACCAAAATGCTTAAATATACAAATTAATGTGAAATCAGTCATCAGCAATCAGTTTCAACAGGATGCATAGCATTATTACAGGTTAATAAATAAGAAAGTTAGCACGTGCCTTGATGTAATTGGCCTGGTCATTTGAAAAAAGGTCCTGTGTGAGTTTCATTTTCATCTTCACCATTTTCATTTTTGAGGACTCTGGAAACATTGGATTTTCTCTTATAATAGTCCAGTAAACAAGCCTCACACCGGCGCTGGAAGTGACTCTCTCGACTGCTTCCTGTGTGGGGTAATGGTTCAAACACACTTCGGTTCGGTGGCAGACATTGCGGGAGCGAGCGCTGGCTGAGGTGAGGGAGGCGGTAGGGGAGGTGGAGGAGGAGGAGGAGGAGGAGGAGGAGGGAAGGAGAAGGTGGGATGTGTGGTCAGCGGGCTGAACTCAGTGATGGGGGTCCAGAACATGGAGTGATGGTTAGGGTGCGTCTGTTGGGTGAACAGAGCGGAATTACAAGAGCGGGAGTTGGGCCTGCTGAGGCAATTACGCCTTAATAGGGTCATTTGGAAGGCAATTGCCAAGGGTTAATGTAGTATGGAGAGACGAGGTGAGATTGAAGTGAAATTTGGGGCTGGAAAATGTGTTTGAATGAAAAGGCGGTGAACAGACCAGTAGAGTTTGAAGGGGTGCGGTGGGGGTGGGGGGTGGTGGGGGGTCCCATTGGCCAGAAGCAGAAATGCTTGTGGAAGCACAGATGGACACAGGACTGACTCTCTGACTTTATCTTTTACACACTCTCTCTCTCACACACACACACATACAGACACTCGTACATCTGGCTATGGAATCTGGTTTTTTGAGATGCTCCTTCTCTCCAGTCCTCCTTTTTTTACCCTCTATCTCTCTTTTTCTCCTCTTTTCTCACACTCCCTCTTCTTAAGACAGTTTAGAACAAGGCTGCCTTTCTGTCTCCGTGACATCACCGGCCAAAACGGGCAGTGTTATTTTACAGGGCGGCATTCCCTACAAGGCGCCCCATTGTGTTCCAGCATTTATGAAATCATTTCCTGTGTCATCAGAAACGTAAAGCTTACATTGACAGATGACAAAACCAAATGCCACTTTTTTGCGGGGAGCAAAAAAAAAAAAGATGAACGAGAGCGTTCACAGGACATCTGATCCCTCTCGTCGCATATGCTTCATATTAAGCGAAGTGTAGGAACAGAGAAGCGTAACAGCGCGAGCTTATCGAGAAACTAAGCTGGGGTAAAAAAAAAAAAGAAAAAAAAAAAGAGAGAGAGCGGTGGAGAGCCCTTTGAAAGGGAAGGACTTGTCGGGGCTTTGTTGCATTAGCTAGCTCGTTAGCTTGATTGTCGCGCCTAATCCAGCGATTGGAAGCTAGCATTAACGCCCGTTCACGGAGCGGCCAGGCCTGTTTGGCGCGAGCTTCGTCATCATCGCCGTTTTGGTTGTCATCCCTGCGTAGACAGGCTGTAGGCAGCCAGGCAGTCTGATTTCCACTGGCCTTTGATCAAAGGCAAACTTCCTTAAGGTCAGGCATGCAAACTCTGCCAGGGGTGTTAGCTCTGACTAGAGCACAGTTAGCTAGGAGTGGGGGTACTGTAGTACAGTGTGTGTGTGTGTGTGTGTGTGTGTGTGTGTGTGTGTGTGTTGAACAGAGGAGGATTCCGTAGCTTGCGTGCTGGATCAGTGAACAGTTGTAGCCTTATCAGTAACTGTAATGGAAAATTTCAGTATCTCCAGCCTGATTCTGCTCAGTTGTGGAGCTCATGAAAAGCAACCATGGATGAGAGCTTTTTGTTTCTCGTTCTTTTTTTTTTGGTTTTATCTTTCTCTCTTTGTTTTTGTTCTCACACTTAGTTTTGGGTTGTCTTTGTTTTAAATATAGGAATACTCACACAGTTAAACACACCCACACATAACACAGACACACAGTCTTTCATTTATCATCCTTCTTTTACTGTTTCCAGAATTTTTGTTATTTAGCCTGTTTTTTTCCCTTCTTTTCATGTCTATTCTCTCTCTCTCTCTCTCTCTCTCTCTCTCTCACACACACACACACACACACACACACACACACACACATTCTGCATACCCCTCCTCTCCCTCCCCTGTGTCTTGGCTGGGAGCCGGGCCACTTCACTAAAGCAGATTTTCCCATGCTCCCGCGGGGCTATTCCACCATGATTCCCATTGGGTCTTAATCCATTATCAATGTTCCAAATCATTTACACAAGAATCTATTCAGTTTCATACACTAATGAACTCATTTGGCTTCACATGCTACATCACATCAATGCCAATGTCAGAGGTATCAAAGAGCCCTCCTAAACTTCCATCTCTAAGCATATCATCTATTTGTGCAAAAGGTCAACTTGATGAATGTTATGATGAATTGTGTTGAAAACATATCTCCCTTTGCTTGGACATAGTGTTGTCTGCTTTTATGTAGTTTTGTGGCTGTACAGAATGTGTCTTTTGTTAAGGGAATTTTATGATGTTTGTGTCAGCGTTTGGCCTGGATTTGGCCTTTTACTCTGTTGTTTGTTTGTTCTGTTGAACAGTAAGTGTGGGCACAGAGAGGCAGTCATTACTGTTGCTGAAAAACTGTTAGCTGAAAAAGCTTTGGTGATGTGTTCACCGCAGAGTCTCAAAGTGTGAAGAAAGAGAGAGCGAGAGAGAGAGAGAGAGAGAGAGAGAGAGAGAGAGAGAGAAAGCTGTTCTTTTTGTAGCCTTTTACCAACACATTCATCCATGTCAGACCTGTGGTAGAAACTGAAGCATGACAGTTCAGTAAGACTTCACCGTGAGTGTAAAATCTCTCACTGCGTGGTTATGATTGCTATCTTGCAACTTTGAAAAGCGCTATGTCAGGGCACTACGTGTGGGAATCTCTTCTGTATTTTCCTACCTGTCTATGAAATGCAAGGTAGGCCTGCGGTGATCTCCACGGCAACACTGGACTGGACGCAGCTCCTGTGTCCGTGTCATATCACAGGGGCACCGTATCAAATGAAAGAGAGAGAGAGAGAGAGAGAGGGAGGGAGAGAGGGAGAAAGGAGAAAAAAAATCAATGCCGCAATCTTTTTTTTTTTTTTTTTCTTTTTCGCCTTCCCCAATCCGTAATTGAAATGGAAAATCAAATGAACGGCGAGCAGATAATTGTTTTATCAATATTCCCTGCCTGCCCTACAAGGGTCAGCGGCGAATGATCACGAGGCGAGGATATGACGAGGACAAAATGTGAAATTGAACAGCTAGGAGGCAATAAATCAGCCTTGACAAGTCAGAGTGACCAGTGCGGAGAGAGAACGGGGGGCAGCGGCTCCCCCCCCCCCCCCCCCCCCCCCCCCACAGTTGGTCCCCCAGAGCTAACCCACGCTAAACGGAGGGGGAATATTCATCTCATTACCCACCACCACACCATTAATGCCCTTATCAAATATTACTCTTTACAATTTTGCCCAGAGAAAAGTCAAGGTCAGTTTGCCTATTATTGTTGTCATTGTTATACACGTTATAATATCCTCAAATGTAATAGAGGGCAAATAAATCTATGGCCGAGGCTTATTAAAACAGAGAGAGAGAGAGAGTGTGTGAGAGCGAAAGAGAGAAAGAGAGAGAGAGAGAAGTGACAAATTAAAAATAAGGGAGATGTCGCCCGCATTAAATTATGACGGAAAGAATTTCTAAAACGCTAATAGTCTGAGATTGTCTTTGAGAACTCTATCAAATGTTCTTAAAACAAATAACCCCAGCATACTCAAGAAGTTCCCATCTCCATGTTAAAGCGACACGTATTTGTTTAAAAGTTGTGAAAGAGGCATCTTTTTATTTGACTGTCGATACATCTCTCAATAGTATTCTACCATACGAACATTAGCACGCTCATTTTAGTTGACAAGCGTTACTTTGTGCCCCCATGGCTGTAGGCACATATTTAAGAGGTGTTTAAAGTGGCTGTAGCTGTAAAAACTTGGTGTCGAATGTCGACGCGCCTCTTCCCTCTTCTCTTTTATCTGTCTTTAAATGAACATGTCGTACCAGGTTTATAAGTCTTGTAAAAACTGCAGTTAAAATGTTGCTAAAAAATCGACGCCCTAAATCATTCCGAGTTCCTCTCTCCCATAGCACACCTCCCTCACTCAGCCGGTCATTGACAAAAATATGAAATTGATTTGGCTGAAGGGCGTTAGGGGTGTCACAAACAATGAATGGTCACAGTGTCGCAAACAAAGACAAAAAAAAAAAAAAAAGACAGAGACAGTGAGAGTGAGAGAGAAAGAGAGAGAGAGAGAAAAGAAATCAATGGAGGCGGTTGAATCCAGCGGTCGCAGTTGTTCGGGGGAAACTGGCAGACTCCGTTTTCTGGTCCAGGGAGAAGATCTATCTCGTGGGCCCCTTGGTTTACGTGATCACAAAGTGAAGCTGAGCTTGATGCTGTGGGGGTTTAATTTGAGAGAGTGATCTCGTAAAGCTGACTTTCGGGAGAGATGGATGGCCCTAGCGTGGGGCATTACGTGTCAAACAGAACCGGTGTCAGCCCCGTTGATGCAGAGCAAGTCTTAATCAGGTTCTCAGAAAGGAGAAGGTGACCAGAACTAGCTTCACTTCAGATGTATGGCTCACTGAAAGAGGATTAGGTATACAGTGCACGGAAACAAACATGCCTCCTTTTTTTTTTTCTTTTCTTTTCAAATGCTACACATATTAAAGCCACAAAGTGACTTAAGCATCAGTCACAATGGACCTAAGTGGGTTTGTTATATGCCAATAAGTTAAAATTGCCGGCTCGCCAGTCATGGAAACTCCAACTTGGCCATTGCGTCTACAGTGTTAGAACATGCTGTGTCCACTTCTGCCAAATGTTGCCATACTTTTCTCCTTCCTGAGGTGAATTCCAGAAGTCAGCTGCTATGATATGTGGATGATGGTCTGGTGTTTTATGAATGTGTCGGTTGTTAATGGACTTTGGTCCAGCCAGAGCGCCGTAACACATTGCTGCGCTGCGTTGAATTGCATGCTGGTGGTATGTGTTGGCATGCTGTGATGAAAGGCATTGAGTTTCAGTCTCACGCTGTAAAACAATTACAGGACTAAACGAAATTTTAAAATAATCTTTCCTTTAAAAACTGCCACATGTCACATTAATTTCATGCGGCACACCCACTAACACTGAAAATAACGGGGATTGCTACAGAGTGAGAGTGCGAGAGAGAGAGAGAGAGAGAGAAAACTGGCAAAATTTCTTTTAAGTGAACATTATGCTAACCCCCTCCTTCCCTGGTTCTCTCTCTCTCTCTCTCTCTCTCTCTCTCTTTCTCTCTCCAAGCTCAGTTTGTTGGGATTGCGTTTGTGAGGGCCTCAACCATATGCTGCTTCCCTCTTTAGCTGGGATTATGCCACCATTATTGCTGATAAAGGCTGTTTACGGCCTTGGCTGGGAAAGCTTCGCTTGGGGCGCTTTCAAACCGCCGTTTCTCTCTCCAGAAGAGTTCATCTACTGCCAGCTGCTCGCCGACACGCCCTGGCCCCTCTTTTTTTTTTCTGTCGGAGCTCTGCCCATGTTTGGAAAAACCTCACGCTCGCACGCTTCTTTTTTATCTCCGATGTTTGTTGTTGATTTACAGCTGCCATAATTATCTCTCAAGTGACGCCATCTCGCCATCGTTTTTTTTTTCGGAGTTACGTTTTTTAAGGTAGCGGTCTTGACACCATGGAAAGAAAAATAAATAAGAGACAATAGCATAATTTACAGAATTTCACGCAATTATTTTCCGTTTTTTTCTTTTTCTTTTTTTTGCTGTCTCCACGGCAAGAACATATGAAATAGCCAATAATGGTGACTTATTTCCATGACTAGCTTTCAAAACACTATCTTAATAACAAATCTCCTTTAGGAGACATCTGAAAGGACTACACGGAGGGCGCTGGCAATAATTTGAGACCTTAAAATGTCAATCAATGAATTAAACTATGCCTGGGCAGTGTGCTATGATAATAACCAGTTCCCAGGACTCTAGGGCCCCAAATGTCCTTGTGAGGCTTCAATTAATAATGTAAAATCAACAGCAGTTGAGTTCCCAGGCTATAGTCAAGCCATCATTTACTTACACCTGTCAAACACAATCCTTTCAGGCTAGCTCATCAGTTTCAAGGGAGTATAGTGAAAAAAAAAAGTTGTATCTATTCAAGTCCAGCCAAGAAAAACATTCAATCCTGGCATGATTCAACATATCGATTGTCCCAAACAGAATCAGCCTCTTTGATCAAGCGCGTATCGTGGGCCGAGCTGTCGACACTCGATATCGAGTTTTGCACCTTAGCCAGATGCGGTTTCTTAATCTCTCATCTGGATGGAATTTCAAACAGTGACTAAATAGAGCTTTGTTTTTTGTTTTTTTTGTCCTCTATCACAACGTTATCTTCAGTAAGTTTTTTAGACCCAGAGGTCTTCAACAGGGAAATTCACTGTTCTCAAGTCCGGAATACAACAAAAGGCTATCGGGCTAACTCCACCAGACGTTTGACTGTTGACAACGATCTTGTGTACAGAGGAGAGCAAATTCACATATGTGAATTAAAAGTGTAATAAAAGCGTTTATTGATTACATATAACACTTGAAGGAAATGACATCACAGTCACGAAGCTTCCAGTCCTCCACATCTTCAGGCAGTATTCTGTGACTTTGTTATGTTCTGTCTGCTAAGTTATGTCTTTTTCTTCTCTCTCTCTCCGTCTCTCTCTCCCTCTCTCCCTCGCTCCCCGGGTACCCAGGGAAATCAACCTGATCAATATTTGCCATTTCAGAGGAATTGCGGCAAACATTGTAGGAGAAGAGAATTTACAGTACTCTTTCCCCAGCTCTAATCAAACCATAATTTAAATCCAGACGCCATGGCAACTGGGCTGGTTCGAATTAAAATATAGCACACAAGCACAAGTGCTTAGTAAGATTTATTTATTTATTTGTTTGTTTATTTATTTATTTATTTAGCCCCCGTCTTTCCCAGGGGTTGATGTCCTTTGTTTGTGTCCCCTTGATGGTTGACCAGAATTTTTTATTTTTTTTCCCCCCTGAACAAAGCTCCCACTTAAGACTGGAGCAGTCGTTGTGAATGTGTTTGTGTGTGTGTGTGTGTGTGTGTGTGTGTGTTTGTTTTAGCGTGTGTCGGCTTGCATGTGGGTTTAAATATCACCAGGTGCTTGTAATTATTTAGTGCGTTTCCTGAGAGTACATAAATCAGAAGATTTTTATATTAGTTAAGGGCCATTGAACACAACGGCTTAATGTTCTCTGAATTGACTCCCAGACAGCAACAAGACCAACTTCTCAACAAATAGTGTCATGTTTTAGAGGCTCTCACCATAATGTCTGAATATTTAATACACGCAAATATACTCACATAAAATGCAACATACACCTTACACCTAAGTAACATACCAATAAGAGCAAGACAAAAAAAAAGGAAAGAAAATCATGATTTTGTCCTAACTGAGGATAATTATTTTAACTTTGATCGAGGATCTTCGATGGTCAAGTGTTAATTGATCGTTCAGTTGCTTGAGTTCAATCCATCACTGCACTCACATGTTAAAACTAAGAGAGAGAAGTCGCTCATGTTTTTTGTTTTTGTTTTTTTTTTTAACAGACAAAATATAGAGAAAGAAAAATGTTTATCCAGTCCCCTAATGTGCGGGTTTTGCCTGAGGAGGCTTTTTCTTTTTCCCTCGCCCGTGGGTATTGTGTAGCTCTTTCCTGCTCAGGCGTGACCGTCTGCCCACTGAATGGAGCCCTAGAGTCCATGCAGGAAGGCCTGTCTCAGTTCTCTGGGGCTCGGCATGGGACCTAGGAGGCCTGGAATGGAAGGGGGTTGT
>NC_044495.1:52446293-52473793 GCF_902362185.1 Chanos chanos | reverse complement strand
TGTATTAAGTAGCTTCTTAGCCTTATAAAAACATCACAGAATACACACAAACCCCAGATTAATCCAAACAAACTCACTTGATCAAAGACCACTTCAGAAAGAGATAGAGAGAGAGGGAGAGAACGAAAGAATAAACACAGCTTTGCGCATTAATCAAGGCATTAAAAAAAAAAGAAAAGAAAAAGACTTTGGCCTCTTTGGTAAATGAAAAAATGCACTCAACCTTACTGCTGAGGTTACGAAACAGCTTCCAGAGTGTCTTTGCTTCTTGTCAGCCCTGCGTAGATACTTTGCCCTGGTTTTTTGTAGGTGGACGGGGTGGAATGTTCTCTCTGTTCTCTCTCTTTCTCCCCGTTGCCGCGGTGCAGTGTGGGATCGCTAAGGAAAGTGAGCAGGCTGTGGTTGTGTGATGAATCTGCTATGGAGCTGTTTACAGCAGTGTGTAAAGCATTAAAGAGCTAGCAGAAGGCCCATTAGCATAAATGTTTAAATCAGACAAACAAACTTATGTACCCAAATGAAAATGTTTCCCGCATTAATCTGCTACAGAAGGCTCTGGCAGAACAATTAGTGCCTCTCTCTCTCTCTCTCTCCCTCTCTTCCCCTCTCTCTCTCTCTCTCTCTCTCTCTCATATTTGAAAGACCTAGGGCAGCAACTGCAGTCCTCTGAGACTTCTAAACCAGCAGGCTCTTTAGTGACAGTCCTCTAACAGTATCAAAATACTTGTCAGTTTTGTGTATTACGGCTCAGTTTGTCAGAGTGCTATGAAGCTTCACAGAACCCTCTCTTTCTCTTTTCCCATACTGTACTCACACTCACATTGCAGACTGATTTAGGGTCTAGTAAAAATGTCAGGCTTTTAAATACTGTTTGCATGTGTCCCTCCGTGGCAGAAATTTCATATTCAGCGGATTTACATGAGGGCTATTATTATGATTTTATGAAGCGTGAGCTTTTAAAATTGTTTTTTTTTTTTTTTCTTTTTTTTTTCTTCCTCTTCTTTTATTCTGAGGTGCTGGCCCATTCTTGAGGTCTGCTTCACAGCCTTGACTTGAAGAGGCCTTAAATGTTGGGCTGCACCCATTAGACAGAAACCAGAGCTGCTATACTCCATGTTCAAATAAATCACTTTAGTGTTTAGTAAGAAAGCCTCAAACACAGATTCGGTCGCTCTGATTTGAATGGTGTAAAGAGAAAAGGGGTATAAAGTGTGGCTTTACTTTGGAACAAATCCCTCTACATTTCTGTGCTGAAGAGTTTAGTCAGAAAGAGGCTAGTCCATGTGCTGAAGGTAGATAATTTTCAGCTGTTTTCACCAAATAACCCCAAATGTGACCGGAGAGCTTAAGTTCTAATAGTGTTTTCACGGAGTCTGACGTGCTAGCTTAGGTTAGCCATGTCGTGGACTAGCCTCTCTTTTTATACCGTTCCTCAGACAGCCTGAACAGCACGACCTGAACAGCCCCAGGTTTCAATTTTTAGGACTTTTTTTAGGGGGGTGTTTGGGGCTGGGAGGGGGTGGGGGGGGGGGGGGGGTGTTATTTTTCCTCTACAATGCCCCATCACTGTTAGCAATGCATGCTAAACACATGTAACCAAACGTTAGCAATAATGTCTATGGCTAAGCTAGCTGGAAGTGGTGTTGTGCTGGTGGAGAGTTATGGTTGTTTTGGTAAGGATGGTGAGCCAGGAGGCTTTGTGCTGCAGGGCTGACTGATAGACTGAGCAGCCTGAAGCATCCCAGTGTGTTTATACATGGCTTGTATGGCAGCTTTCAGAAGACATTTACCCCATGATTTGCGATGAGCTTATGTGTGAATAATTAATGGCAATTAATCCTTAATTACAGTAATTAGGCAAGTCACAGGAAATTAAGCTGCAGCTGGAGAGGCCCCTCACGCGCTGAGGAAGAGAGAGAGACAGAGAGAGAGAGAGAGAAAGAGTGAGAGAGCGAGACAGGGAGAGGTAGAGACAGAGAAGGGGATCGGGGCGCGGCATGAACGTGCCATTCAGCGGTGGTGAAGCGGCGAGAGTGGCACTGGATGGCAGCGGGGAGTGCGGTAGGCTGGCGCCAGTGCATCCCGGGGTTGGCAAGCCACGGGCATGCGTGCAGCGACACAGATGCTTGTGGGCAATGAGCCGCCAGACTAACACTGACGTCTGGAGTCATTCACACGCACATCAGGAGAATACACTCATCTGCTGCGACCATCTCTCTCTGTTTATCCACTTCTCTGTCTCTCTCACTGTGTATTCGGAGAAATAATAGAAGTCTCTTATATGCTCACACTGTCATTCGCACTGCTAAGTGAGCCAACATAACTTTGTCCTCATCTCTCTCTCTCTCTCTCTCTCACTCCCCCAAACAAATTAGTCATTCAGAGGCCTGGAACTCAAACAACACACTCCTTCCTAAAGGCTTCTTGCATCTCTTTCTCTCTTTCTGTTTAATTTTCCACCTTCGACTGTGCCTCGCACGTTTTTTTTTTTTTTTACACCCAGCGAGCAGAAGTCAAAACAACCATTTGATTCGTCTCTATTTTTAATCGATTCCGTTTTAATCAAATGGAAATTTACTGCAGTTTTGGAGCACCTGAGCTATAAAAGCCAGTTTGCCAGAACTGTTATTAAGATCAGAGATGAGAGAATCCCAGCTGCACAACACTGTAACTCATTTGATGTGGCAGGGAGATCGGAACGCTTCTCCCATGATTCACTCGGAAGCACAAAAAAAAAAAAAAACCCAACAAAACCATTAAGTTCCACTGTCTTGACGGCTTGTGAAAATATAGGAAAAAAACACATATGTTCAAGATTTTTTTGTTTTTATTGTTATTATTGTTATTATTATCTGCTTGTGTTTTATAGAGTGCTACACAGGAATAAGATGAAGCTGTTCTTGGATAAAATGAGGGGATGAATGGAGATTTTGCCCTCTCTATATTGTTCAGAACTCATTTGCACTTTTCATGCCTGCCTGTGTGAATTTCCTTTCCTCTCTGCCACTGCTGCTTTCAATTATTCTGTTGTTCGCCGGGCTTAATGTGTGTCCATGCCCCAATAGATGAACCATGGATTTTGTTTCCCTGAGAAATGAACACTTAATGACCATATTCATTTGTCCATGTGATCAGAGTGACAAGGGACAGACGCTGTAAAGTGTATGATGACTCCCAATGGGAACTTAACATTAACATCTTTCTTTCTTTCTTTCTTTCTTGCTTTCTTTCTTTCTTGTCTCTGCTTGATTGCTTGCCTGCTTTCTTCCCTTTTTTTTCCATCGCATTCTTCAAATAGACTATTTTTTTTTTTCCCCTCAACACTGTTGGTGTGGCTTGTTTTCCCAAGGTAATTTGGGACTATGATGACAATGGTAACCAAGAGAACACACTGTGTATGTCTGCACAGACATTTTTTTTAAAAACACTTATCTAAGCATTTGTTCCTACGCTGGTCTGTCTCCGTTGCTTTAGCTCTCGTACAGCCTCGTCCTTCTCATCCAAGAGAGAGGCTGTTCAACTAATAGGACTTTTTTAGTCCCACGAAGAGACTGCTAACTGTGATATTGCCTTTACATATCTGGCGACACACAGCGTCGAAGATTAAGACGACATTACTCTCCAAAAAAATGGCCATTTGAAATAATGAGGATTTATTTTGAGTTAAAAGATACCCTTTTTGTTTTTCAATTTCTGTCCCATTTTTCCCCTCGCCTTCTCCTACTACCCCCCCCCCCCCCCCCCCCCCCGTTCCCCCTCAACACAGCAGTTGGTAAAATAAAGCACCACCAGTATAATCTGCATTATCCAATGGCTCTGCTACCACCGCTGCTCTGTGTGTGTTCTGTCCACTCATCAAGAAAATATACAGTATGTCAAATGTACCCAAATACCTCTCGCTTTGAGCCTGCTTTAGCCAAGTGTTTGTGAACATTGGGTTGCAGTTGACCCATCAATTATTTGTTTTACAGTGCAGTTCGTGAAGTTCAAACTCAACACAACACACACACACACACACACACGTTCTACAACAGCATACAAAACAGCCATTGATACTGTGCTTGAACAATAACATAGCCAACAGGGAGAGACAGACAGTCATGTGTGTGAGACAGAGAGAGAGAGAGGTGTGGGTGTGGGTGTGTGTATGTGTGTGTGAGGGAGAGAGAGAGAGAGAGAGAGAGAGAGTAGAGACACCGCCTGAGTAAAGTGACAAGGTCAGCATGTTCTCCAGTCAGTGCTCAGAATCTTCCGGATAAGTAAAATAAATGAGGCAGAGTTAGCTGCTAACTCGCTGCATGTCGCCACCGAGCGAAAGGGTAACTGCAGATTGCGACGCTCTCCCGGTGAGCTCCAACACCACACTGGACTTCCTGCAGAACTCTCCAGAAAAAAAAGTGCATGGCAAGCAGAGATTTATCTGTGTAAATGTACACTGTTTTCAGCTCCCTATATCAAGCTAACTGGCAGTCACCCATAAGTGTGTGGTGTGGGTGTGTGTCCATAGCCTTGTTAGGACCAGTCATGTACACACCCCATTGTATTTCCACACAGACAATTAATTATTAATGTTAGAAACAGTGAGAAAATAACATGGACACAGCATGTGGAATTTGATGCATGCCAGCAATGAATGAATGCCAGACAAGCATCAGTGATGCAGAGAACATAAATTCTTTGTTTGTTTTACATTTTTATTTGGCTGCACGACAAAAGCAAATTCAATTGGGAGAAAGATCAGGCGACTGTCGTCTGCATTTGTGTTTGGTTAATGTGGCATTCCCAAACAAGTGAACTTTAGTGGAAGTTATGACATTATTGCAGGATGGTGGGCCTCAAAATGCAGCAGTAATTCAATCAAGGGGCCATTTGTGAAAAAGTGGCCGTGCCCTCCAGACCAGACCCCCCACCCCCTCACCCCGACAACCCCCCCTCCAGCCCACCCCAGGGCCCCCTCCCTCCTTGCTCTCGTACCATTCCCCTCCAATTAACGAGCAAGCCAGTCAACCAGCGCCCAAACATGAAGAGGAGTTCTACAGAGGAGTGAATGGAATTCCAGAGGTTCTCATTTGACACATTCTTTATCCTTCTACTTCAAAAGAGGGAGAGCTTTTTTTTTTTTTTTTTTTTTTTTTTTAAAGCCATATAGATGAAATTTCAGTGATATCACATATTTGAGTATACATATTCGCATTATATCTCTCTCTCTCTCTCTCTCGAGTATTCATTTCATGTAATTGGCTATAGTTTTAAGTCGCTTTTTGCCTGTGAGAGCAGTTGAGCTTGTTTGTTATGGCTACCACTGCAAGCCCTGAAGGGCCAAACTGTCGACACGGCTACTGACAAGCTAATGGAGAGGTTGTGTGTGTGTGTATGTGAGTATGTGTGTGTACATGCGTGTATATGTGTGTGTGTGTGTGTGTGTGTGTAAGGCTATCCCCTCGGCCTTGCGCTGACCCCTTTGTGGGCCTGAATTCTTCAGATGTTTGCAGGATCAAGTCACTTAATCAGTGTCCCAGCCTGGGCCCGAACACATAAGCCCAGGGAAGAGAGAGAGAAAGGGAGAGAGAAAGAGGGAAGGAGAGAGAGAGACTGAAGGAGAGAGAGAGAGAGAGAGAGGCTAAATTCTGAGGCTAAATGTTCATTTCGGTGTCTTTCATATTTCGCTTCACCAAAATGTTTCTGAAGTGTAATACAATCTCACCATAGCCATGGGAAATGTTGAAATATTAACACAGTAGCATATTTCGTTGCATTAGAACTGAGTGTTCGGAACGAAGACGCTCTCAGTGGAACTGGAATGGTATAAAGGCAGTGCTTGGGAATGGTGAGCGTCCTGTTTTATGAGGCCAACAGGAATGCGAAGCAGAATTCCGATGGGATCGTTCCTGGAGATGGAATTTTGTGTGTTTCTCCAAACAGCATCCCCTATAGCCCACCAATCATGAGAATACCCCCATCAAGCTGCAACAGCTCCCACTTGAAAGCAGCAATTCATAATTTCAGGTCCGTCACACAGACACACACGCACACACACGCACACTCACACACACACGCACGCAGACGCACTCACAAACACAAATGTATAATGATTCGTGGAGGCTGATGTGAATAGGATATAGCTCTAAGGCTTTAGAATCTGAAGAAATATTTGCGAATCAGACGCAGCTGCGTTAAGATTGCAAGGAGGGGGGGTGGGATGGCGAGGGGGGTTTGGGGGGGGGGGGTGTTCATAATGGATGTGACGGGGCTCCCGAACATAAGCTAGAATTTGCTCCACTCCCTTTTTGTTCTCAATCACATTGATGAAACAATCGTAGCTCCGGCTCCTTTCGCATGGCGACAGAGAGAGTGAGAGAGAGAAAGAGAGAGAGAGAAAGAGAGAGAGAGAGAGAGAGAGAGCGCTCGTCCTGACAGGCTGATTCTCCACCCCTGGCGCGAGGCTGCTTTCTGCAGTTAATGCTCCTCGATAAAGCGTTGCGGAGAAGTAAACCAGAAAGGCCTCCGCACTCATGACACTGGTGACAGCTCTTACATTAATTATGCAGTCTGTGGCTGCAGAAAGAGAGAGCGAGGGAGAGAAAGAGAGATGAGAGAGAGGGAGAGAGAGAGAGATGGGGGGGTGGTTGGTGTGTGAAGGAGGGATGTGTGTGTGTGTGTGTGTGTCAGGACGAACGGGGAAAAAATGAGCTGTCCTTAAAGAACGGCATTCTAGTTCATTTACATGAAAGCGGCGGAGGGAAAAACACAGCAGTGAAGAGGAAGGGAAGGCCTGTGCAGTATTGACGGAGACTAAAGACGCTTCATAACAAAGTCTGTGTATTTATTGCGACCATGCGTCACATTCTGTTTCCCACATTTATTGTGAAAGCAGCTATAACTGCTGGAGTGTAATTTTGTGAGTGTTTGTGGGCATGTGTGTGTGTGTGTGTCTGTGTGCATGTGTGTGTGTGTGTGTGTGTGTGCGTGCGCGCATTTCAGAGAGCTCATGGGAACTACATATTCCCTCAAAATAATGAATTTTTGAAAGAAAAAAAAAGATCTTATTGGGACATTTTACATGTTCTCAAATATTGAAATGCTTTTTTAAGTAAAGACAGAGTGGATATTGTTAAATATTAAAAGAGTGGCAAAATGGTGATGGTTATGATTAGGGTAAGGGATGTGAATCTGTGGTTACAATAGCATGGAAATCAGTGGAAACATATTGTTATTACAGTAAGATAGGTTTCTGTGTGTGCATGTTCTGGAACTCACACTTACTTTAGTAGTTTAGAGGTTGTTTTAGAGAATGTGTTTAGGTTTATGTTTAGTTGTGTGGGACACAACATAAACAAAAACAATGTAGTATCCTCTCAGACAGAGTTGTCAATAACAACTCATGTCCCAGATACACCACTGTCATACAGACCCTCTCTCTCTCTTCCCTCTCTCTCTCCCTCTCTCTCTCTCTTCCCTTGTCTGAATTTGCCATTGTCTTGTCTTTTGTGCCCAGCAAAAGCCAATGCTTTTTCTTTCTTTCTTTCTTTTTTTTTTCCTTACACACTGTAGCGTTTGAAACTCTCTTTATCCATGTGTCATTCCAGCTGGAAGGCTGTCAGAATGTGTGTGTGTGTGTGTGTGTGTGTGTGTGAACCAGGGTGATGGCAGCTACAGATGCTAACCATGTAGCCATTTAGGAGAGAACAGTCCAGTCACAGTGATGCTGGCTGTATGAGCAAGTGTGTATGGAACAGACATCCATTCACTTCTGACTCAGCTCAGAGAACAAGTCAAATTTGACCCACGGATGGGAACAAAGACTAAATTTTCATATTTTCTGAAATGGAGAAGGATAGATAGTCAAAGAGCAGGGATTACGTTTCTTTGCCCTATTGAACTGAATTGAAATTGAATTGAAACCTTTGAATTTAAAGCATCTCTGACGACCTGGTAACTAACTGGGTTCGTCTGGCACACTGGAAACAGCGTTGGCTCGTCGCTAGACGACACACTCTCAAAAATGCCAGACAACATTTTACATTCTCTGTTTTCAAGTAGCAGCGCAGAGAGGGACAGCTGAAAATTTTATGATGGAGTCTAGCTTTCTGGCACGGATGCCCTGCAGCCACATCCTGGAAGAGAGAGTGTTATTTATTTACCTATTTATTTATCTATCTATCTATCTATCTATCTATCTATCTATCTATCTATCTATCTATCTATCTATCTATCAATCTGTCTATCTATCTATCTATCTATCTATCTATCTATCTATCTATCTATCTATCTATCTGTCTATCTATCTATCTATCTATCTATCTATCTATCTATCTATCTATCTATCATTCCATTTTTATTTCCGTTTTGTTTTGCAAAGAAGTCTTTTAATAGAGATAACTCTTGTGTGTGTGTGTGTGTGTGTGTGTGTGTGTGTGTGTGTGTGTGTGTGTGTGAGAATCGATTAGTCATTGTTTCAGTGAATCAATGAGGTCTTGAGCGTGATGTAACGACACAGCTCTCTGTCTGTCTCTCTCCCGTAAAGACTTCATCTCTCCGTTTTTTCAGCCGACGTTCTCGCTCTGTAGCTTTACAGTATTTTGATCTTCCAAACACAAAAAAAGGAAACGTGTCATTTTGTTACTGTCACCTGTCACTTCCGTTTCTTCATAACACGAAAGAAAGCACATGTATTACAGCATATTCCACTGGGGTATTGTCCTTTTTTCTTTCTTTCTTTCTTTCTTTTTTTTTTTTCTTTCTCACCATCTCTTTTTGCACTTATTGAAAAATAAATGCCGTTAACCACTATTTTCAGGGAAGCTTTTTCAAGGTTCATGAAAAGAATTTATTTTCTTTATTCTCATTCTGAATAATGAAACCATTAACAACATGCTCCCTCAAAGTTATTCCACAAGATCATACAAAAGCCATATTCCTTTTGACACTGACGTGTAAAGGCAGTTTCTAACAAACATTAACTCCACAACGCTGGCATAAAGGCACATCTATAGACTCTCTCTCTCTCTCTCTCTCTCTCTCTCTCTCTCTCTCTGCCTTCTCTTTATTACAAACTAGGTGGCCTGAAGGAAAAATGTATGTGTGTAGTCCCCATGGTATAAAATATGCATATAGGTTTCCAACACATCTCAACTCCAATCTCTGTTACTCTTTAAACAAATCCACCAGCTGCCAGAGGCTCTCTTTAATATTTAATTTGACAACTTTTTAATCCCTCACGATAAGGTGATGAAGTAATTGTCACGTATTGAGAGAAGAAGAAAGAGAGAGGGAGAGGAGATTAAATTATACTTTGAAATGCGAATTGAATTGATCTCAGTGTTGGGGGCCATGGGTTTTTATTTGAGAGCTAGTAATAATATAAGTTCATGCTTACAGAAACTATTTGGTTCATATATATATATTTATATATATATACCCCCAGTTTCAGTATTAGTCTATTTCCCAAGCGGATTGTAGCCTCAGTAACACAGACACACACACACACACACACACACACACATACATTCACAAGTGGCACAGTATATCAAAGGTGACATTCCATGAGAGATTTGAAAATGTTTTTCTTGGAGGAAGTTTCTTGACTTTGGTATGGTTTCACAGAGAGAGAGAGAGGGAGAGAGAGAGAGAGAGAGAGAGAGAGAGAGAGAGAGAACATACCTCTGAGAGCTTACTGTCTATTTGAGAGGGAAGTTCCCTGAGCCCTGTTGATTACCGCCTGTCTTTTCTGGGTACATCTGATCTCTCCTGATCACAGATTATCCATCGTAAGAAAGTCATAATTACCTTCCATTTCTCAGCTGTATACTCAGAGGAGATTACGTTCAACTTCTCACACGTATCTCACAAGTCTCCTCGCGTCAATTATCAACCTGTCCATTACCACACAATGGCTTTAGAAAGGTGTCTTAAGCCCCCCCCCCCAAAAAAAAGAATCTGAAGATGTTAGATGTTGTCTTTTCTCAAAAGATTCTTTTTCTCCATATGCATTTCTTTATGGTCCATTTTTAGAAGAGTGAGCAATTTGAGATTGCTGCTGTGACATTCTGTAAGGTTTTTTTTTTTTTTTTTTTTAGCCTTGAGGAGTTTAGGAGTTAGAAACATAATCTTGTTGTATGATTCAGCTGTGTTTTTATGTGGGCGTAGTCCTTCATCAAAAGCATTCATTCATTACACCTTTGCAAACGCCTTTTAGAAATCACAGTAAACAGCACAAAACTACAAAACACGCTATGGTGTCACACGCCTCGATACAGTACACTAGTGTCACACACCTTGATATGCCCTCTCTCTCTCTCTCTCTCTCTCTCTCTCTCTCTCTCTCTCTCTCTCTCTCTCTCTCTCTCTCTCTCTGTGTCCTTCGCTCTATGCCGCGCCATGCTGACTGGCACAGGGGAGTTGTGTGTGCCAGCTGCTGCCATGCTGCTTTCACTACTGTGTGGGAAAATGGTCTTCAGAAGAGTGGGCGTCGGCTTTCACCCAGCTCTAGGCTTTTTCTACCTTTCACACAACTCCTCAAGGTTAAAGACCGCCCTCCCTCATTGGCCCTGGCTTCTGCCAGTCTAGATCCTACCGCAGTTTCTGCTCTGTGCTCACGGTCTTTTCACGAGTCATAATATGAGTTGAAACCTCTGTGGGCTTGTATATATGCATGTGTTGGATATGATGTTGATATTGTACCATAAAATATTATTTCCTGCCATTCCAATGCAAAGTGGCAATGGTATCTATTTCCTAACCTTTTCTGTGTGGGTCTTTTTTTTTTTTTTCAATTTCTAGGAGGTGAGGTAGAGCTCTCTTTAGATTTATGTTGTAACTGGTAATGTTATTAGAATTTTAAACACAGCATGCAGTAATATTTCATATAAGTTTCATCTTTAAATGTATTCTTTTGTGCTGCATGTCCTCAAAGGAGTAGTGTTAGCCCCTGTGAACATAAACTAAACTCCTGAGGGGAAAGACTTTTCTGTATTTTCTTACACACACACATGCACACACACACACACACTCACACACACGCACCCTAATCTGACCCCTCACAACCCAAGCCTCTATAGATTTATGAAGTCCACATGTTTCATAAATTTCATTTGGTCCTGGGGATTTTCACCGCTTACTATGGTTTTTTTTATTTTCCATTTCTGTCTGTCTTTGTCTGTCTGAGGAGAAGGGGAAGGAGAGGAGGAAAGAGGAGCTTAGCTAATATATGTGTGTGTGTGTGTGTGTGTATATATATATATATATATATGTATGAGTGTGTGTGTGTGTGTGTGTGTGTGTGTGTATGTATATTCACCTCTTGTGACACCTCTGGCCCTAGATAGATTTCCATAGGGATGTACAGCAGGAGAGAGTGCACAGTGCTTGTGTGGAGTGGTTTGACTCTTTAATGCCTAACAGCCCTGTTAGAGAAAGCTTGCTTTTTCTGTTAAGGAGAAGTAGGGAGAGCTAATGTACTGCTGTATCCTCACGCAATGATTTAAAGTTTGATACTCTGCCATGTTTAAAGACTCGGTATGGAACATTGGCCTAGCGCATTCAAAGACCATTTACACAAGGAAATCTTCCCATTTATAAACACATCCAGTGGAGACGGCAGCTGGAGTGATGAGGGACAGAAAAAAAGAAAGAAGAAACGAAAGAGGGGGGAAAAAAAAAACAACAAGCGATTACACCCAAAGCCTGCTGTGGTCACTAAAATATTTGCTCTTCTGAAGTACTGTTGGTTTAGCAATTAAAACAAAAAGACTCAGAGAGAGACAGAGACAGAGAGAGAGAGAGAGCGAGAGAGAAGGAAAGAAAGAGAGGTACCTGTAATAAGGTAACCGTGTTTTAGTTGAGTGTTTGCTCATCTAATGGTGTTTCCATTCTGATGGCGTGTTGTCATCAGCTTTCCATTTGAGCCGCAAACAGGACATGTGGTTCACTACAAGCTGAATGTACTAAAGGAACTGATAAGAGGGAGAGAGAGAGAGAGAGAGAGAGAGAGAGAGCTGACTGCTGACAGAGCAAGTGAGTGAGTGAGTGAGTGAGAGGTGAGTGCAGAAGGAGGTAGAGAAAGTTCACAGACCAACTAAATTCGCAAATTCCCTCAGCTGCTGCCCTCAGCTAGTCTGAAAAAAAAAAAAAAAGCTACTTTATACTATGCCTCTCTACCCCCCGCCCCCACCCCCTTTGTTTATAGACCACTGGTAATTTGGGAAGGGGGCGGGGGGTGAGGGGGGGGCATATTTACCTGCTGACAGATATAACTGGTGGTGAACACTTGTCTGTATGCATGTGGACCTGTAACATGGCGGTCAGTTTGAGGTGTGCTGACGGTGAGAGGAGGCAGTTCACCTCCGTCTCTTTTCTCAGACTCAGAGTCTGGCCCCTGACACAAACCCTCACTGCTGCTGCTTCTGCTTCTGCTTCTGCTTCTGCTGCCTCTGCCTCCGCCGCCGTATTTATTGACTTGTTTTACTGGCCTCAAACACTGCGTTTTTACGCCGCTTTGGCTCAGTGTCGAGCCTCTCTCCAGACATTTACATTATTCCTGTCTGACTTATGCCCCGCCGTAAAAAGAAGGGTGTACCACCGAAGGGAATGTCACAGACACACACACTCACACACACACACACACACACACACACACACACACAGGAAGACACATACGAACACCATGTGCAGACGCGCCCCGACGTGCGCGGCAACGACCACAAATAACCGCACTGTTCATCATAAGAAACCGACGGAAAAGTCCGGAAGCACCACGGGACATTTCCTTAATGCGTCACCGTTAACATCCGTCCTTAATATTATATTAAGCAGTTATCGTTTATTGTAAAGCAATGGCTTTTTTTTTTTTTTACACCCTAACGTAAGAACTCAGATAAAAAAGAAATGATTTATTATTCTTAGCTTCAACCAAGTACATTTTGAATGCAGTCAGTTTGTATTTGTATTAAATCTCTGAAGTGGTTGCTACATTCCGGCTTTGAAAGGCGGGGGGTGGGGGGGTGGGGGTGGGAGTTAAATAAATAATAAATAAAACGGCGGAAAATCGTATGACAAAAGTCGCCCCCTTTGACAAAGCCATGGAGCTTAAAAGCCCAATTCCGCAAGCCCGTGGAAAGCGTAAGGACTGAAAGAGGATGCTATTATGAAAACCAACACCAAAGTCACAGAGATAAGCCCCCCCCCACCCCCCCACCCCCGACCCATCTACCCAAATCCTTAAACGCTATTTACTCCTTCATCTCTCGTTTTCTTTTTTTATTTTTTATTTTTTTACCCCCTCCAATAAAGCTCTCCTCAGCCCCACTGAGAGAATATTGAACTCATTCACACAGATGTCATCTTAGCCAAAGCTTATTAAAAAGACGGACAACGCGCTCTGGAGCACTCCCGTTTCTCACGCGGGGTCTGTAATTGCTCTACGCAATGGCAAAGCAAAGCAAAGAGCGCTGAGAGAGAGAGACAGAGAGAGAGAGAGAGGGAAAGAGAGACAGAGAGAGACAGCGCAGTCATTTTTTTTTCTCTCTTTTTTCTTCCTTTTGCAATGGGGTTTAGAAGTGGGGAGGGAAAAAAAAAAAAAAAAGGAAAATTCTCTCAATGGACCATATTCCAATAATTCCCAGAGCAGAGGAAAAGGCAGAAGCATTTTCAAAAGGGTGTGGGGTTACGGCGACACGCTCTGAAAGACGATACTTTGAATTGAGCGAGTACTTACGGCACAAGTGCCAGTCTCTTTGAGGAGAGAGAGAGAGAGAGAGAGAAAGAGAGAGAGAGAGAGAGAGAGAGAGGGAGAGAGAGAGGGAGAAATTGTGTGTGTGTGTGTGTGTGGGGGGGGGGGGGGGGGGGGGGGGTGCGTACGCTTGTAATGCCTTGTGTTTGACCTGGAATTGCACTGCCTGACTGGATCTTTCTGGAAATGATATACATGCAAGGCAATAAACGTAAGGCAATACAATCTGAAAAGGTCAGTCGCCAAAGCAGCTAGCCAGAAAGCTGAGACGACATGTGCATTTCCCCCAACATCCGTGCTATGAATTATTCTGTCCGTTTTGCCCCAAAAAAAAGGGGAAAAAAATGTACCCCAACCCTTTTTCTCTGTCTGGATGAATAAACTGACTCTATTTTGACTGAATGGATACACATGATGAGTTTTCGACCAAAACAGGCAGGTTTTGTGAAAAAAAAAAGAAAAAGAGAGAGAGAGAGAAGAGAGAAAATCCTCTGTTATAGCTCGAGCCTTGTTGTGAAAAGCATTGTTGCTTGCTCTCATTAACCTGTGCTCTCTCGTTAACGCTCGACGAGCACCGGCGTCCAAACCCTGACGCGTGTCGTGTCAGAAAGGGCCCGGTTTCATCGGAACCGAGACAAAAGCCGGCGGTCCGACCCCGACGTGCTTGGCCTAAACGTTCCTTCACGCTAACCCCCCCCACCCCCAACACCGCCCCCATCCCCAATTAAACCTGGGACTGTTAATTACTGTAATTAAGTCAACAAGACCTTCTCTGTCTCGTCTCACCCCCCCCCCCACCTCTCTCTCATTCTTTCTCTGTCTCCATCTCCTAAAGATAGAAGGTAATGACTATCAGAGACTGATGTTAAAATAGGACGTGGTTCCCCAACAAACTCATTAAACTGCGTGTAAAAAATGCACATTTAGAAAATAAAGATGTAAATTACCTGCCTTGTAGCCTTGAAGGTGCTGTAGGTACAGTCTCATAAACAGACAATAAATTAGTCATAAGTCATGGGTCAGACTAATCTTCATTAACAGCTATTGTCTTGCCAAATGAAATACAACTCGCTGGAGAAAAATATCATTTAATTTATGAGTGATAATTATCAGTTTCTTTGTGCTGAAATGTCTCAAAACAATGTCAAGCTCAATATTTAGTCATAGCTATACAGTAAAACAGTACAAACCACGTGACCTGTATGTGTGTGTGTGTTTGTGTGTGTGCGCGCGTGTGCGTGAGAGAGAGAGACAGAGAGAGAGAGAGAGAGAGATACCACACGTGCGCTAAAGAAGAAATGATGAAGATTACCAAGTCTAGTCTTGTCTCTCTGCTCCTCATCCTCCTCGGTGACCTGTTTCTGTCACTTCCTGTCGCCGGACCCGGCTTTGATTCCTCCGTCAGGCTCTCGGAGAGAAAAGTGCAGTATCAGGCGGAAAACTGGGCATCGACCAGGCACCACATGAGCGCACAGGTGCCAGGGCAATCTGGGGCACTCCGCTGGGCGCTCCGTCCTTTTTTTACCCGGGTTCACAGACGCACTCCCGTGCTTTTTGATTGACTTGTATACATCATTGCGCAGCGTACCGCTGTATTCTACTGATTCTTTGAGTGGTAACAGCGGCAGATGAAGAACTGAGGATCTCGCCTTCATGGTTTAACTAGCGTCATGCTATAAGGGTTGAGGAGAGGAGACCCAGAGTCTTTTGTATGTCAAAGGTAGCCCGGTGTTTGGTGTGTCAGGGCGGAACCATTCTCTGCTCGCCTAATTGGTACTCTGTAGCCTCTCCACCGGAGGACAGGGAAGGAGCCAGAAGATTCTTAATGTGTAATTTGGAGTTCTATTCTCTGCCATAAAAGACACTCTTCAGATCTCTCTCCCTCTCTTTCTCTCTCTCTCTCTCTCTCTCCCCCTTTCTCTCTCTGCTTCCTTCAGGCAGTGGAGTCTTAGCAGTGGATCCACTGCAACCAAATCTAAATGATGGACTGTCAAGTCTGGTGCAGAGGATGCCACTGCAAAAAGGAATTTCTTTGGCACTGTATCACGGGCGGGCTGTATGTTTCCGACGATGCTTTGTTGTTTATCAACATGCCCCTCGCACACACGGAACGCACACACACGCGCGCATGCACACACACACACACACACACACACACAAGGCAGGCATACACACTAATCTGCACAAATATTCAGATGCCTGCAGCACCATGGCATGACAGGAGAGTAGGGAAAAAAAAAGAAAAGAAAAGACCAGACAGAAGGAATTCTGGGATTAATAATACTCAAGTATGTCTAATATTATTTCATTTGAGAAGCCCAACGCACACACATACACAAACATGTGTACACACACACACACACACACACACACACACACACACTGCGCTTCAGGTAGAGAACCTGCCAGTTCTGTGTGTGTGTGTGTGTATGTGTGTGTGTGTGACCTGGTTTCTCACACATCTCCACTGGCTCATTAGAGAGCAGCGTCGAGGAGGCCAGTGAGCCCAGATTAGTTGCTGTCGGGTGTTTTGTAAGTGGCTTTCAATGCCACATTTGCATTATTTGCTCGGGGTGTGAACGGGAAAGCGGAGCACCTTTTCCCATAAACGAAGGCCGGAGGTTTAATAAGACAAGAACAAATAACCCAAACCAGATATTCAAATGAAATATGAAAACTAAATTGGCCTAATGCGGTAGAATATAAAACCACAAAAAAAAAGCTGTTTTAATGGAACGAATTGGTACATTTTTCGCATGTTTAAATATCTGCGTGTTTTAGTGGGTAGACAGTATCTTTGTATGTGATTTATCGAACAATAAAAATTAGGAGGCTCAGTCTTAATTTGAATTGAGATGAAAAAGAGCGGTGCCCAAAAACAAACCAATATGTTGGCATTAGCATCTTTGAGCAGTGACTAATTATACTCTCAGTACAAAACAAATGATTGAATAATGGCCACCCTGGCCAATGCCACTGACTTACAGAGAGCCAGTTCAGGAGTTCCATGTTGGATATATCCTGGCAGGTCAGTGGGGTGTGTGTGTGTGTGTTGGTCTGCAGAGAGGATTTTTTGTACACTGTACACTCTTTTGGCTAGCCTCCATTCACATACACACACACACACTACCCAGTTTCCCTGTTTGGTCACTGACCACTGCGTGTCTTGGCTATTGGCCCACATCATGTCCATGAGGGCACGCAGACACACACACACACACACACACACACACACACACAAAGCCTGTGACAGAGCCCTCCTTGTTTAGCAGCTCTCTCTCTCTCTCTCTCTCTCTCGCTCTCTTTCTCTCTCTCTGTCCTTCCCCTCTGGACTTTCATGCTGTGTGTCACTTCCCACAAATGTCGTCCCCTCAACAGGGCAGTGATTAATTTTGGTGCGCTTGGCAAAATGTCTACAAGATGTTTGTTTGGGTTATCTTTTCCCGCCTCTATCCCTCTACCCCCACCTCCTTCATCTCCCTCCATTCTGTCAGGAGCTGTGCTCCTGAGGAGAAGAAAAGCATCATCATCCAGGGACAAAAGCTTACCTGAACTGACAGGAATCCTCTACTTCTGACTGCTGCCACCTTTGTCTCTCTCTCTCTCTCTCTCTCTCTCTCTCTCTCACACACACACACACACACACACATGCACACACACACACACCACCCTCTAAGCGTAAGGTTCAGATCCTCAGTGTGTGTGTGTGTCTGTGTGTGTGTGTGTGTGTCTGTGTGTGTGTGTGTATGTGTGTGTGTGTGTGTGTGTGTTTGCCCATCACTGTCAGCAGAGCTGATTAGCTTATCAGTCAGCGCTAAGGGAAGAGATACAGTGTATTATCAACATCATCATCATCGTCTCAGTCAGGGCTTTCCTGCCGCTGTAGACTCCTTCTTTCCCCCATCTCTCTCTCCTCGTGGCTTCACACTCATTATCGAACACGTTTTTTCTTCATTTGTACTCTTCAGTCCGACAAAAAATGAAGTGACCCTAATCTTGTTTTACAAATCTTGCATTTGAAAGCACCACAAGGCGCGCGAAGTGAGTGTTTTATTCTTTTTTTTCTTTTCGGTTCAAAACGTGTTTAAAAAACTATTTTAGGGTCCACAGATATAGATTCCTGTTTTCAATATTAAGTGCACGTCCGAGCTGAATCTAAGCTGAAACCTCCTCTGGCATACAAGTTGCTATGGCACAAAGAACAGATGCAGTTTGTTTCATGTTGAGTGTAAATCTCTCTCTGTTGCCACTGTTAACTGTGGAAGGAGAGCAGACATTCATTGACAAGCGTGTGTAGTACTCCACAGAGGCCTTGTACAGAGCTCTGGGTCTCCACCAGAATGGAAATTGAGGTGTTTTCCTCTTTGACTTCCACCCTGATCTCTTTGGGCTCAGTCAATGCAGACTGCATTGGGGGGGGGGAGTGTGGGGGGGGGGGTTGAAACAGAAAGCTAGTCAGTGTGCATGCCTCCCCCAGCGCAGTATCAGGTATAGTAATTATTCTGCCGTTAACATTGGGGATAGCTAATGTGTATTAATGTTTTAATGGCATTGTAATTACTGTACATGGGAGAAAGAGAGAGAGAGAGAGAGAGAGACCCTCCGGCATTTTTTTTTATTTTTTTGGCTTCTCTTTGCCATGTGGATGTAGGCCAAGCCTCTAACCCACACACACACACACACAGACACACACACACAGATACGCATGTACGTGCACACATACACACACACACACACACACACACACACACACAGGCCAAAGAGAGAAAGAAAGACTTGGAGGACGTCGGCGAAGAGCGAATCTTTATGTTTTATTTGCCAGAACAAAAGATGTTGGAGCGTAATTTGATCCACTCCACTGACTCTCCGCCGCCGAGGAGCCGACGTGCGAGAGGAAAGACGTGATCGAGTCGGAAAATGAGAGAGGAGAAGACAAGCCGCGTGTTTGAGCACACGATCGTTCGCGTGTGCTTGCGTGACACTATTGGCTCTTTCTTTGTGGTGCTTGCGTGTATGTGTGAATATGTGTGTGTGTGTGTGTGTGTGTGTGTATTTGTGTCTGTGTGTGTATTGTTATCTACGTTTACAGCCTCATACTTTGTGGTTGTTTTTTTTGTTTTTTTTTGGTTCTGACTTTGTGTATCATTATCAGTGGGGTAGATTAGGAGTTCAGAGATCATCCTTTAATCCTGACTCTTAACGCTTCACCTTTTTTTTTTTAACAGAAACAGGGTCTATTTCAGCTCGACCCCTCCCTCTCTGAAAACCGCAAGCATATGTGCCAAACGCTGTGAAACTCACAGCCTCTCTGAGAGAGAGAGAGAGAGAGAGAGATGACCTTTGCAGATATTGACAGGAAATAAATTCCCTTTCGATTGGTTAGCTTTAGGAGCCTTGGGCCGATCGATGCAATTAGATGTGCAGCACTGTCGATGAGCACTGAACTCCCACGGAGTAGCCCTGGAATAGGAGGAGAGGAGTAGCAGGGGGTCAGCCTGAGGTGTATCGACACGGAGAGAGAGAGAGAGAGAGAGAGAGAGAGGGAGAGAGAGAGAGAGAGAGGGAGAGAGAAAATCAAAGACACTGAGAGAAAGATGACAGGAAAACAGAACAATCCATCAGAAAATAGAACCATAACAATATTTCTTCATCTTTGGATGAGGGAAACAGCAGTGCTATTATAAGCAGTGTATGGCAGCTTATGTGTACTGGTTTTTATATCATATCTGGTTATTATGTCATATATTTTATATACTGCAGTACTTACTGAAATACTGCTTTCTTTTCAGCGCAATGTTGATTCAAGCCATAGAAGAAAATAAACAAACTGTTAAACAAATTTTCACAGAGACTAAATTTCCACGAAGAACACCCTTGGCTCTACTGAAGAGTCGTTCTACTGAATGAATCTCATTGGGGTTGTGTGTGTGTGTGTGTGGTGATTACATTAACACAGCAGGGCTCTGCCTCTATAACTCTCTTGACCACACTTCAGCAGGGTGAATAAACAAGCCGAGGGGTCAGAGGTCACCTGGCCCGGGGAGGGAAAACGGTATCAGGGTCAGAGCCCGGGGGGGAGGGAACCAGAGACACAACCAGCCTCCAATCGCTCACCGGTGCCAAGAGCTCACATACACTAAAACCACACTACTTAAAGTCACATTGCTCCTAGTACCGCATATCAGACAATACAATGTCAGAAACAAGTGGGAAAGGAAGACTTTCAGACTCAAAGGTTATACTCGAAGAAGTTCATGGCAAATTTCTTAAAAACAAACAAACAAAAAAAAGATACCAATATGATATATAATATATAAAGATATACTATATATTGTATATAAAGATGCCAACTGGCCACTGGTGAATGATTTCGTCTGTGAACTTGGAGGAGGATGAGTGAGCTGAGGCAGACATTGCCAACTGTAACCATAACTATACTTGTTACTGTACCTGACCGACTTTCCCCGGTATTTTTATGTTACTGTCTGTTGATGGGTTTGGTAATGGTACCTCATACATAGTGGAAGAGTTCAGATCTGTTGGAAGTTTGACACTATTGTAATTAAAAAAACCCAAAAAACAGTGATAAATAGTGATTGAACTGGTTGATTATACGGAGATGTCTTACTGCATTGCTTGAGTACTGCTACGGAGTCCAGAAAGCTTTTGCCTATGTGATGCAGGTTTGATGCCTCCTGTGTGTGTTATGATTACTAACTTCTATGCGGGCAGTCGATGGAGGGGGGGGGGTCCCTTTGTCCCATGTCTGGGCATTATGGATGGCAGGTCAGGTCAAAACAGTCAGAAGAACTGGTATTTGCTCTTTTGGCATTACCATAACGATGCTCGAGACTGTCCAAAGTGTCACAGTTCAGACTGCCTTACTTGTTCCAGCTTAATTCGGTACACACAACTTGCTATTTTCCCCAGAGTAAGTTATTGGTAAGCAGCTGCAGTAGGAAGAGTATAGCTATTTGAAATGTGATGAAACCATCTGACAGACACTAAGAGAAAGAGGCTAATTGGGATCATGTCTCTTCTTTTTAGCCTTTATGTCTCTTTGGACTTTAAAGTGTCAGGCTAGTTCTGCCAAGGTGAAACCAGGAAAAAAAAAAGAAAAAGAAAAAAAAAAAAAGACCCAAACCACCTCTCTTTCCGTTTATCTCACCACCTGGAAACATTGCATCAGAACTCAGCTGTGAGAACTTTCTGGAAAATGGGTCTTTTTCTGTCTCTTCTGTTTGATGCTTTAAGTTCTTGATGCCTTGCATCAGATACACACTTATGTAAGACCAGCATATTGTTCTGCTACCTGCATTATTGCATCATCCTACAGATTGGGGATTGAGGTAGTTTTATACTTTGCTATGTTAAGCATTGCATCAGGCCTCTGGTTAGAGAATTGTAGACAGGTATTAAGTGAAGGAGATATAGCTACCAGGGGCTAAGGCTTTGGAACGTACCAAAGCTGTATTGGAAGCCTTTTTCTCTGTGAAGGAAAGATCTAATCACAACAAAAAAAGAAAAAAAAAAAATCCTTTTTCATTAATGTCACGTCAGGATGTTTACACAGCTGCTAAATCCAAAATGTTATTAGCTGCTTAGCTTACCTAAAAGAGAGCCACGCGCTGTGGGATAAAATAACTTGCTGCATGAGTTTGATAGTGATTATTTATTTTTTGGGGCTTATTTATATACTTCTGTAGCGATAAAAAATGTATTTGGTTGCATTACAACAGTGAAAATTCAGGTCTTTATCAATATTCTGCCACCTCGTTCAGCTTAAAGTCATAACGTCATTTAGAGCATTAACAATGGTTTTGAGGGAGGACAGAGAGAGAGAGAGAGAAAGAGAGAGAGAGAGAGAGAGAAAAGAAGGAACAAGAAAAAGAACAAGAGCGAGAAGTACAGCGAGCGTGAGTAACTTTTTCCTTTGTGGGACTGGAGTGGGACTGATAAAGCGCAGTGCTCTGTCGGCTAGGAGCTCGCAGCCCCTACGGTTGAGGCAGGTGGAGGAGGCCCTTGTCCCCAAACGCTCCCATTATGGATGGCTCTGCCCAGCTGTTGTGGCACGAACGCTCCTCGACACCACTCCAGAGTAGACAACGGGGGGGGGGATCAGGCAAAATCCGAGCAACCGCCGAGAAATCACATTCTCTTTTATCCCGTCTGAGTCCCCAAATAGAAATTGACTCGTACGAATTAGAAAACAGAAAAAAAAAAGAAAAAAAAAATCAACACATTGAGGCACACTAACTAGATTTGAGTGTCACTTCCTGATGTCACCCCCTGTTTTTCTTTGCCATCAATGGACACATTATGGTTTACGGACAAAAAAAAAAAACACCTCCTCCGGTAACATGCGGTAAGAGACAAGAAGCTCTTTATTGCAGGGGATAATTTGGTGTGAATGAAAGCTGTGATTTATGCACGTTTAACTGAAAAGCCCTGTAAATTCCCCCGGCTCTGTTCTCTCTTCCCTCACTACTGACTGAGTGGAACAAAAGTGACAACTTGGCTTTTTGCTGTGGAAGTCTACAGTGGCGCCTGTGTGTTTGTGTTATATTTAATATACCTGACAAGAAAAAAAAAAAATGCTCTGTGACACTGTTGCCACTTCCAGCTGATGTTATGCCAGACAAGGAAGATATATAAATTTGTGTGTCTCAATACTCTTGTGCAACTGTATATGATGAAATCGATGACCACTTTTGAATTGTATTGCATTGATGTATTGTCTTGTGATCGAGAATCGGTTTAATTGATAAAGCTTGAATGTAGAGATGAGCAGTATCTACATACTGTGACAGACCAATGTACCCAAATGACAAAGCTTCTATGCCCTTCAGTGGAACAGATCTGTTGTTTGCATAAAAAAAGGTTGGAGCTTTGGGGTGTGGAAAGATTCATAGTGTACATAATATGTGTATGCACCTGAGTGTATGTGTATGTGCGCGCGCACGTGTGTGTGTGTGTGTGTGTGTGTGTGTGTGTGTAAGCTCACACTCAGTGGGACTGGGGGGTCATGTTGTCTCTGCCGTGGCCTTGGCTTGGCTTTGGGTTAGCTGACACTGCATTGTCCAGCAGTACACAGCAGCTGAGCTTCTCTCACAAATGACCCTATTTATCCTCTTCCTCTCTCACACCATTACACGCCATGGCCTCATATCAACAGCCTGCACCCCAACCATGAGCAAACACTGATCAATACATCATCAGGAGAGCTCTGGGTTCAGTCGCGAGGCTAGACGGATCCCCTATAGATCTATCATGCCGGCTGAAGTTAATGCAGCTAACCTAATATTGACAGGAAATTATGTTTGGAGTTTGTTTGAATAGGTGTCAATGCACGGGTGGTTTAGCGAGTGTTTGTCTGTTTGCATGTTTGTGTACTCAACAGCTGATGCTCGTTAATGGCTTTTGTGTGTGTGTGTGTGTGTGTGTGTGCAGGTTGTGGCCAGAGAGAATGAGCTGGAAAGCGAAAGAACAAGAGAGAGAACGCTAGAGAGAAAGAGAGACAAACAGATAGTGTGTGTGTGTGTGTGTGTGTGTCTTGCGTTCGTGGTCAGTGTCTGGCAGAGAGCTCTGCCGATTGCCAGGTTTCACCCTGTTCACAATAGCGCTGCTAATCTTCTCTTTGTGATGCTCAGCCTTTCCATAGCTTAATGAAGCCATAATGAGCTGCTCGGAATCCCATAACCAGTCCGGTCTTTACCGAATCCAAACAAGGCAGATAATCATAACATTTCAGCAGGTCTTTGCTCTCCCCACCACTCAAATTGTTTCACGTTTTAGCCGTCCTCCTCATCTTTTCAATTTTATGTAACAAGCAAGTGATACAGATTTATTTGGGAAGGTATTCTCATGGCTGCCTCTCTCTCTCCTTCTCTCTCTCTCTCTCTCTCTCTCCCTGTTTCTCTCCATCTATTTTTGTGCTGAAAAGCAGGAGCATGTTGCCTGCCAGTGCAGGTGCACGGACACGCATGTTGAATGAGGGCTAATTAGGATTCGCTGAAAGATAGGGGAGAAAGAAAGAAAGGCGAGAAAAGAAAGGAATGAGGGGGAAAAAAAAAGAGAGACTGAGTGCAGATAACAAAGGGAGAAAACTGGCAGTCTACAGAACAAAGCAGGACTGTGAGGCTCTTCAGTCTTCTAAGAGTGCCACTATAATCAAATACATGTTAAGATTACGTCGCCTGATTAAAATCTTTTACAATAAAGACCTTTTTTTCTCTCTCTACTGGTTCATTATTCTCCTACATGAATGGTGTTCATTACAGAGAAAGAAAGAGAGAGAGGGAGAGATGGAGAGAGAGAGAGAGAGAGAGAGAGAGGGAGAGAGAGAGAGAGAGAGAGGAAGGAGGACCCTGATGAGGAAGTCTGTAATCAATCTTAATGGCTCTTTACTGCTCTGAGGTTCATTATGAATTTCAGGCAAACACAATGAGCTATCTCTCTTCTAGATATCGACTGCTACGCAAATTTACATATGTTTTTACCAGCGCCGTTATCGAGAAAATAATAAAAAGAGGAGAGAACTGGGTTGTGTAATAAAACTGCATTGTTAACCACAAACAAAATAATAACATGTAAGTAGTTTTTTTTCGTTTGTTTGTTTTCAGGCCGTACATAAATACACACACACACACTTTTTTTTTCTGTTAAGCGATTTTTTTTTCCCTGCGAGAGGAAGTGTCACACTGGCGTTAAAGTGTGTGTCAGAGTGTGTGTGTCGCTGTCATGTAAGGCTGCAGATACACACGCCGTGTCTGCGCAGTGCTGTGTGTAAATAAGAGAAGGCAGACTCAGCCCAAAAAAAAAACAAAACAAAACAACAACAACAACCAAAAAAACCCCAAAAAAACCCACAGCTTTCTAAACAAAAGATGTGCCAAATCTATGCCCGCTGGGTTTTCCTGCACTCTCACCGTACCCTGATCACCCCTATCTGTCTCCCACAACACAGAGATGACAACAGCCCGTAGAGGTTTGTGTGTTTGCACAGGAACACTACCCTCCCGAGCCGTGACTTTCCCGCATTTTTCGCTCGGAAAGGATTTCAAGTCACCTCGTTCCGTTCGCCGAAAGGAACGCAGCAACAAAATTCCTAAATGTTTTTTTTTTTTTTTTCACTGCCCTCATGAACGGTAAATTTGAGAGTTTTCTTTTTTTTTTTCCCCTCCCTCTTGAAATTCACTCATTCGTTTGATAGGAATGTGAGTCGGTCTGTCAGGTGTGTTGTGTTTGCTGCGTTTCGTCTCGCCGATGTCTCAACAAGTCTGTAACTTAGTCATATCGCGCCTTGGACACTAAATGTTGTCAATCTAATTTTTTTTTTTTTTCCCAAGCCAAAGGAACTGCAGACAGACAGCGGTCTTTAAAAGCTGTTCTCTGTCTACTCTTTGTGAAAGATCATATGTGAATATTCGGTGGTAATATTTTGCCTCTGAGCCTCTGTTCACAACTTTATAATATACAACAAAAGTGAAAGAAATAGCATAATGTTTGATGTATAGGAGAGTTTGTTTTCCTTTCCTGTGCATTACTAATCTCTCTCTCTCTCTCTCTCTCTCTCTCTCTTGCTGTCTTTCTCTTGTCTTTCAGGTCTGAGTATTCGCGGTGCACAGGAAGAGGATCCTCCAGATCCCCAGCTCATGCGTCTGGACAACATGTTGTTGGCAGAGGGCGTGTCCGGGCCAGAGAAAGGGGGCGGGTCAGCGGCGGCTGCCGCGGCAGCAGCGGCGGCGGGCGGAGCTTCAGACAACTCCATCGAGCATTCAGACTACAGGGCAAAGCTCTCTCAGATCAGACAGATATACCACACAGAGCTGGAGAAATACGAACAGGTGAGACAGAGAGAGAGAAGGAGCCTCACATTACATATCAATAAAAGTCCAACAATATCTCGTTAAAAAAAGGGCCATGTGACTTTGGGTCTTGATTTCACATTGATTAAAAAAAGAAACCCACTGCTATTATTAAAGCAGAGAAGAAAAGTCAATCACTCTCATATCAAAAATGTATTAAATCTCAATTAACCACAACTGTATTACAAAAAAAAGAAAAGATTTACAGTTTGAAAAGAACTCATTTTCAAAGTCTATTGTAATTCGACAACAGTAATACGCAGTCTTAATAATTAATAATATCATAACCAGTTAAAAATCATATTCTAAATTTTTTATAACTAAACTCAAGCGCACTGTGTCATTAGCTCTGAATGCTAGCGTTCTGTAAGAGTAGCAAGACCTATCCCTAATGTGAGTGTTTCTATAGCAGCAGGATTCTGAAAGTGTTGATTGTACACCTCACGGTGATACAGTTAAAACATGAAGACTCAACTCAGTTCATTCCACCCTGGAGATTATTCGTCTAGACTTGCACCCGCTAACGTTTAATAGGCTCTTTACAGCATCGTTACGCCGCGCTACTGTGCTGCCTGGTTGAGCTGGTCTTTTGGGCTTGTGTATTGATTTGTTAACGTAATAAACATTAATTTTTGATTTATACACTTTCATTTTGTTTTTCCATGGCCAGCAAAAAAAAAAAAAAAAAAACGAAACAGGGTCTAGCTCATTAAATGATTGGGTCTGTGAGTCATAGCCGGGGGGAGTCAGATTGGTTTTCGTATTGATACATTTTAATGGTGTGTTTGAAGGGAGGGGGGAAAAAAAGAAATGGAGGTTTGTCAGAAGACTTGCTGGGTGTGATCCGGGTTTAGCATCTTTTCACGAGCTTTGTGGTGCTTCAGCACTGATAGCAGGATTTAAAAAAATCAATCACATGTACAGTCTCAAAGATGGACAGATGTATACTGGCATTCAGCAGGAATCCAGCTTCATTAAACAAGACTAGCTAAAGGTCTTGGGTCCAAGCGCAATCTGCTCTCAACATCATTTGTTCATATAAACTCAGAATTTTGGTAAATATAGACAGACAAACAGACAGACTCAGAAACAGATAGATAGATAGATAGGTGGATGGTTGGATAGATAGATAGATAGATAGATAGATAGATAGATAGATAGATAGATAGATAGATAGATAGATGGTTATATTAATCTTAATCTCTTTTTGGTAACAGAGGTTTAGCAAAGTAAGAATTTCATTGTACAGTGTAACTGCCTGTTTTGCTGTGCATATGACAATAAAACTCTTGAATCTTGAGAAGAGAGCTGGGTAGTGGAAACCCTCATACTGAACCCTGAAACCCTGAACCTTGAAGCCTAGACAAGGATCAGATCAGACAGAGAAAAACGAAAAGGTGTATGTAGCACTGGTGCTAATGCTGATCACCTGCCGAGCCACCGGGCAAAATGAGACTAATTTACTTCTAGCACTTTGAGAAAGGAGGCAGAAGGAGGGGGTGGGTAGCACATAAACCCCTTTAGCCTGGAGTAAATGCATCTTTCTTAAGGGTGTTCCCAGATTTTAATTATCTAAATGTAAATACTTAACGAATTTTACCCAGAGTAATGAGCTAAAGTGTGCACTACCTAAATGAGTTATTCTAATTAATCATGTATGAACTACTGGTTTAACGAAAAGCTGTTTAAATTCTCCCAGCACTGGGCACGAGCCAAATTGCAAATTGGCATTTGCATTCATAGATGACTTCACCTATTAGACAGCAGAGGCACTTGGCAGTGGTACACACAAGGACACAAATGCACACCCATGCATGCCTATTTGTAGATACATGCATGCATACTCACACACACACACACACACACACACACATGAACACACGCACGCACACAAACACACATACACA
>NC_044495.1:52406293-52443793 GCF_902362185.1 Chanos chanos | reverse complement strand
ATAGGTAGCATTTCCTGGGGGGTGAGTTAGCATTTAGATCAGTGTTCTTTGTTCCAGCACATTCACTCTGGTTCCCCCTGCCCTCTGCTTCCCTCTTCTCTCCAGCCATGTGTGGCTCCCCTGTCTGATCGATCAGTCCTCAGGTCCTGAATGAGCTCTATGGAATAAGCAGGCTTACGCTGCACAGCTATTCATTCCTACGCTCTCTGAGCGCCAAAGCCTGTGGCAAAGCGTGTGGCTAATTTTGAATGCTCAAGTCAAGTAATGCGTGTGTGTGTGTGTGTGTGTGTGTGTGAGCATGTGTGGATGTGAGGTTGAGAGAAAGACAGATAAGGTAGACAGAAGATAGACAGGAGAGCAAGAGACAAGAGACTAAAGGAGAGTCTCAGTTGCTACCACATTGACTCCAGTTGGGCTTCTAGGCCTAAAATATCATTTAATACCGTTCATGTGATCTTCCCACTCTTTCAAATTGTCATTTTAACACACACCTGAAGGCAATAATACACCCCCACACCCATACCTCACAGACTAAAAGCAAAAATCTGGAGTTTTTTGGTGACTTTTTTTTTTTTTGAGGTGGTCTGCCATCACTTCAAAATTATTTCAATGTTAACTGTCAAAGCCAATTGGTCTATAAATATTATTTAAAGTTTCTCTTTAAACTGGATATATCTGTATATGTTTTTTTTTCTTTTTTTTTTTTTCTGTGGGGAGGGGGTTGTTGGCGGGCTATTTCAGAGTCCGATCCTGTAAAAAGCCATTCTTTTTTGCCTTCAGGGGGTGGGAAGCACCATCACAGTATCACAGGTATGTCATCTGACTTCTCCTGATCCACCGTCGTCGTTCTGTTTATTGATTTATTGATTTATTGATTTGATTAATTTTCCTTTTACTGTATCTATCCATTTTTTTTTTTAAATCTCCCCTTTTGTGTCTGCACACTGACGCTAGACATAGAATGCACACTTTAGTGCCCCCCCCCCCCCCCCTTCCCCTTTACCTTATCCCGCACTTGACTGACTGAATCCCCTGTTTAGCTTAGCATGGACAATCGGTTTGATAGAAAATATGCACACTTAACAGAAAACGCAAATGATATTCATACACTGTCAAACTGTCAGTGTCTGTTTTTTTTTGTTTTTTTTTTTACTTTTTAATTTTTTTTTCCCCCCTTTAAAACCCCTTTTTTTCCATCAGCGTGTGTTAGCTTTCACTCACAGATGAATTCCCAAACCACCATGTCATATGCTCTGTAGTGATATGTCATGTCTCGTCATATTACTTTTTAAATTTGTTTTACATATACATTTTTTTTTAGTAACATCTAGTAGAGAAATGACCCATGTTAAGAAATTTGTATCCCATTAGAGTTTGTGTAAACACCAGACAGCTGGAGTGTGTTTTGTCTTGTTTTTGGAGATGTTGTCTATTTATTTATTTATTTATTTATTTATTTTTTGACTGAATGTTTTCTGTGTTACTGGATTGGCATTCTATGCTTGGTTGGTGGGACTTTTGAAGATGCCGCCGTTTTGTGTCAAGCTTGTTGTTTTTGGCTGGCTCTAGGCTTGTGTGCTGGAGAACTATTTTCCTCATTCACAATTCTTTATAAGAGAATTTCCTATGGGAACTTGGGTAATCAATCCACTGGGCATTTTTTTCAAAGCTCATTTCCACAGCGGGAAGTGTCCTTAGCAGGGTTCATTCAGAATAAACTAAAACTGTAATGCAGATTCAAAATGTGGTCTACCTCTCCAGCACACTTAGACCTACTCCCCCCAAAAAAACGGTGGCCACATTCAAATAGTAATGACAAAGATGTAAAAACACTAAATCGAGATGCCTCAGATTAAATTAATTTAGTCTATAAAGTGGAAACGAAGCCAAAAAAAAAAAATCTACAAGGCAGACTTTTGTGTGCGTGTGTTTGTGGGGGTATGTGTGTTTTTTTTTTTTTGTTTGTTTTTGGATGTAGTTGTTTTCTATGTAGAGTAGATAGTAACTGTGGGATTATTTCAGTGTCTACTCAGTCCCCATTATAGAAAATCTACAATGTGACAATAGAAAATATGATCAGAGCTTTTCAGCTAAATTTCTTCGAAATAATTTTATGGTTATCCAGAATCTGGTAGTTTTCTTAATTTTATGATGTTACACTAGTAATGTCGTAACATGCTGTGTGTGAGTTGACGTTGAGTAAAGAAGTCACAGCCAAATTAAATATCCAAAGACACATTTGTGTGTTTTTTCTATAGTTTATTGAGCGCATGGGTGACTGTTTGTAATGAGAGGGGTCCTAATGGTATTGTTCTGGAAATTTAGCACAATTCATCAGACACAGGCTCACTTCATGCAGAGCCTTTCCATTATCCAGTCCCTATTCAGCATGGAAATGTGCGATGTCTGTACTCTCAAATGAGCTTCTTTGTTCTGTGTGTGTGTGTGTGAGAGAGAGAGAGTGGAAGGGTCTCTAGATATGTCAGGGTGCTATAATTGATATAATCTTTGGGCTTTGAGTCAAAAGAGGGTATACTGTACCGTGAGTGTGTGTGTGCATCGATAACCATAGTACAAGTACAAATGGGCGGGCACATTCGGTCCAATTAGGCTGCTTATTGTGCTGTGAGCAGGGCCCGGGTTCAAACATGCCACACATATTTCGGTTCATTATAAATGCAGAGGAACCATCCCTCAGGTTAATGTGTTAACTATTAATGCAGCCCTCTTCATTATTGATAATATTACAGACCCAGCCACTGAAACCACCTCTGACATTCTGTGTGTGTGTGTGTGTGTGTGTGTGTGTGTGACAGAGAGAGAGAGAGAGAGAGAGAGAGAGAGATGGGGGGTGGGGTGCATAAGTGTGTGAAAGAGCCCCGCCCCCTCCCCCTTCATGAGGACATTATAAATCTGGTTGTATTGAGACCCTGCTAAGGTCATCTATTCCCATCCAATGACATGTTCCGGTTATTGACCAGAACTTGGGAGAGGCAGCGGGGGTGAATTATTTACTAGAACCAATCCAGGCCCCCTGTCCACTGGGTCGGGGGGGGGGAGGAAAAACAAACCCGGTGTCGGGTTCTTTGGCTCGAAGAGGAATAATGCACTGGCAGTCTGCACCCCCCCCCCCCCCCCCTTCGCCGATGCCATTGTAGAGATCAGGTAATTCGGTCTGTTGGTCAGGCTTGTGTGTCTTGCCGGCCAGCGGATTGAATTGGTGCCTCGTCCCGGTAGATGAAAGAGAGGAATGAGTTGTGTGCAGTCTGCGGCTGTGGTCTGTGTATACCCTCGGTGTAAATTCAAAAGCGGTGACTGTTTGCTGAGCTGCCGAACCTGTCTGGGATATCGTGGCGGCCAGAGTTCTGTGGAGAAGAGAGGAATGTGAACACACAGACACACACGCACAGACCGGCCCCTCACAATAATCAGCATGATCGTGATGATGAGGTTGACAGTGTGCCCAGGCTACACTGGCTTGCAACACCATACAGTGGTTAAATACGGGCATAACAACCAGACCAACACAGTCAGGGGAACACTATGGAACAATTTAGGCCTACATAGTTACAACTGTTGCTGGGAAAGAAGATAGAAACTATTTTGTCAGATATATTTGGTATCATAATTCATATTGGAAGAGTGTACTGAAATTTAATAGAATTATGACAGAAGATGATACTACTGAGTAACATACCACAATGACTACTACTTCCCCTGCAGTATTCCCTGACACTTTCATGTGACCACCACTACACAGACACTACACCTGTTTATTGTGCCATTACTGCTGTGAACTGTACAAATACAAGCACTGCTTCAACTAGCACAGCATAAAACATTATCATTACTATATCTCAACCACCACAAACACTATTTGCATCATAATAGAAATACAACAACAACAACAACAACAGCAACAACAACAACAACAAGAACTGCCGCTACTACCACTACTAATACTTATTCTAATAGTAATGCTAATTCTGACATTACCAATAATACTTCTGCTAATATTAACGCTAATACTTCTACAGGACTGTAAATTCCTTTACTAACGGCTTACTAACACAGAAGTGCTTACTACCAGTGCTGCTAGTACAACTTCATTTGCATGTACTGATGATGATTATGGTAATTAGGGGAACGGTACGAGGTGAATGGTGATTGCTAATTTATGTGGAGGATGCTGTACGTAATCAGGGCTTTTACTGTGCACTGTAATGTAGGTAATGGAAAGTGTAAAGACGTCAGGGGTGGGGTGGGGTGGGGGGTGGGGTGGTGTTCATTACAGCACAGAATCCCTGCACGCGCTAGTTGGCGTTAGCACCGCTCTAGCAGCGCTGATAAGTCACGGGCTTTATGAGGAACTGTGAACCTCATAGATGTCATTGAGTCCGACAGTGCGGAGGGCCCCACTCCTCCGTTTTATTTCATAAAGGATGGATGAAAGGAGGCCTAGGCATTAAAACGCACTCACACACACTCAGAGGAGTGCATACACACACACACTCACACATACGCGCTGAAACCGTTACTATTAGCTCTAATAGCGTAGCTAGAAAAGAATGTAATCAGCTGACTAGTTCATCTATTCTTACTTACTGCAAAACCAGCAGGGACTGAGATGCAGCCTCAGACCCCATTCAAACTGCTTACGTTTTATTGCATAAACAAGCAGGGCTGTTTCCATTTGCTTTTTATGACATGGCTATTTTTTAGTTTTATTTTCAGGTTTTGTTTTTTTTTTCTCTCCTCCCTCTGCTTTTATTTCCAATGAGGATATCAGATGTGGGCTCCCAAGTGGTGCACCTGGTTAAGATAGTGTCCAACAGTGTAAAGATACATCTTACATCTGAATCTGGACACATCATCTGGATTCCAGCTGGAGAGCACTTGTTGACAGTGGCCGGCAGTCCGCTGGAACATGATTGGCTGTGTTCCTTGGGTGGCTGATTCACATTCAAAGAGTTTTAAGCCAAATTTCCGACTTGATCAGCAGTGGTCACTGATGTGTGGTTCCCTTTGAAGTTGTAGTCAGAGTCAAGAGAATAACAGTCTTTTCCAAGTGTGCTACCTTACCTGACTCTTGATGAAGTGTGGAAGAACGACAGATTAGCTTCATGCAAGACAAAGAGTAAGCTAGCCGCATTCAACTTGACCGAAGTGATTTCCAGACAAGGTGGAGACTTTTGAGTTTACAGGCAACTGGGCATTCCAAATTATAAGAAAGGGGACAATTAAAAGAAAGAAAGAAAGAAAGGGTTTTTTTTCCCATACAAATGTCAATATGTACAAGCTATCCATGTAAAACATTTTATGTATATGAACTGAATCCACATTTTCTGGTCATGTAAAGAAGCTACCTGAAGGTTTTCCTCAGAAAATAAATATATACACCGCCCCCCGCCCCCCCAGTCATAATGTGCAATAGGGAGTAAGCAAACAAAGGCACAATAATGTCACATGCCCTGGGTTTACATCCAGAGATTGTGTTTGTGTGTATGCGTGTGTGTGTGTGTGTGTGTGTGTGTGTGTGTGTGTGTGTGTGATTTTTTTTCTTTTTTGCCCTTTAAAGCCTTTCTAAGCAGGTTAAGCAAAAAGGATGATGGCCAGTACTCTCATTGCTTCCAATTAAACCTTGCTTGTTAGTTTAACCTCTAGGTAAACCCATCAAACAATTGATGTCAAGAAAAAGCCTGCCAACGGTGGTTTGGCCCCCCGAATGGTCATTAATTTTAATTGCCTAGATATTAAAGATTTAGAAGCACAGAGACGTGCTGGCCAGAAATGATCTGATGTCATGCAAATCCGGTCTCTTCTGCCTAGCATGGGTGAACTGCGGGAGATATTAAAATGGAGGCGCAGAGGTGGAAATTAAATAAAGCTTCATTAAGGGGCTGAGCCTTTCTGGCTGGTCCAGCACCAGGATATGGAAGGCGAGATCACCATCGCGACAGGCCACTGTAATTTATAGGGCTATTAAGAAACAAGGCCTAATCTCTTTATTATTCTGCAATTATTGCAGAGCCAGCATTTAGACAAAGATTCTCTCTCTCCTAACCCCCTTGTATGAACCACATTTTGATGTCCTCTGTCCTCTGTTTGGTCTGGTGTGGAGAGAACAAGAAATCGATATAGATATCGATATCGATATAGATATTTATATACATATAGATATAGATATAGTAGAATCAGAATCATCTGCATGGAAGGTTTCCTGGAACATTTTCTTCCAGGTTTTTACTAATGCCCAACTTAATTGTGTATAATATTATTATTTCTGTGAGTTGTGACATGTGAGGAGGATTTTCCAGAGATGTTTTTGTCCAGCTTTTATTGAAATGTGAATCTAACCATGACTGACACTTAGCTGAAGCTACTCTAACCTTTCTGAGAAGGTTTCTATGGTAGAATAGTGACAAACATGACGTGCCTTTAGCGTAGCTTTGGTAACGTGATCACATGAGAGGAACGTCGCTGATTTGCGTCGCCACAAGACGAGCGTCCCCTGGTGTGTTAGGGTTTTGTCTAGAGACAAACATAGAGCGTGGCATGCTCCCATCCGTAATAACGCACAAACGCTCCCCGATTATCGCTTAATTAGCTGCCGTGCCCGGCGGATATTACCGCGGGACGCAGGGGATTGTGGACTTGATGGACCCAAACGTGACATCTTGGAACAATCACACTGTTCAGTGCACAGTTGCCTTCTCTGTCTGACGTCTTACCCCCCCCTCCCCCCCCCCCCCCCCCCCCCCCCCACTCTTCTCTTCCTCTTCTCCATCTCCCTCCTTCCCTCCCTTCTTCCTTCTCTCCAGGTATCCAACTGGTTCGGAAACAAACGGATCCGTTACAAGAAGAACATCGGCAAGTTCCAAGAAGAGGCAAACCTGTACGCAGCTAAGACCGCAGTGAACGCAGCACACGCTGCAGCAGCCGCCGTCCAGAACAGCCAGACCAACTCGCCCACCACCCCAAACTCCGGTAAGACCCTCCTAAATTTCTTCCCTCACACTCACACTTCTCACCAAAATCTACCTCCACTAATGACAAAACAGGTAGTTGCCTCCCTTCTCTTTTTGAGAAGTTTCGCAATTTTTTTTTTTCCCTCCCAAAATCTACCTCCACTGAAACAATCCATTTTCCTCTTTTTTTTTCTGAAAAGTTCCTACCTTCCCTTTCCCATCTTTCATTTCTTTATGATTTCCCCCCAAAGTCCACTAAAATCTATTCTCATGATGCAGCCCCCCCCCCCCCCCCAACCACCCCTTCCTGTGGTTCCCCTCTACGCACCAGGGGCTGCCGTGACAGTGACTGGTCCCAGGCTGGGTATTAAAGCCCCGAGTCTCATGCCTCCGAGGCCATAGCTCCTGAACGAGACGAGTAAACTCATGCAGAAACATCAATGCCGCACGGCTCCTTGTTGTGTGAACCGAGAACTGAAACATGTTTGTGTTGAAAAGACAAAAAAAAAAAAAGAAAAAAAAATCATCTCTTTTCTCCTTGCTTGCATTCTCCACCCCTTCCCCTAATCCATTATAATGGAACTCCACTGTGGATTGACTGACTGACACTTTTTTTTTTTTTTTTTTTAACTTTCAGTATTTCACGCTCTGTATTCATTGTAACGAGACAAAAAATAAATGAAGGGGGAAAAAAAAAGAACATAAATTGTAGTAATTAATTAATTAATTATAATTGATAAAGTTAATGAAAACTCACCATTCAAGTTTACACAAGCTGTAATATGGAACATGACTGACAGTTGAAGGGGGTGTGTGGGTAAGCTAAGCTATTTTTTTTAAGGGATCCCCTCTCTCTTGCACCCAGGATTCCAGATGAAAGATGAAGAGTTTCAGCTGGACTCTGCAGAGAACAAAAACACTCTTTTAACCAACATGTTCACTGGTACTGACTTTTTCCATAAGCTTTCACTGTCCTTAATGTCATTGCTAGCATATGCTATTGACCATTAGTAAAGGAGTTAGTCAATGTCCCACCCTTTTGAACCTTAGGTCTCTGGATCTCTGTGTATGTTTGTCATTTGATTTTTTTTCCACTCAGTTTTGTTTTTCATTTTTATTTATTCGTTTACTTGTTTATTTTTGGTGGAAGTCTTTGGTGTTTTTTCCTGGAGTTATAGTAAAAGCCATTAGCGCCCCACTTTTATCTGGTCACTGCTTTGTTCCTTCTCTGTCCCCCTCCTTTCTGGATACTTTCTTTCTTTCTGGATTTCTGTATCTAGCGTCTGTGTGCGTGGGTGTGTGTTGGCCTGTGTACATTTTCGTGTGTGTGTGTGTGTGTGTGTGTGCGTGCGTTTGTTGTGTACGTGCCTCTGTCTCTTCTCTGTCTCTCTCTCACTCTTTTGTTATTCAGCTACTTACATCTTTCCTTTCCAGGTTCGTCAGGGTCTTTTAACCTCCCAAACTCTGGGGAGATGTTCATGAGCATGCAGAGTCTGAATGGGGATTCTTACCAAGGGTCACAAGTCGGAGCCAATGTGCAGTCTCAGGTAGGCGCTACGCACAGGGACCGGGGCTGTTTGTACCAGAAAAAAAAACTAGCTAGCCATCCCCAGAGCGGTATTAAACCAATTTAATGCCAAAATAAAAAAAACTTTATACTCCATTCATATGTGATATTTCACATTTTTATCTGTTTCATCTCGCTTAAGAGATGGAAGTATAAAAGCTTTGATTTTGGCTAAAAAAAAAAATATATATATATATATATATATATACGTATAAATATATTCTGGTCAATCCAAATTTGTACCAGCAGAAATTATCAAACGGAATCACGTCAGCCTTTATCGGGCTGTTAATAGTTGAGTAAATGTTTTTTTTTTCATACTTCTGGAACAGACCCCATTTTGTAGTTTATGTTGTGAGTGCATTTGGCTCTGACTTGAGCGCTTGGGTTGGTATTGGGTGTATGGTACTGTACTTTCCTCTCAACTCCTCTGACCTTTCTGGAATTTTCCCCAGTTCAGTGTGACTCTGCCCCACTCCCTCATCATGCTTTTCCACCATACCATGTCTCCTACGTTCACAAAACAATCCAAAATGTCATGAAAGAAGAGAGAGAGAAAGAGAGTGAGACCTATGGCATGACGTTGTGGAGTGATTTATTTATTTTCATTTTGTTACTCATGTCATTATTGGAAAAAAAAAACAAAAACAAAAACAAAAAACCTCTCACAAAGATCACTTAGTTATCCAACAAATACAGAGGTGCGTTGTGTTTTGGGACTTGTTCATGTTTGCATGGGTAATAAAAAGTTTTTAATTTATGTTTTTGTTCATTTTCTGTACATTTTTTTAAATGATAAATTTATCTATCCATTCATTTGTTTGTTTTTTTCTTTGTTTGTTTATTTATTTATTTGTGCAGTTGTGTTTATGCGTTAAATGTAACCAGAGAAATATGACTAAAATCTGTAAAAAAATAAAGGGAAGTAGCACTCATTCACAAGCTTTCTGTAAAACCATGAATCTGTTTCTTTTACCTCATCACTTTCCATATTTCATGAGTTCTTATCCCCAGACCATGGTTCATGTATTTACGCACTGTGTTGTTACAGTATGTTGTGATGTGTTGTGTTGTGTGTCTGCCTGCGTGCTAGAGCGTGTGCGTCTGTCTATGTGTGTGCCAAGTGTGTGTGTGTGTGATTGTATGTGTGTGTGTGTGTGTACGTAAGCGTGCACCTGTGTCTGAGTTTATGTGTCTGAATGTGTCTGTGTGTGCATATGTGCGTGTGTGCGTGCCTGAGCGCGCGCGTGTGTGTTTGTGTGTGTGTGTGTGTGAGAATGTGTCTCTGTTTGTCTGGTACTGTTAGACAGTTTGTTGACAGGTTTGACCCTCCTCCTCCTCTGCTCTCTGTAGGTGGATACCCTCCGCCATGTTATCAGTCAGACGGCAGGATACAGTGATGCTCTGGGGGGGAACACCATCTACAGTCCACATGGCTTAAACGTAAGTCACACCTCACACATGTAATAACACGGTAATGACACTGATACATATGCATAATTAAAATGTTATAAACTTTCTTGGGACATTTCATATGTTTGAACACCTGCAAACTATAACTTGACCATTCATAATGGATGTTATTCAAAATGACATATTAACTTAAGTCCAGTGAGAATCAATAATTAATTAGAGTGACTTAAAATGATCAGAGAATATGAAAACACATATCAGACTATATTACAGATCACAAAAGTGACAGCATATGTTCGCACCGACAGAATAAAACACTGTTAATAAAAAAAAAAAAGAATAAATGAATAAATAAAAATCCCAAACAACAACAACAACAACAACAGCAAGACAGGAGTAGCTGGAGCGAACACAGAGGCAAACAAAAAATGAGATTCATAAAAGCATTTAATCTGTTTGTAGCTTTTGTAAACATTTCACAAAAAGGGGTAACCTATGGCGTGATGGAATGAAACGATTCCCGGTGCTTTGCATCTGTTGTGCTTTGGCTGTTTGGAAATGCTTCAAAGAATTTGCCATATCCTTATCAATGTGATGGAATATGAAAGCAGCGCTGCCTGCAGCCTTGTGCAGACATGAATTTTATCATCCTTGATGAGGCTTGATATGGTGATTTTTTTGTAATACAGAACGTACTGAGAAACCACTAGGGTAAAGATTCATTTATTTGATGAGAGAAAGAGAGAGAGAGAGAGAGAGTCAGCCACATGCTTCGCCTCCGCTGTTTGGCAATATGGAGACAGTGGTGTTATATTGGGCTTAGCTGTCTTGGTGGCTGACTGTTGAGGTAGTGTTAACAGGAAGGCGAAATACGACTTCCTTCCTAATCCTTCTCATCTCTAACGTGACTGCATCAGTCAGCTGCAGACGTCCCAGAATGTATTAGAGATACCGATAGAATACATACATTTGAATCACGATAACGCACATTGAAATTATCATTACATTTCATTGGACACTTAAGAGATTTTAAACCGTGTATATTCAGCTAACGTACTTTGCAGTGTTGACGCCTCTGATACGGAGAGGGATCTCTCTCATTATGATGTGTGGAATTCGCTCATTTCTCTCTGTAGTTCTGAGCAGTCAGAATAGTAAAATAAAGATATAGCTGTAGAATTGAGAACAGATGGATTTTGATGGATGGATAATCAGAGAGAAGGTAATTACTATAGTACAGGTGTCTGGGGTAACGTCGCACGCTCGCGGTGTCAGCCGAACATTAGATCAGGTTCCAATCAATTGCTAAATATGTATAAAACGACGCGTCTCCCCTTAATCATAACCAAACAAATCTGAACGAAAAATATGGCACAGGAAGTCACGGTGGCAGTTAATTACACTGCCCCGCATCCTGTCGCCATCTCTCTCTCTCTCTCTCTATCTCTCTCTCTCTCTCCCTCTCTCCTGTGGTTTTTCACATTGCACACTGCTTAGGTTAGCATTTACTCACCTCAGCACGAGGGCAACAAAAGACTTTTCTCCTTTTGTTTTGTCACACTCCCTTCCAAAAATAAAAAGGCAAACTTAGAGCGACGTATAGGAAGGAAGTGAGAGGGGAAACGGGCGGGGCATGAGCGGATTTGGATGATGCATATCACCGGTGTGGCCACGGTCTCCCTCGCAGTAGCGCTCCTATTTCAGGCCCCAGACACAGTGACTAAAGAGACCAGATAAATCTATTTATTGACCTTATGCCAGGAACTCCTAATCAGCAAAATCCTAATTCAGCGACTGACGTGACTTTTATGCGGGCACGCACGTGTGCACGCGTGCCTGCACACTCCCACACACACACACACAGAGAGAGAGAGAGAGAGAGAGCCTGTTTCTCTCCCTCAAGCTTTATTTTTTTTTTTGTTTGTTTATAGTGACGTAGACGGATCGTTTTGATAACGAAGCGTATCATAAATAAATTAGCATACGCTAACCTTTTGTTGTACGGGCTCCGTCTTTGGGAGGTTGCGGGTTGGGGGTGGGGGTGGGGGTGGGGGGGTTGATGTCGGGAAAGACGAGGGAAAGATCCGGCAAAGGCTAGCTGCTGCCGCGAGCCAAGCCCAGTCAGAGCCCCCCCCCCCCCCACCCACTATCCTCCCATCACCTCTACTCAACAAACTCCCACCCCCTCCCACTGACACACACACACACACACACATACCCTCCCTAGCCTCTCTGCATTTCCCTCCTCTTGACTGACATCAAAATATGGAGCGACAAGCTGTCGGGCCAGTGCTGAAATCTGATCAGACGTTTATTTCAGCAGCGACTCCCATTGGTTGCGACGGGGAAGGCGAATTTGTTTCTGAGAGAGATAGAAAAAGAGAGCGGGGGGAGGGGGGTGGGGGGCAGAGAGTGGGAGAGAGAGAGAGGGAGGGCATCTCTTTTTCTCCGCTGATGCCAGTGTAATGTGTTGAATGCCCGTCGGCCTGACAGGCAGTGCATCAGAGGAGACACTTCTTCTTATTAATTTCTTAATATATCAGCTTGCATATGAACATGCAGCCTCACGCGCACACTCAGGCTGCACACACACACACACACACACACACGTATGCACATACACACATATGGGCAAACACACACACACACACACACGCTATATCACTTTGGACAGCCCTCTAATAATTCTCCTGTCTCTTTGCCTTTTGCTCTAGACTAATGGAGGAGGATGGCAAGATGCAACAACTCCGTCCTCTGTCATTTCTCCAACAGAAGGCCCTGGAAGTGTGCACTCTGATACCTCCAACTGATCTCCTCTCTCTCAGACCCATTCTACATCACCCCTCAAGCTAAAGACAACCAATCACACAACCACAGACTGACCAACCGACCAATCAGAGACACTGAACAAACTCTTGCTACCAGTTGTCCAGGTGCATCTTTCTGGAAACCCGCCCCCAGACCCTCTACAGTCGTCACCGATGTTCCGCGTTAGTCTGCAGTTTTCATGGCAGTCAAACCATTTGCTTTTTTTAGTAATGCACAGTGAGCAGTTTGCATTTGACATGAATAATCATTTTTCTATATCATTTTCGATTTGAATCTATATAACTGAATTGGTTGACTTTATTTACACTTTCCTGTCGAAAGAGAGAGCTTTTTTTTCTCTTGTATAATTTATGATTTCTGTATGCATAAATATGTTATGCTAATTTCAACGCACTTCTCTGTATTCTAGTTTATACGCTCTCAACATCCTGTGTGGACTGCTTCTTTGGTTTCTATGTTTTAAATAGGATTATTTTTCCTGTTTTTATTTTGTATTTTCCTAAGCCATTCCCATTGCTCTAGGCCTCTGTTTGGCACCGGACAGAGGTTCACTATAGGTCCAAAATGCAGTGTATGAGAAGAAGCATGAATATGCTACGTCATGCATTGCACAGGGCAAAATGGAAACGTGTAGCAGCTTGGGAAACTCACTCTAAATGTTATTCTTTTATATTCTCTTTTTCCTTTTTTTTTTTTTTTTAATTTTTCTATTTTCTTTTTCTTTTCTGTAAACTTAGCACTTAAGAATTTGACAAAAAAAAACGTATCAGAAGTCTTTCCTGTGGCATTAAATTCCGAAACATACGATATACGAAGATACGGATTGCGCTCCATTTTCTTCCCCCCACACAATGTTTCTTAGACTTGACTTCCTGTTGAAAACTAATTCTCCAAGCATAAGCAAAGGGTGCAGTATTCACTCTATTCTAATCATTTCAACAAATGTCACTGTAAAAGAAAACAAAAACAAACAAACAATAAAAAAAAACACATTAAAAAAAGCAAAAAAAAAAACACTTTAGCCCTTTCTCGGAAATAGCTTTTGGGTCTTAACACTTTTTTTGCTGACTAATAGTAGAACTTCCTTTTTTTGGATAACTGCAGACACCTGTCACAGCAAATGTGTTGTGTATATAATATAGCTTATGAATATTGACACATCCCACTAAAACGACACCCAGCTCTATTACCTCATTCAAACTCATAGAAACCAATAGACTTCCAACATTTCTATAGCTTAGAGAGCTCACAGACTACCTCTCAACATTATCATCACCATGTTTATGTCTGTAATATTTTTTTTTGTCCTCTCTCTCTTATTTCACATTTTTATTTAGTTTGACAGCATCTTGTAATAAACTCTTTCTTTCTTTCTCTCTCTCTCACTCTCTCTCTTTCTCTCTTCATGTAATCTAATGTATATTTTAATCTTCTAAGAAAACAAAGTTGCTTTGTCGCAACTTATAAAAAGACAAAAATATGGGACAAAAAAAATGAAAACGATGACAATAATATTAATAATATGATTAATATGACCTTGGAAAATAAAAATCTGGAGGAAGGGGGGGAGATCTGAGTTTTATTATTATTTTTTTTAAATATTTTTTTTGGGAGGGGGGGGGTCCTTTTTTGTCCTTTTTTTTGTGGGTGGGTTTAGGGAAACATTTGGTCGTAAATAAACAACAAACAGTAAGACTGTTGTAAATACTCAGAACATTTTGAATGTTGCTCATCTTGTTACTAATTCATGCAAAAAAAAAAAAAGAAAAAAGAATAATAATTAAAAAAAAATCATGATAAAAAAAGAAAGAGAGTCTGTAATGCATATAGGTTTCAGTATTCAGAACTGTACAATTCAAGCTCTGTTTGACAGGGCTCCAACCTTCTTTCTCTTTTTTTGTATCGTATGTGATTCTGAAACTGATAAAGTCATACAAATTGATTTGTGGCAGTGATTCTAATGTATTAAAAATGTTTCGTGTTTCTTTCTAACCAGACTACACCCTGGACTGACAAGTCTTCCTTGTGGTAGTTATGTGTAATTTCAAACATGAATAAACTTTTTCCTTTCACAATGGACATGAACTGTTTCAAGATCTGTTGTAAAATGCATAAATGATTTACCATAAACAGCATAATTCTATAAAGATTACATTCACACACACACACACACACTTATATATATATGTATGTATGTATGTATTTGGAACAAGAACTAGATAGGTAAGCCAATGTCTTTGTGTAATGGCCTACCATAACACAGATAGACAATAATGCCTTATATGCACATCAAATCAACCGCACAAGCCAGTATGAGCAGAGCATTTCATTCACCTAATGTGCGAAAACTTGTGTCGCATTACTTAAACAATCAAACGGCAGGATCTTCAAAACATTAGTGTCACGTCTGTTGAGAGAGTTCATGTTCCTGACGGGGGTGCTAAGAAGAACTGACGCTTCCCTTACAGAATGCGTTGTTTTTGCCGTAGGCTGGCTTTCTGTCACAGAGAGAGATTTTGGAATGGTGGGGGTTCACAGAGGCCATGTGAAGAATTTGGTTTGATGGGGAAACCTCGGAACAGCTTGCGAGAAGTCATTACATGTGTGCCCTGGTGACATATGACAAGATTGTATTAATAATGCTAATTGTCGCCTGAGCCCTCAGACAAATGCAACTAAATTAATTACTTCCTTTTAATTGCAGCTGTTTGTGGATCTGCGTTTAACCCAAATCCGGGATTATCCCAAACAAATAATGTAATGTCTTTAGACAATGATATTAAGCTTCCTAAAGACGTCTGCATGCCAGGGTTTGGCATTGGAGGCAGGGAATGTAAGGATATCAAGAGGATTGTTGAAACTACGACCTAGGCAGCTAAAACTAAAACTCAGGAACTTGCTTTGTTAAAACAGTCATATTTTTTTAGGAAGATATTTACTGCTACAGTGTATTCTTATAACAAGTAAAAACATGATTTCATAGTTGTAAATGCTGAGGTGTGATATTAATTTGTATTTATACAGTTCTCACTAGATGTTATGCTACTTGACTTCACTGTCTGTAAGAACACAGTTCCCATTTCTGTCTTTTCTTCTTTCTTTCCCCTATTAACGCTGTAAACATGTTTTATTGCTCGAGAGAGACCCAAAAAAAAAAAAAAAGAAAAAGAGTTTTAACATCACAATTTGCACTCTGATATATATATTTTATCATTCAGAATAAGAACAGGATGGTGTTCCAGGGGGCAGTACAGTGGTCTTTTTGACCTTCAATAACTCCTAATGCCTGTAAACCTATTTAGCAAAGGCTCAATCAACTTCTCCCAGTGGTCAATAACCCTCATAATTAGGGGTATGTTGAAATAATGTACAGGCCTTGAATAATAAAAGCCTCTTTAACAATTCCCTCCTATGATCTGGGAGAAATGATTTACCTGCCAATGATTGCCTTCAATTGCCTCATTTGTTCTAATGGGACTTCATGTAGTATTAATGGAATATTTGCATTGTTGGGGAGTTTTAATGGCAGTGCAAAGAGCTTTTGTATTCCTTCAGAATTATAATGCTGATGTGTATGAAAGAAAAAGAAGGGGAAAAAAAACCCTTTTGTTAATGATTAGCTTGGAGCTTACTTAATATGTCTGACCGTTTCTTAAGGCACGCTGATGAAAGTACAGTTGGTGGTGTTGTTATGTTAATATTCAATGTTATGTTACACGTTAATCTATCACAAAAACGCGCTGAAGAGGCATCTTTTTAAATAGCTGATTCTACGCGCCTTTAGCGAGGTTGGGACGTGACACTCGTGACGTTACGCTGTCGCTGAGATGCTAATCATTCTTTATGGGATCGCGAATGGCCTCCACAATGTTTTGTCTTTCGTTGCTAAGCTCAGACTGCCAGTTTACGCCACTCAGAACCAGGATGTTTAAAGCTTGTGTAACAACACCACTGTGACGCAGATTTTTGAGACATCACGACAGGCCAAAAGTAAAAACCCAAGCACTGCATAAACATCTCCCATAGCTCCAGTTTCTCCTCAGTAGCATCACTATTGAAAATACACACGCGTGTAACTTCCCACAGGAGAACACATTGTAGATATTATAGAGAGTGGAAAAAAAAAATTAAATACTCGGTGCTAGAGTGTGTTCTTAATTGGGGTTTAAAGGGGGGGGGGGGGGTGCGAGCGGGTGCCTTTTCGACATGCTCGGCTTCCTTTGACTCATTGGTGTCAGGAAAGAGCGCGGCGAATCTAATGCGTGCGCCCTGGTATGACTCCCCACTCTCAGCCTCTGCCCTCCTTTTTACACGGCTGAAGCAAGGTGAGGACTTCTCTGAACCTGGTGTGGAGGTGAAAGCGAAACCTCCACGCTTGGAGCAATTAACCGAAATGTCAGGCGCCTCTAATTCGACTTCTTCTGTCCGGTTGTGGCGGAGAGGCTGTCTCCACGGGTCATCGCTTCCCAATTTAAAATGGAAATTGACATCCATTTATTCCCTTTTTTTTCTCCACGGCAGACTGTCCGAAAAATGAGTCGCAAGCTTTTTAGCCTGAATGCATAAGAGGAACGGGAATGGTCGAGTTACCGATTTTATGTATTTATTCATCTGTTTACTTGTTCGTTGGTTTTTAATCTCGAAATAATGTTGAAAATAAAGTAGACCGTGCACCCTTCACCACGTGGTGTGTTGTGTTCTATTTTTATTCTCCACAGGATGAATTAGCTTTGTGCTAATTAGCGTACATTCAAAAGAAAAAAAAAAAAAGGATCATTTGTGCTCTTCTCACCATGCCGTATCATAATACAAAAATTTGTGCTGTTCTCAGCGTTTTGTATGGATGTATAATAAGCAATTAATGACAAAACAAACATAAACAATAGACAGAGAGTCGTCATTCTGTGCTACTCTGCGACTGGCTAAATCAGCAGAACTGACCAAAGGCCGTTTGGAGAAGGGGATGAAGTTTCATTTGTTAAAAAAAGGAGAGGTCTATTAGAGTGCTCTCTAAGGTTCATTAAAGGCAACATTTCCCAAGTAAAATCTACCATGAAAAGCATGCATCATTAAATATGGAAATCCTGAATTTGATTAGCAATTGGTGAGATTTGAGCTGACGCCAATTAAATTAAAGGAAGATATCATTTATTAAGCCAGAGTTCATATTCTGTTAAATATGAAATGTAATTTTCTCCTCGTTTTGATTTATGGCTAGAGGTGGCATTGTTCAAAGACCCATGTTATATTTCTGTGGAAAGACATTGTTTATACATTAAAATTTCAAACAGCTTGCCTTGCCAGCTACCATTTGAAGCAAATGATATTGTTATGATTTAAAACAATGAATTAATAAAAACCATTTTGAGGGTGCGAAGAGCAAGGCAAACCTCCTATTTTTCATTAGGCTGTTTTAATGTTTCATTTATCCTGCCTTGTGCTTTTGTCGCTGTCTGGGGTGTGGTTTTCTTTCAGCAGCTATGAGCTGTATACTACCCCCCCCCCCCACACACACACCATGCAAATCATTCCACAGTCTTATGGCCTTGATTAGCAGTTCTCACGTTGTTCTTTTGTAGCTCAAAGTTTGTTCATTGTTATCAAAGGTCCTTTGTAGGATGTTGGAGCGCTGTTGTGAAGCTAGCTAAATAAGTTAAACAAGCATCCTTTGGTAAGAAAGCTGAATTCAGAAGTTTTGGCAGTGAGAGAAATTGAGGTTTTTGCTAATACATGTGCTGACATTGCTATTTTTCTCACTGGTCTATTAAAGGACTAGGGTCATTATGAACTCATTAGTCCAACGGTGATTCATTTTGCTTCTTGTGAACTAGCAACTGTTTGAAAATAATAAAACCTTTCCTTATTTTTCCTGTTTTCATACACTTTTAGAATACAGTAACCATGCCAATCTCCTACCTCTACTCCCACAATTTTCTCTCTGGTTTTCAATTCAAGCTACACAAACCCATCAATAGCATTTGAGCCGTGAGAGAGGGAGAGAGAGAGAGAGGGAGAGAGAGAGAGATCCTATTATATGAAACACAAAGTGTAATTCTCCAACTGTTGCAGTGGAGTGAAATACAGGCCTATGCGGTGGTGTAGAGATGTGTTGATTGGTACTTGTTAAAGTATGATATATGAGTCGCTGGGAAAAGTACAGCTATCTGGAAGTCATTACTAGACCCTCTTTCCTCTTCCTACCAAAGTGAACTCTTCATTACATTTTAAAGGAGAACGTCCAAGCCCTTTCATATCTGAATATAAATGGAGCAGTTATTTTAGAATGAGCGTATGATTTATTACATATACTTTGTCAAATTAAGTATACTTTGGGGTCGGCGGTTGAACTGGGCGCGGAAGTTTTGCACTGTACTGCGATTCACGCTTTGTTCACTATGATAGCGTGTCACGGTTTGATTAATATGGATTAAGAGGATTTCGCTGGCGGGTTTTGCAAGGTTGTGATCTTTGCTGTAATGTCACAGACACAGGTATGATTTTGTACGGTTTCCGCAGAATCAAAACAAAGACATATTAGTTTGCAATCACCAGTCTAAGCCATTGTTAGCCTTGTTTGACTGGTGATAATGGGGTGCTATCGAGGTGATGACACATTGCGTGATCTTCACGGTAAGACATCCAGATAGGTGATTTGACAACTGTCTATAGCATATTAAAGAAAGCTAACCTAATTAATGCTTTGATACCACTTTTCTTTTTTTTTTAGTAACTCAGCATCTCTAAAATTTCTTCTTCTACCTTCAGATTTTAAGAATCTGTGGTGTTAGAGAGAGACTGGCAAAGAAGTCAACCCTACCCCCCCCACCCCCCCTCCCCTCCCCAGCCTGCTGGGAGCTTATCTTGCCTTGTTGGATAATGGCAGTGCTCTGAAGGCTGGTGACAGTAGACAGATGTTTTCTTTACCTCTCAGCAGAGGCTTGTCAAGCATCGTGCTTTGCCTTTGTACCGTTAAAGTATACTGACATCACAACGTGCAAAAGACGGAAAAGAGAGAGAGAGAGAGAGAGAGAGAGAGGGAGAAACGGGCACGTCACTGAAATCAGACCATTTTGTCTCCTTGTGCTTCTGTCTGTTTCTCTCCCTCTCTCTCTCTCTGACTCTTTCTCTTTCTCTCTTCTATTCAATCCATTTTCCAGTAGGTCATTGACATTTATGGACTGAAGAATATATCCAGCTGAATGTTCATCTGTGTTTTGTTATGTGTAGACGAGCAGGTTCCTTGTAAGTTGCGAGAGGAAGATGTTAGCATTTTGTCGTTAGCTCTTTGTTCTCGTTCCCTTGATGCTGCATTTATATTTCATATTTCATGTTTTTGTACAATATTAACAGCTGCGGGTTTGTTTTCACCATCTGCAGCCTATTATACGGAGTTTATTTTGCTTTGTAATAACGGTGTGTGGTTTTTTTTTTTGTTTGTTTTTGTTTTGTTTTGTTTTGGTTTGGTTTTTTTCCATCTTGCAATGCTCTCTCCATAGGCAGCGTAGATCCTTGACAGGTGCTAAGGGTTTAGCTCCTGAGACTCAGGGAGCTACGTTCCTAGTGCATAATTCAGACGCGTTCAGATAAACAAACCAAGCTTCTTAGCCAACGTTGTTGCTCTGACGACTAAACATTCTGTACTACAGCTCCCTGAACCAGTTGCTGTGCTAAATACTTTTTTTTTTTTCCCCTTTCCTCTGCCCTAGCCCCTCCCCCCACCCTGTCTCACTTGCCCTTTTCTGACTATGCGTAGCCACTGAGTGTCAATTCAACCTCCTTCTAATACGGTATTTGTCCTTTTTATCCCTTCATTTGTTCACTACCTCTTTCTCCGTTGACCTTCTCCCTTTCACCTACCTGCGTTGCCACCCACATCCTCCAACCCGACTTTCTCAAAACGAAACGGCCTGGTCTAGTTTTCGCTATAATGGCTTAACACTTCACGTCGCATTAGTCTGTGCGTCCCCGCAACAAGGTTGTGTGACCTACAGTGTCAAAGAGCCAACTCCACACTCGCCCCGTAGTAGCTATTTATCAAGACGGCCGCGGGCAACCTATGATTCAGAGTGGAATAAATACAGAGGAGCGCATGTTCTGAACAGGCACTGAGACCTCAAACCACTTCACCGTTGCAAATACCACTAGAGCTAGAGTAGAGAGCTGTATAACATGTAAAATCACTCATTTAATTGCATAGCGCTAGACTGGAAGTACGCGGGGAATGTAGACCGTTTGGGATGACAAACAGTGTGGGGTGCGTATGGTTTATTGCATATTTAAAAATGCAAGGTTTTGCCTCTGTGCTCTGTATTTTAGAGTTCTTGCCATTTTGGGATATATGAAAAGTTACTTACAATGCAGCGTGATTCCTGTTGTCGCACTTCCGACTAGATTTGTGAAATTGAGAGCATGGTGGAACAATCAAATGTCTGAGCAGTTTATGCTGGCCACTTTCGATTTGTGTCCTACTTGAATACCATAGCTCTTCAAATACAGCAGCATGAATGCACATCTGTTACAGTTACCACAGACTAGACTGAAAGCTGTCCTCACATTTAAGCTACTTTGGCTGCACAGAGACAAAGAGATAGAGGAAGAGAGAGAGAGAGAGAGAGAGAGAGGCTGTAAGAAGCCTGAGGATGTCATTAGGAGACCAGTGACCTCACTGGTGAGGCTGTCCAGCAGGCCACCCCACTGGCATGATGTCATAGCCCGCGTGTCAGCACTCATCAGTGGACGAGTGGCCGTCACGGACTGGGCACACAACATGAGGACGCCATTACAAGTAAATAAAACGTGTTAATATCAAACACACTGCAAATGACAACAGCACCAGTCACCCCCACCCCCCCACCCCCACCTCCACTTCATGACTTTTACTACGTCACATTTTAAAGACGTATGCATTTTTACCATTTACTTCAGTCAACAGACTTTGTCATCAAACACGATGGGACTTTGACGGAATGCAAATCTGCTATGATTACCTTTATGAAGAGGTGAGACTCTCTTTCACTAAAGCATGAACATATAATGCTAATATTATCTATTCTTATATTAGCTTGTTTAATAATTCATAGTGAACTACTCTGTGGATGTATTTGAAAATGTCATCAAGTTATAACTATGTTTAAAAACTCATAAGCCGTACAGATATTTATTACAGGTACTGAAACCCTACAGTCAATAGTTTTGTGTGGGGAATTGTTGTGAATACAGTTTAACAAGGTTGTATATTTATCGTGACAAGGTTACTGTTGTGCTGTCTGCGTAAACACAGAGGAGCAGGTGGCTAGCAAGATTTACCAGTCAAACAAAACTAGTTTTGTGTTAAGTCTCAAAGGTCATTTTGTTCAGTGCATGTAGGATACGACTGACTCCAACTCAATATTTACTGATTCACTTGAGCTCCCTCCGCCAAACCCGACCCCCCCGGCTCTCTCTCTCTCTCTCTCTCTCTCTCTCTCTCTCTCTCTCTCTCCAGACCCCTTTCTATTTGATCTTGTACACATGTTTGCATGCGGCCACCCAGCTCCCCTGGGTGTTGGGGCAAGGGCAGGGGCAGGGGACCAGTCCTGAATCCAATATTTAAACTCATTTATAGGCAGTGTCAGCACTTCTGTGCAGCAGAGCAGGGAGAACAGAGGAAGTCTCCAGAACTGGCAGGTCTTCCAGTCTACATATGCAGACAACCCACCCAACACCACGCACACACACACACACACACACACACACTCTCTTTCCCCACTCTCTCTATCACTCTCTGTGTCTCTCTCTGCTCCCCCCCCCCCCCCCCCCCACCTCTCTCTCATGGTTTTGTGTCATGGTTTAAACATCTCAGAATCCAGTAAGCACAGAGGATGTGGAATGGAGGGTTTCCTGTCTCGTTGAGGGGAAATTCAGATTGTTGTCGCATTAGAGCTGTGCTCCATTAAGATGTTTGAGTGTCATTAGAATACATAACATGAAAATGATATTATATAGACTCTGCTGTTGGGAGACTATTTGGTTGAGACAGTAATTGCAGAAGATGTTGTTTAAAACCGCAGTTTTGTGTAAATCAATATTAATGCATTTTTCTCTATCTGTGAATCAATGTTTGGGTGGTGAGTGTGTCTGACTGTGAAAGTTTTTGATTACAATTTTTGTGTTTGGTGATAGTGTGTTTGAGTGGCACTTATAAACATGCATGTATGTAAGAGAGAGAGAGGGTGTGTGTGTGTGTGTGCACGCGTGTGTGTATGTATGTGTGTGTTTGGTGTAGTCTTACGTATGTGTACGTGTATGTGCATGTATTCGTGTGTGTGGGTGTGTGTGTGTGTGTACGTGTGTGTTTGGTGTAGTCTTGTGTATGTGTATGTATATGTGTATGTACAGACTTGTGTGTTTGAGTCTGTGTGTGTTTGGTGTAGTCTTGTGTATATGTATGCGCATGTATACGTGTGTGTATGTGTGTGTGTGTGTGTACGTGTGTGTTTGGTGTAGTCTTGTGTACGTGTACGTGTATGTGTATGTACAAATTTGTGTGTGTGTGAGTCTGTGTGTGTTTGGTGTAGGCTTGTGTATGTGTATGTGCATGTATACGTGTGTGCGTGTGTATGTGTGTGTCTGTGTGTGTCTGTGTGTCTGTGTGTGGGTCTCTGGGGTGTGTTCTGGCCTCTGTCTGCTTGCCGGTGTTGTCTGAGTACTCAGGTCCTTTAGGCTCCAGGATCAGTTTTCCTCTGTAGCCGTTGTCACTTGCATGGACTCAGCTAATTCATCTTGCTAATGGCAAGCGGCTCAGTTGAGCGCTATTATTGTGATTTTTTTTCCCTCCCCCCCTCCTCTCTCTCTCTTTTCTTTCTTTTTTTTTTCACAGGATGGCTGTGATTCCTCCCCCTTTGATTCCCTTGATCTAACACAATTAGCAAAAAAAGCTCCGAAGATAGGACTGTCCTTGTCTGTCCTCAACTCCTGCATTCCTCAGATCGACATTACCGACCATCAGAAAACATATTACTTGTTGCATAAATTTATGCAACAGCAGATGATAATAAACTAAAACATCCCTCAGGTATACCAAAATAAATAAATTCATGTAAAAAAAAAAAATAGGTATGTTAAAAAAAAACCCCAAAAAAACAGTGTGAATGTTTTTTGAGTCTGAATTCATTGCATGTCTAATTGCAGACAGTGTACCAGATTCGATAAAAAATTCATAGGTTTCCAAGTTCATTAAAATAGATTCAATTTTGATGTAGTCCTGTATCGTTTCAGAATGAGCTGTGTGTCCAGCCGGGCGCTTGTCTTTATCGCTATTCCCAGAGTCCACGTTCAGAGCTTTCTTTAAGGGGGGAAAAAGGAAAAATGGTGGAGTTTTGTAACAGTTTAAAGATGTAAAGTTGAAAGTAAAGAAGCGGCCTGAAAGAGTTCCCCAGTTGTCGATTCCCATAGGAACAGCCGAAGCGAGCGACCTCATCCGATCTCATTTCAGCGGAAGGTCGTCGCCACATAAATGAAGAACATGAGAAGCGGTGCAGGGCCTAATCAAGTCCCCCGACTGCACTCGCTGGGAGCAATTAAGTTCCCCCCTTCCGTCTCTTTCTCGTCTAGCTAAGTAACCAGATTTTGCCATCGACGTTATGAATCAAGGGGTCTTCACAAGATGAATAAAAGAACCCAGGAGCACTTCCTAATAAACTTCTGAAACTTTGAATCAATTATATTGTTCTGTGCGGCTAAGACATCAGGTTTAGAACTGATTGCTTTATTTCTACCATTTATTGTTTATCTTTTTTATTAAATGTTTTTTGACAGGAGATTAGGACTTGAAATCCAAACGTTTCTGGAAAGAAATATTTTTGGTTCTCCCCTCTGGCTAAGTGGCCAGGTTCGGGACTTATTTCTTTATTTGTAAAATTCATTGGTAATGTTATTTGTTAATTGTTTTTGACAGGTGATTTGTTAGCTTCAAATGGAAACGTGTTTCTGGAAATTTGGGGGTCGGGGGGTGGGGTCACGTTTTTTGGGGGGTTTTTTTCGTGTAAAAAGTACGAGGTAAATATTACAGGCATGACGCGGCTGAGATAAACTGCGCTCTCTGGATAGGGGAGCCGTAGAGTAATCACATCTCACCACGGCGTTGAGTCTCGGGAGCTGGCACGCCGTCACTCGCCCTCACCCACAGAAATTCATTACTATCGCCCGCCACGTCTGACACAAATGAAGTCCCAGCACTTTCCCGTCCACCTTCTCAAACCACAACACTTCATCATAAGCCAACTCAGATTTGTTTACATGTCACCAAGCTAGTGTTGTCTGGAGAGGGCAGGGAAGCGAAGCTCCATTTGTTGAAGTTTATAAGGAGTGGACTGTTTGTGTGTGTGTGCGTGCGTGTGTGTCTGTCTGTCTGTGTGTGTGTGTGTGTGTGTGTGTGAGAGAGAGAGAGAGCTAGAGAGAAAGAGAGAGATTGTTTGCAGTTGCATCCTCTAACACTCCTTCATTGTTCGCTAATTAGCCTAGCAGTGCTGCAAATCCTGAACGCATAAGGTTCAAAAGGTCTGTGAGCTCCTTCCCTTTTAGCCTCCGCCGTCTGTGGCAGTAAGAGGAAACCATTGGGGAGGAACCGTATAAGAACTCGTGTTGAAGTACAAAATTAGCGGAGTCATTAACCCACTTGCAGTCTCAGTTGCTGCACATTACAACCGTTAATATAAGAGATACCAATAAAGCTCTCTCAGATTCAATTGAAATGATATTCCAAGAACTATTTTAGAAAACAAATTCTAACACACAAATATGCCTTCTGCTGTCTTTTTGCTTTGCTTTCCTGAAGATTCCACAAGATCTCCATATGTCTTCAACTATAGCTACTGTTCCCAATAGAACAGTGTAACAGAGTGGTTGATTTCCTTATATGTTATTGTTGAAATAGTCCATTACATCCATTATAAATGACTGAAATTACCCAGGACGGTGTGTGCATTTGATGAAATCTAGCAAGAACAAAACCCCAATAGACGCGACATTCACCATACCTTCAGCAAGCACTTTCACGTCTGCAAACGTAACAGACCAGGAATATGTGGAACTGGTCCACATAACGCACAACACTCATTTTTCAGGGTCCGATACTTCCCCCTCTTAGCCCACCACCACCCCTCTGTACGCGGGAGCGACAGATCACCTTTGAGTCGTGTGCTGAGAAGCGGAGAAATATGAGCGACAGTATCGGTCACAGCGGCAGGCCCTCATTAGAGAAGGAAGGCGCCAGCACCAGGAGGTTAATGGCCTCATGTCCCCAGGCTGAGGCACAGAGAATGGGAATTGGACTGGGAATAGAAAAAAGAGAGAGAGAGAGAGAGAGAGAGAGAGAGAGAGAGAGAGGGAGGAATACTGTTACCTGCATTAGTATCACTTTGCACAAGGTCTGGCAGTGAGAATCGTTGTGTTCAGCTGATAATATTTATGCTCTTCATGCGCTTGCTCATACTGGAAACTTTAGACATAATGTTTTCAATATAGGGCTTTTATTTATTTCACACATATTGAAAACCTCAGCACTTACTGCTGACTGATTCTAAAATATCTCATACCCAGTATTCCTTACAGATATGGAAAAGCCAGTGCAGAGCGTTTTTTTTTTCTCCTTCCGCTTCTTTTTTTCCCTTCCTTTTTTCTTTACTTTAGTCATGTGTGGCAATAAGATAAATAACATATCAATAGATCAATACAGGCCACAGACTTCTATATTTACATGTAAATATCCCAGTCACCCTGACATGTCATTGAAAGTGGACTGCAATGTAGATTAAGGATTACAAATTAGTCTCATGAATACGTGATTGCGTGGAGGATATTAACAGGCCTTGGAGACTATCATTAACCTGCTGCTAACTAAGAGTGAGTCCATCCTGCCTAATGAGAAAATGTACATCAACCCCCCCCCCCCACTCCCAACACACACACACACACACACATCCCAAAACTAGAGGATATGAGATCATTTCATTTCCAGTGGAGTATTTATATCGTGACAATATATGCATGATTCATTGTACCATTCTTCTGCATACATATAATGACAAACTGATTGTTTTGCATTGTAAATACACTGGAGCAAGGTAAAATATAAATACATAGACACTATGGATGATTAAAAAATATGATAACATAATCGCATATGCCGTCACTATTATTACTGTAAGGAAGTGGTTGAGTTGACTGTATGAATTATGTTCGGAGTCGTGGCAGTGGCACTTCTGTGGCTGGTAATAGGACACTTTCATGGACTCCAGACATCTCGATGTACTCAGTACTGGAAATGGATTCCTTTTGTCTTTTCCCTTTTTTTGAATGAAATAGGTTCAATTTCTCACATGGCATTAAACAAACGTGCAATTGACTGACGACCATCTCTCTCGGTATGCTACGCATCTGTTTTCTTTCACGCAGACAAGAACGTTTTGATTGTTTAAATTGGTCAGGAGAGACTGAAATACAACACTAATTCAGAAATATAATTTAATGAGACTCACTCTACATTCATTTATATGGTTTATGCAGCAGATGTTTTTTTTGTTTTGTTTTGTTTTTTTTTGCTGCAGGACCTAAAACTATGTACTCACAGAAGCATGCATGTGAATTTGATTACACTTAAGTCTGCTGGAAAATCTACCATCCCATGGACAATTGTTTTCATATAAACACCCACAAATTTTTGGAAAACAATAAGTAGATGTATCTTGCTGTGTTTATGAATGGAGTCAATTATAAGTTATGGAAGTCAATTATAAACTCAAAGCACAAATAAAACAACATTTATTTTTGTTTGTAGAATGACTGAAAATGTTCTTGCAATCTAAAAACTATTCTTTACGCTGTTGGGTTACAGTGATCTGTTTAAACCCTCCCGACTTTTATTATTTTTTCATCTTCCAAAAGCTTGACTGAGTGTTATATGTTTACTTAAGGGTAAAATGAACAACATTGAATTCTGTTTCGTGTTTACCCAGATATAATAATGAATGGGAGTTTATTTTAATAAGTGCCTCTTATTGTTATGGATTAGAATGATCCAGAACAAATAAAAGTGGAGAGATGCCTCTCATTTTGTCACAGGAGGAGAGGCCTTTTAAAGTGGTTTAATTTTTACTGTAATCACACCCGGTCCTACATCATTGTAATTACCGCCAACAGGACAGACAAACACTCCTGGACCAGTTACAGATAAGCAATAAACACTGACACGCCAACTAACAAATTACCACAGGCAACCGACTGCAAGATTTATACACGAAACGAGCAAATAAACCAGACTGTGTTGTGTTGTTGGTTTTTTTTTTTTTTTTTGTGATGTGTGGTTTGCGGTATGGATTTTGTCCAATGCCCTTGTGCATATAAAACCTGGCGAGGAAACAGGTGACTAATATGTAAGACTGGAAAAAAAAAAGGAAAATCATTCTTTGGCAGTCTTAGAACATGGTAAAATCCTGTTTGAAAAATGGAACCTTCTCTTACATTAAATATTGTTTCATGTTTTCTTGATCATTATCATGGATCTTGTTTCAGAGGGTTCAAACAGGTGGAAGAAATGAGCATTATTCGTTGACTGTCTGTGGAAAGAAGCTATTAAATCAGTGCTGAATGATTTTCGTAGATGTTGACCAAGAAGGAGTTGCCTAAATGTTTGCCTGAAGTCAAACGCTAAACTCCCCATGCAAGTATTTGGAGAATTAGTTTTCCAAGTTGGTGGATTCATTCGTATGATCCGGATTCTAGTTTTTGGGCATAAAATTCTCTTTTTGCAAGAATAAGAAACAACTAAAACCTCAAAACCACACAAAATATACCTTTTATTTTTCCCTGACCCTCTTGAGAAACAGATGACGGACCTTTTTCTTTTTTTCTTTTTCTTTTTTTTTTTTTTAACCTTGTCTTCTGACTTTTATGGAAAAGTATAATTTCTTTCCCAACTGCGCCAGCAGCACACCGGAGATCCATGTCTTGAGTTATGAGAAGACGACCGCGGTGAATAAACCTTCTCAGAGAGCCTATGAGTGCATGTAAACACATCCGCAGCCATCATCCCAGGCTAGTTCTGCAGTCTGGACATGCGGAGCCGCCCTCTGAATAAGTAAAGAGACAGTATTAGTAAGATATTTATGTGCACTGTGAGTTCTCATGAATCACAGAGGACCGGAGAAGGGGGCCGTATTTCTTACGGTGGGTGGAGGGAAAGGAGGATGGGAGAGAAAAGAGAATGCAGAGAGGAAAGGGGGGTGGGAGGTGGGGTGGGGTGGGGGGGCAACAGCATTGCTGCTTTATAGTGTGGTCAGTGTGACCTTTCTAGAGTTGGATTCAGCGCCAGGAACATGGAAAGAGAAGGAGAAGAAGAAGAAGAAGAAGAGGAGTCACTGAAAACTGAAACCCAGTGAAAACCATAATCCTGTTCTATTTATATCTCTGTTAAGGTACAAAATAAAAACTTTGTGTATGTGTGTGTGTGTAAATTTAAAAATGCAATGTGGACTAGACTTTAAGTATTGTTGAACCTCAGTTCATAGCAATCTATTAAAGATTTGGGGAAAATATAAGACATATTTATTTATGTTATATGAGTTTCTAATAAGTTGAGCAGACACCAAAATGGGTGAAAATGAACAGACTCATCTCATTAAAAAAAAAAAAAAAACTGTTGAGAGACATGAAGTTATCGCTTTAAGAAGCAGCAGTGTTTCGAGTAGCTGTGTAAATGTCTACAGACATTAGTCAGAGCCTCGCAGAGCAAACTTTAGCTTGATTAGCTTAGCGTTGCTCTTTCTGGAGCGTTTTTTGCTGCGACAGGGGTGTCACAACAATGCAGGGCAGGAGGAATAATAACGCTGCCTCCTCACAAAGTGCCATCTTCGCTCACGTCTGTCACAAGCCCGGTGTAAACACTTAGCCTCCCATCTTTCATCCCGAGTAAATACACACCACTGAGTCACAGGCAGAGAGAGAGAGAGAGAGAGAGAGAGAGAGAGAGAAATGGACAGAGAGGAGTGGATGGGAATCATGTACGTGTTGACTTGTCATGAGCTTCATCGTCATGCTCTCCTCAGAGGAGTGTGTACACTTTAAGAGTACCATGCCTGTGGCTGCCATCTTGGATTTGTTGCCTATGTACTGTGGACCTCAGATAACTCAGCACAGCTGTCTGAATGACTCATGTGAGGCATGTGCTGTGCGCGTGTGTGTGTGTGTGCGCGCGCATGCGTGGGTGTGTGTGTGTGTGTGTGTTTATTTATGTGTTTGCATATTTTCATGCATGCACATGTGGGCAAAGTGAACAGCATTATTATACTGAGTGTAAACAATGGTCGACATTAAATCATTTACCTCACTCTGCTACACCGGTTATTTTGTCAATAAATGAACACATCTGTTAAATCAACGTTACTAACACAATAAATTCTGAAATCCTACACCCGGTACTATTCACATACAGCCAGAGTTTGCACTGACTCTCATTTAAATTGACCAAACAACAATCTTCCAAGTGGGAATAAATATAGCATCATCTGAGATCTGAAATGTCACTAGTTACATTGAGATGATACTGAGAGAACGAGTGATCAATATACCCTGGTATGTAAAAGACCTTTGGACACGAATCGGAGAAGTCATTGATAAATAGTGTATTTGTCCAGCGTGGTTAGTCACTGTAGGAATAAAAGCCAATCAGTGTAACAGAAATGACCACAGCAGCTAATGCACATATCAATAGCATCAATGGCATAATCTTTAATTGACTTCTAAAGATTAACCATCCAATGAAAAGAGCTGTTGAGTCTGATAGATTTTTTTTGGTTGAGACACTGGCTTTGAAAAATGTGTTTAGCATTTGAACCATAGGAAGCAGAGAGAGAGAGAGAGAGAGAGAGAGAGATAGAGGGAGAGAGAGAGAGAGAGGAAAATAAGTGAAATGTAAATCAAAACCTGGCGATATTTTGATAAAGTAATCGCAGCTTCAGGAACAAGCTCTGGACCCCGATGTCAACCCTTACCGATTCCGCTGAGCACTGGCGAACATGCCCCGCATCAGATTTACAAATTGAAAATCATTAATAATTCTAACCAGGATGTGATAAATCTGAAATCACTCTCGATGAACCTGGACACACTTCCATAAATCAAAAAGATTACTTGGGAATTTTTAAAAATCTGACGTCAAAGTGTCAGCCTTACTAATGGTTTTTGTAGATCCCTAGCTCCGATATATCATTAATCTGCAATACATTTGAAATATGTCAGAGGAGCAATATGTGATCTCTCTAATATCAAGGCAGGCCTCTTTTATATCCAAACACGCATAGCAAGAGGAAGGAGAGAGGGAGAGAGAGAGAGAGAGAGAGAGAGCGGGAGAGAGAGAGAGAGAAAGAGAGAGGGAAAGTTGTGTGTGTGTCTCTGATTTTAATGAGAACAGTTTGTGAGTTGAATTTTCACACACAGATGGCTCTCTGGGCAGTCGAGTTATTTTTCCAAGGCACTTTGAAGCGAAGTGTTGGGCCTTTAAAATGATAACAACTTAATCATTGTCAAGATGATATCCGTGTTACCCTGGCATCAAGTCCATTTATTCTTTTATTTCTGTTATAGATTAATCTGTCAATGAACGCTTGGTTTAGATTTTTGATGCCTGCGTTTTCAATACTGTGCCAAAACTGAATTAACTCAATCAATACCGGTGATAGACTTTGTTATCCATGCGGTTTGATTTGACTTATCGACAGTCTACAGGCCTCATTGTAATGGTTCTTATGGTTTAAGTGTAAAATGTTTATTTGATATGGTCTCGATTGAGGCCTGTCTCCCATCATTCTGTTTACCTTGGGCTCTACTGGAAAAATTGCTTTTACATCACATATATTTTTCCATACAAACTGATCAAATACTACACACCATGACCTTATTCTGATGTTGTCACACGGTGATCCCTGACAGAACAAAAATGCAGCGACATAATCAGTTTGACGGTTTTTCGTCTGATCAGTAGCGTGTAGCGGACTTAAAGAATAAACAGTGATTGGTGTCACTCATGCTTTTTTTTTTTTTTTTAAATCTATTTACCGGTACTGCCTTTTGAGTAAGATCTCCATAACAACCAGGAGCAGATGCTTTGCCCAGCTCTCATCCACTTGGCTCATTGTGCTACTTTGATTCTACGGGGCCTGATGCTTCATTGTACTGAAGGTGATATTGACTGTGGTGAGAACAGGGAAGCCATGCAATCTAAATGTCATTCAGTGAAAGGCATCTCCTTCAGGCCCTCTCCTTTCATCTAAATGCCTGGCCTAAAAGAATCAATTACTCTCTCTCTCTCTCTCTCTCGCTCTCTCTCTCACTCTCTCTCACTTTCTTTTTATGGTCCTCTACCCTCTCTCTCTCTCTCTCTCTCTCTCTCCTTCCCTATGCTCTGGTCTCTGGTCTTATCTGTTGTGATGGCAGTGATTACACAGCAGCGTTGTCTGATGCTGAGATTTCCCGCTCGCTCGAGACATGCTTCACCAGCTGTTCCTGAGCCTAACGCTTTCGGATATGCTGAGGAGAGAGAGAGAGAGCCTTACACAAGTTCTGACTCATCTCATTGAGGTGCCACGATTAATTGCCGTTCTCTCTCATTACCTTCAAAAAGAAAAGACAACAGTCTAACAAATAAACACCACCCCCCCCCAACACGCCGAAAATAATTAGCCGTAGGTTTAATTGCCTCAAACTCCCGTGGAATGTTACAAGCTTCAGTGACGGAGAGGTTACTGACTGTCCCAGGGCGACTGAATTGAAGGTGGTAGTATTTGTTTGATTGCCTCTCGGTGGAGCCTAGCCCCGCATCACGCAGGTGTGCTTTTCATGTTGAAAAAAATTCTGTTTCACGCGATTCCGACATGCCGGTGTCTTTCAGACTTCTTCTTCTTCTCCTTCTCTTTCTCCTTCTTCTTCTTCTTCTTCTTCTTCTTCTTCTTCTTCCTCGGGAATGGCAGAAAGGGTGGAGTTTGGAATACGACGGAAACAAAAACTCCCTCTTTTGACAGTGACATCAAAGTAGACGGCTCCTTTTGTGTTTGAGGAGAAATCCGTTTGAAGTGCTCTCCTGGAAATACTGGAGTGCTCAAGAAGAGTTCATTGTTGCCTCGCTCTGCCGATTATTATCTTCCATAGGCACGGAGCATTGAAGAGCCTGTCAGGTAGTCAGACACATAATGATCTACACACCCCGACGCCAAGGATTCGACTCACACGGCGCAACAGACACACGTTCAACATTGTGTTCAGTCAGTGAGTCTGGATAGTTATAGTGGTATTTAGGATGCGCTATTTTCATCTTTACAATAAGCGATAGCTTTCTGAGAGGAGAAAACGCTCGTGAGAACGTAAAAGTTAACAATGAGCTATTACCTGGCGTGAAAAAATTGCGTCGTAGTTTCCAGCATCTTTAAAAATGTCCCGGCCCCCCCTTTTTTTTAAAAATTTTTTTTTATAGTCTTCAGTCTGGCGTATTTGACAACGCTGTTCTCTCAGTGTCCATAACTGTCTCAGGGATTTTTTTTTTTGTTTGGAGCATACAGGACATAACTCTCAGCTGATCTCGTACAACAGAACGACCCGTACCACGCAACCATTTAGCGCTCTTATGCTGTATGTACATAACCTCCCAATGAACAACATCCATTCACTTGCAGGAGAGGTTAACAATCCAACCAGTATGCAGAACAGACTATAGATTGAGCTGGGTTCTGCTCTCCACGACTAACTATTATTGTACATTGGCTGGCAGTCTATAGTGGTGTCTGTAAAATCTTTCAGGGAGAGTCATTAAGGATATTTCATTATCTCCATATTGCCAAGGTCAGGTTCTCCATATATCCAGTTTACAGCTGCTAGGGGAATATGCTGCAAGTGTAGTATAATAGACCAGAAAATGTCCACACCAGGAATGATGGGAAATCAATACCTGGGCTCAGCTCATCAATATAAACCCTATTTTCACGGGCAGGAAGAAGGCACTCAAAACACACACACACACATACACACACACACACAAAAAAGGCAGGAAAAATAAATTAAATCAAAGAGAGGGAAATATAATAAAATAATGTGGCAGTGTTCATAATACACTTTTTTTTTTCATTCTTTCTTTTTTTGTGTGTGTGTGGATGGTGCTTGAATCGCTTGGTATTTTGCTCGCTTTGGTCTCAGACTGGAAAGAGTGTAAACCAGGTTTAGGTTGATTTTACAATAATACACCACAGCAGCGGATCAAAACCGCCCATAAATGCTGTGTCGCGTGTGTAACTGTGTTACAGAACATAGAAACTTGTGTCAGGGCAATCATTTTGTCCCTTTTGTTGCTGGTGTGGTTAACTTTGGCCTGCGTTCTTTGTTGTACATATCTCAAGTATTGCAATTTGCTTTGTGCATGTGATAACAGCTTTATTCTAACAACTAGTCGGGTAACTAATAGCTCTGGTACAAGTGCATTGATCGATTCATCATAATTTTTTGGATTCTCAAACTGTATGTCATACGTTTATTGCGTTGTTATGTTTTGCTTTCATAGGCACAGAGGATGCTGTGGGCATGCACTTAAAATTTGATACGATTGATGACAAGAACAAAATCTTCAGGAGACACCGAGACCTGAAACGTGTTTTTTTTTCTTTCTTTTTTTCTTTTCAGCATACAGGTGCTTAAGGAGCTTGTTTTACTTTAAGATTCAAAATTATTTCGGTAGTTTACATAATCAGGCTAAGTACGTAGCCAGCGTATCGTCGACTTTGCCTAAGTGTTTAACGGTCGAAGCCTCATCCTTTTTAGTGTCAATAAAGCAGTTTTTTGGGAGGTTTTTTAATAATTTTTTTTTTTTTTTTTTTTTTTTTTTTTTTGTGAAACAGCCCTTGAAACTGCAATAAGGCAGAGAAACGAAATCAGCTCAGGGTTGTACAAGCAGTCTGTGTTAGCCTGGGGCGTTGTTTGTTTATGCATGGCTGCTTGCTCTAAGGTGAAATTAAATGCTACAAAGTAAATGAGATTTGTGCTAATGTGGGCAAACTTATGAACAAAGTTTTACGAAAAGACTTATCTGAAAGATATGAAATTGTCTCCAAGTTTGTATCACACCATCACTAATATGGCAGATCATTTTTCAAAGATTCAGTGAAACACTGTTTTTAGTGTTTCGGCTATATTGAAAGTGAGAAAATGAGATGAAAATGAATATTTAATGACTGTATTGACCATAAAGCTCCAAAAAGACCTTCAAGATTGTCTCTGCATAATCTCAATATGGTACAAGGGGAATGTTTAAATATGTAATCTCTGTAGTAAACGGTTGGTGTCTCTTCCTTGCAGACTTGGAAATTATCCCTTTAAGGATTACTGTGTGTGTGTGTGTGTAACACAGAATATTTAGACACACACACACACACGCTGACATTTTTTTTTCCGATTCTCTCACTGCTTCTTCCACCGGGTGCTTATTAACATCCTCTGCGGCGCGTTAATGGCTTATTGACCAAATATGGTGTAATGAGGAGCGGGGTGCAGGCCAATGGTGATCTATGGATGAGGGGGAAAAGTGGCCCGTACCGCAAAGATGATGACCTAATTTTAATATCACGGCACAAGCTGAGAAAATGGCACCGCCGTTCGCTATGTCAGCGCGGAGCGCTTTAGAAAAAAGCCCCCGCGGTCATGACGGCATCGCACTTGAAAATGCGACCCGCGCCCGGACGGCTCGGGCAGGCGTCCGCGCTCTACAAATGACTTCAAGTTCACTGTCTCAACCGCCATTTAAAAGCCGTGACAGAATCCACACGGAGAGCCGGGGATTTGGCTGCCTTTTAAAAGTCACCTTCATCTTGCTTCGTCTCTGAAAAAAAAAAAAAAGAAAGAAATTGTCCAGCGACTTAATGCATGCGATCAGAGGAGGAAAGGAAAAAAAAACAGAAACAGACATGGGAGAGTCCCTGTCTGTGCAGATAACCTTGAGGATGTATGGCTTTTAAGAATTCCACGCAACCCCTGGGCCAGGGAGACATCCTAAAACGCATATTTGATGCCTGCCCATACATACTGAAACATTAATACATTTCCTCCCCAAACAGGAGAGCAGCACTTTGCTGTTTCTTTTTTTTTTTCTTTCTTTCTTTTTTTTTCTCCTTTCTGGGGTGAAGTAGGAATATAAAGACTCTGTCAATGCATGTTACTGTGAAAAGAGGATGAATCTCCTTCAACCATTAGCATTTCAGAGAGAGAGAGAAAGAGAGAGAGAGAGAGAGAGGGAGGGAGAGAGAAAGAGGATACGCGAGTTTGGTTGTGGAAAAATTTCCACGCTTCCCTCTTTTTTATTCACTTTTCATTCATGTTATCCTAGCTGCAACAGCAAGTATTGGCTGACTGTTTCATATAACTAACCATCCACACTCAAGAGACTCCGAGGATTAGATATTCTTCTAACCTTGGGCAAAATTTTTTAGCAAAACATGACTAGTATTACAAACATCCATAAGCATTTGTCAACTGTCAATTGCCACAGCATGGGGCTGTGTGTGCGCATGCGTGCGCGTGTCTGTGTGTGTGTGTGTGTGTGTGTGTGTGTTTGTAAACTGACTATTGGCATACAGGTCAGACAGAAGGCATAGAGTCATTGTGAGAGTGTTGAGAGAATAGCAGCTCCTGTAAATTACAGTATGCCCTGGTTACTGCTTCCCTTTTATGATCCTACATTCAGTATTTATGTGTGTGAAACATATACTTTCACTATATGTATCTGATCCCTGAGGATGTAATCTCTGCACACCGGTATGTGTGTGTGTGTGTGTGTATGTGTGTGTGTGTGTGTGTATGTGTGCATCCATGTGTATGCATGTGTATGGCTCTGTATGTGTGTGTGTGTGTGTGTGTGTGTGTGTCTGTGTATGTGCGTTTTGCTGGAACAATGTGAGCCCTGTTTCAGCGCGATTATCTGTGTCTCTGTGTATGTATGCATCTGTGTGTACGTATGTATGTGTGTGCGTGCACCCGTGTGTCTGTTTTCTGCAACCGTAGCAGTGGGACATGGTCCAGACTGTGGATTTATGGGGCCAGCCGGTGGAGCTGACCTGCTTCTGTCACTGGGTGTGTGCCCCATCACGAGAGGCCTTAAACTCTATTGGCACTCCTCTGACAGACATGTTTGTCATCCAGTCAATTTGGGAAGATACCAGGCAAGCAGTATTATTCCTCTGACAAGCTCTCTCTCTCTCTTTCTCTCTCTCTCTCTCTCTCTCTCTCTCTCTCTCTCTCTGTGTGTCTGTCTTATTCCATGCCATTCTGTGATAAAAATACACTGTAAGCATCCTTTGGGAGGCAGGTCATGTAAGCTGTCAGACGATTAATATACTGATTGTCATAGTATCATAAATTGAAACAGTAGCTTCTTCATCTACACACTGGAGGCAGCTTCTAGTAGTCAAACGCTGGCTTCCCCTATACTGACGCGTCCTTCCTATCCACCTTTAGTTTGCGCCGGAGAAAAAATAAATAAATAAATAAATAACTGCATATATTTACGCTCATCACGGTATATTTACACTCATCAGGCTCATCACACAACTTAGATATTCACATTAAAGGTTACAGCGTCAGAGTCTTACAAGGCTCTGGCCCTGCGGCCGGGGACCGACCCCCTCCGTCCTTTGAAAGAGCCGGGTTTCGCTGCTGTTG
>NC_044495.1:52383793-52396293 GCF_902362185.1 Chanos chanos | reverse complement strand
AGATGTGGTTGAGGGAAAAAAAAAAGATGGGAAATGATGCTGGGACACGAGGGAAGGAAAGATAGGAGGAAGAAGGGGGCGAGAAAGAGAGAGGGAAAGAGAGAGAGAGTGAGAGAGAGAGAGAGAGAGAGAGAGAGAGAGAGAGAGAGAGAGAGAGAGCGCACTGTAAAGGCACGAAGAGAAAGGGTGAGCAGAGGTTGCTGTTTTGGGGTGGGGTAGGGGCGGCTGGAGACGGGGGGAGAGAGAGAGAGAGAGAGAGAGAGAGAGAGAGGGATGAGGAAGAGAAGAGAGAGTGGGAAGGGGGGTTTGGGGAGGGGGGGGAGGTGGAATGGGGTTGATGGTGCCATTTTTTCCATTCTTTCACGAGGATTGGCTCGGGCCCCTGTCACCTGGCCCCTGCAGGGTGAATTTATGACAGGTCAGTTCTCCACACACACACTCTTCTCTGATGGATGGAGAACATCCAAGTTTATTTGGGGCAGAGTGGCCCTTTACTGGAACAACCCCACCCCCCCCCCATCCATAAGCCCCCCAACACAGCCTTTAAAAACAGATCATCAGGGTTGCACAGTGCAAGGCTGGGTCAGGATCCAGCTCCCAGTATAGCAAACGATTTCTATGCCTTTATTCTTTCATTTTTTTTGACATATGTCCGAGACCTGTAGCTCAACTTACCCTCCTTATGTCTAACCCGGGCTGTAACTACCTGGGATCAGTAACAAGTCATACATAACCCAGCCATATATGGGTGACCTTAAAGACGACCTGAAGAGGATTAAGAAGTCTGACTCGCTCAGAGTTTGAGTCCGAAAGGCAATTTCAGATCATTGTATGACTTTATTGACCTTATAAATTCCTTTAGTTGGAGGACTTGAATCATCGTTACAAAAGTAATTGTTGTTTGCGTCCTTTTATTTGGTCTGGGAAGATTACAATGGATTTACGCAAATAGAGAGAGAGAGAGAGAGAGAGAGAGAGAGAGAGAAATGGACTTCATTCCAATTGTAGAAGAAGATTCTTGGCAGAATGCATACACGAGTTAGTCTGCTTCTTTCTCTCATCGCCAGGGCAACAATAATCGCCCATGCATGGCTCATTGAGCGATATGCGTGGTCTCCGCGATTGCGTTCCTGCTGGCTTTGATGCGTTTTATCGCTGCTCGCTGAGCTGAAGCCAGACGAGTCAGCTGTGATGCTTTGAGAGGATGATGCTCTTGAGTTAATCGTAAAACAAGCATCAATATCACGTACACCAGTTCAGACGGGCATCCCGGGAAAAAGCTTATGCCTCCAAATCCTAATTATACAATCTCATTCACTTTTCAAATGCATGTTGTTATGAAGAATGAGAACATTTAGTACATGAATATGAAATATATATATATATATATATATATATATATATATATATATATATATATATATATATATATATGCCTGTTTGAAGTTGCTGATGGTAGATGTTTACTTTTTTCATTAATTTCCATTTGAAATCTTGCTTATGCCAGTGCTATTAGTCTCTCGTTTGTTTTTTTTTTCTTTTTCTTTTTATAATGTTCAAATTTTTTTCCAGTAAGTAATATCAGTCTCAGAGATATATCAATGTTCTCTCCTCCCAAAGCTCCATTACTTCTCCATCCAGACTGGCAGAGAGTAGTTTCAGGGGCATTTTTACCTCGCTGAGGTGTCAGTGCAGTAAGTGCAGTGGATTGGGCTTCATGCCATTTTATGATAAAATAAAGAGAGCGTCTTGGTTCTCTCTCTCTCTCTCTTTCTCTCTCTCTCTCTCTCTCTCTCTCTCTCTCTCTCCATAGCTCCTGTCTCAGCATTTCAGGTGAAGTGGCCAGGGAGAATGAAAGAGCCATCAGCAGGAGAAGCAAGAGATCACTTTGTCCCAAATTAAAAGTCAAAATGTCATCTTTCTTTCTCTCTCTCTAATTGCCCGGAACCATTAATGGACGCCGCAAAAGAAAAAAAAAAAAATTGTGTTTGCCTCTGCATTTTATTTGCTCATCTGTCTTTTAAAGTCTCGCTCTTAAGGGACATGGACCCTGGAATGTAGATTTTAACCTGTTGTCCAACCAAAATGAGTGAGAGAGCGAGAGAGAGAGAAAGAGAGAGAGAGAGAGAGAGAGAGAGGGGGAGAGAGAATTACTCGTGACTGAGTTCATTTCGTCCTGCAGTCAGTGTCTGAATCAGTAGTGTTGATGCGTAGACATATTTAACAGCTGTGAAGCTGTAAAGACAGGTGTAGTCAGAATGAGCAGTAAAACATGAATTATATCTGTAAATCTATATTGTGTTAGTCTAGTGTAAATCAGAGAAGGGGGCGTAGAGAGGGGGGGAAAAAAAAAAAACAGCTGACAAGTTTTTGCCATTAAAAGATAATTGTAATCAAGGTGCAGGACGGGCGGTGAAGTGGCTGTTCCCAGATAGATGGACAGCTAGGAAAGATGGATTGTTTTAATTTACGCCAATTAAATTGAAGTTCATCGGATCATCTTCCTCAATCTTCATGAATACTTTATTTTCAGGCTGCTATGAAGCCATTAAAAAGAATGATTGGACCCTAGGATTCAGTATACCATATTTTATGTTCCGCCATCATTAAGGAATTTGAGCATGCACTCTACCTCTCTGAGCATAATGAGTTTTGTTGGGGGGTGAGATGCAAACACTCCATGGCTGAGATGAGGGATTGATGTTAAAGTTGGGTGAGAAACTACTATGCTACTCTCTACTCCTCTCTCTCTCCGTCTCTCTCTCTCTCTCTGTCTCTTTCATTGAACTGGCTTTGGGATCTAGCCTGAAATCTTCTGTGAGCTGGATAATTCTCTTTGTTGTAGTTGGTGGTTGGTTTAAGAGGTGATGGGCATGCTTAACACATGTACATATGAATTTTAAAATGTACATATTAATGCTCCCTGGGCAGGAGTCAAATGTGTAGTTAAGTTTTTTTTTTTCTTTTCTTTTCTTTCTTTTTTTTTTTTTAATATTATTAAGCTTGAGGAGGAAACAATTTAATGCTACCCTGTTTTAGTAATTTACCTCCTGCAGCTATTTTCACTTGCCCTCTTTCTTGGTGCGCGCACACGTGAGCGCACACACACACACAAACACACACACACACACACTAAAATGAGGGTACAGAGACAAAATAGTGGTTTGGTTAAGCTCTGTTATTCACAGACTACTTTTAGAGATCTTGTCTGGCCTTCTAATTGTTTTAACAAAAGCCATATCAAAGACTCGTACACTGAATGATACATATTTTGGACGACAAGCACAAAGCATTTTCCCATTCGCTGAAAAATACATTGGCCGCATCCCAAACATTACAAATAAAACAGCTGTGGATGAAGGTCAGAAAACTCTAGAAGGAAGAAATCGCTTTTTGAAAATTTTACTCCCCTAAATCTTTTATGGCACTTAATGAATAAAAATGATGTTTTGTTTACTTTGTACCCCTAAATGTCAAACATTTATTAGAGATGAAGAAAAAAAAAATGGCCATTTACATGGATAATTCAATAGTGCATGCAAGAAAAATAAAGTAATTATTCAGTGACTTTCTTTAAGATCAAACATAGCTTTTTTTTTCTTTTCTTTTTTTTTTTGTGCAGCACTCCTTCACTGAAACTCAACGGTTATTTTGATTCTGTGGATCTTAAAAGGTCAGTAATCATGGTGATGTTTATAAAGTGTGATTCTGAAACAGTGCTGGAATGCATGCCTTAATGCACATTTCTGAATGAGTGCAGAGGGGAAGAAACATTCAGACACTCCAGGGACCAGAAAAAGAAAATTAAAAAAAAAAAAAAAAAAAAAAACACAGCCTCAGAGTGCTTAAAGAAAGGCAATTGAATATTGGCAGATGTAAATTGATACAGTGAATCACAATTTCATACATAGAATAGACACAGCTAGAAAACTGGCAAGGTGACTCTGACAACAGAGAGAGAGAGAGAGACAGAGAGAGACAGAGAGAGACAGAGAGAGATGCTAGGGGCCATGTAGATTTCCATTAGGTTTGTTCCTGAGCCAGATTTGCCATAAGGTTCTAGTGATTAGTTCCTGGTCAGTAATTTGGCAGCTTTGATCATGTAACCTTGCTAAAGCGGATGTTACATAGGAAAAGTCAAGATGACTTCAAACTTGTCCCAATTTCTCCCCCGGGCTGAAAGAGGGCGAGCTAGAGCCAGTCTAATATGTGCCCACAGAGCTCTGGCAGAGCACTGAAGGAGAAAGAGTTATTAGTAGGAAGCATGCTCTGTGTCAAAAGAATTTAAAGATTACCATCACAGATGACAGGTCATGGCAAGAGCTTGTATTAATTGGCATGTCAGAAAAGGCTGAAATTCAAACGCACTAGATAAGTCTGATTGTGTGTGTGTGTGTGTGTGTGTGTGTGCAGTATGGTATATGGTTTCTTCTTTAGTTTCTGTCAATCAATCAATCAATCAATCAATCAATCAGTCAATCAATCAATCTATCCATCTAGATAGATGGATAGATAGATGGGTGGAGCCATTATAATGCATAGCAAAACATGTTGCAGACAATCATACATTTTTATAAATCTTCATTTGGGTCTTACATTTGGGTTTTTGAACAATTTTAAGTCTGTAGAGAAAAATGATATGCAATAAAGACCATCTGCTGCTGTCAACATATTTTTATAATAAGTAATAATCATCTGCTCTCAAGTCAAATGCTGATATATGTTGGGTTGGTATGGAGTGTTTTTTGTGTGAACCCAGTTCAAGCTCAAGGTGAGGTGTCCCCCCCCCCCCCCCCCCCCCCCCCCAAAAAGATGTACCTCGGCATATTATTGCACCTCTTTATCCTGACTGGAGCGGGGGGTTGTTAATTAGCTAGACCTTGAATTAGATTATTTGCATGTCTGAACAAGGGGCTAAGGTATTAATGCTCCCCCAAGACACACTGTAATAACCTCTTCAGTGGCTCCAAGGTCCCTGTGGAGAGGACCAAGCCAGAGAGAGAGAGAGAGAGAGAGAGAGAGAAGAGCCATTTCATCCAATTAGCCGTTGGATTATGCTGCTCCTCTCCCTTTGAATCCTATTTGCTGTGATAAGGTGTTCTCCTGAAGGGGCCAGTGAGCTGAGCTCTGCTATCCAGGGAAATGATTAATTCACCAGACCCAAATTAAAATGCAGCACCCCTCTCCTTTTGCATGCTCTGACACCAGGGAAAGTGGGGAAGACTTTGCACAGAAATCAATACTGATGCCAAAAAAAATGGAGGGATGAAATGGGGGGGGGGGGGGGGGGGGCAAAGTTATGACTCTTGGGTGAAAAAAAAAAAAAAAATCTTCTAAAACCCCCACAAGTCACAACACATTACGTTGTACACATCTCTGAATAAGCAGGCAGTGTGGTCTACTGTAATGGATGATCATCTTGAATTATTCAAACTTCTTGTTGTTTTTTTTTTTTTTTCATAAACCTTGGGATGTATTCCAAGCAAATTGTGGTTGCATCAGCACTGATGCTATTGCTTTTGATGATATTAAAGTATCAGGGTTTTTGGGTTTTTTTGTTGTCGTTATTGATGTAGGCGGTGATGTTAGTTGTTTAGCTGGTATTTAGTTATATTTTGTCCATAATGTCCCAGCTGTACTGAACTGTTTTTTTCTTTCCTTACAATTTGAATGTCAATGTCAGGGAAATACATGACTAGAGGTAAATAGATATAAATATAACCAACCTAAGTACAGTCTTGTCATACATATTAGTGCATTAGTAAACATAATAATTTATATGTTCACTTACATTACATTCATCATAATTTGTAAAAGATTTTTTTTTTTCTTTGAAGGAAACATTACGCATTCTCATTTCTCTCACAAAAACATGTGTGACCCCCCCCCCTCCCAATCGAGCTCAGCGAGGGGGGGCTGCGTGTATGAGAACCAGGCGGGAGATGTGCGAGGAATCCAGAGCGAGCACATTTATATTTCGCTCAACCCCGCCGACGCAACACAAATGGTGTTTAAACACCCTGCACCTAGGGTTTAATTAAGTCCCTCTAATCGTGTTCCAATCAGAAGGCTGGACGGATGGGCTGGAATGCCTGATGTGCGTTTCTGTCAGTCTTAATTGGATAATTGATTGCCAATTTGAACCTGGCCACACACTGCATGCACAATAAAGAGCCCTGGCCGCGCTCCTCCACCATTCATTTTCCGTCCGAATAAAGATGCCGCTCCGATAGGCAGCAGTCCAGAGGTCCGGGGCCGGTGGTCACTCCGTCTGGACACGCTCGTCGAGATTCACGACCGGGTTTTCACCGGAAGCCTTCGCTGCGGCTCTAGAGAAACACAAAAATGTGACTTCTCTCAGAAGTCTTTAATGCAAACGACAGAACATGGGTTCATTTCAGCTGTTTTGGTTTTTTTGGGTTTTTTTTTTTTTTTCCAAAATTTGAATGTCAGTTCTCATGTCTTGAGTAGCTGGTTCATTCTATGAGGGTACATATGTATAATTCAGGCCAAAAGACCCCCAAAATGACAGGAGACGAACGCCACACGATGGGTCATGACTAGCATGCAGCTTACAAGCTCCTATGCCACTTGTAATTACTGGAGTGGATTAGTGAACTACTTGTAATGCAGTAATGCATTTTCCTTGTTGGAACCCCGGACCCCAGTGGGACTAGCCCACCATGGAAAATGTGATGGGAAACAGACGAGGGAAAATCTACCCACACACACACACACGCACACACACGCGTGCGCTCACGCACATACACACGTATACACCCTTCCATCTTCAAACACCACACACACGTATGACCAAGCCTGACGCCTCTGATCAATGTTCTCATGTGACACACACACACACACACACACACACGCACATGTGGAGGAAGTCACATACTGCTCTTACCTCCAGGCAGTGACAACACTCATACTGTTAACCAAATTACTCAGCGTTCCATACCTTCTCCTGAGACACGTTTTAATACAGATAATGTCCTGACCATCAAAGTTCTCCTTCTAAGCGTCTGGAGGTGTTGAAACACAAGACACCCTCATTATGCAGTGTGTTTTTAAATTCCGCCCAGGTACTGCATTTGTTTGGTTGAGTGCTTTTTGAATGAAAGACGCAAGAGAGGATGTGATTCCTTCTGGCTTTCAAAACTATGAACTTAGTGCTTTGTTACTCTCCTGACCGGCTTTGCCAGCAATGTTCAGCCTGTCAAATGAGCCTTTCATTGTTTACTCAATAAAAGACTCCAGTCCATTTGTCAAACGTTTGGCTGGACATTTACTTAGATGGAAAAATATGACTATTAAATCGAAATTTGTCGAGCAGGGATCAATAAGGAGAGCCGACACCGAAAACAAAACTGATCCCATAGAAAGAGCATTAGAGCAATAACTACGTTATAGCACTGTGTGTGTCAATCATAAGTTTATCACATATGATAAAGAGATTGCAGCAAATCCAAAACTAGTGTGATAAACACAAATGACCAGTGAGTCAAATACATCTACCTCTCTAAAGATTTACAACACAAAGGATAACCCAGGAAATAAATGGGGGGGGGGGGGGGGGACTGGTATGTGGCTTTACATGAGCCAGTGGGAATGGTCGAATTTCATTGTTTTGGATGGGTGATTTGAATGACAGCTCTTATGTGGGCCGGTAGTGATTGTAGATTTAAACGGTTTAAATCTCCGGCAAATAGAACGAGAATACACAATAAATCCGTTTTAAACCTTCAGGCTTGCACTGATTTCACCCAAAGCTCCTAATCAAAGTATTTCTCAATTGCTCTTCAAAGTAAAACCAGGACATAAAGAGAAGAATCCCACTTGTTACAAAGAAATGACCTCTAACGGCTTTGATCACTCCATAGGTTTAAACGACTTGAGATGACTCACCCTTTTAAAAAGAGAGAAAAAGAAAGAAGTTTTCAGCCTCCATTTGTAGAGAGAAAAGTTTTCTTTAAGAGTCCCCTTGAAACGAGTGACCAGAGCAGGACCAAAGTGAAGGGGCTTATCAGTCAGCTCACAATGGTGCCACCCCGTGAATTATATTAGCGGTGGATGTGGCCCGGGCGAAAAACACGGCCGCGGCCGCATTGTGGACCATCTGGGTGACAATAAACATGTCCCTGCCTGCTTTCCTCCATCATTCAAGGCCAGATAGCAGATCTGAGCTTTCTCTACAGCGCACTATCTACTGAATCTCAGCATGACCTGAAAGAGAGATGGAGGTGAGCCTCAAGGATATCTCTCACCGACCAACAGAAAGCGAGAGAGAGGTGGAGAGAGAGAGAGAGAGAGAGAGAGAGAGAGAGAGAGAGAGAGCATTAAGGTGGTGATTATAGCCGCTGTGGAGAAAACAGAGGGATGTGGACTGAGAGAGAGAGGGCAAAAAAAAAAAAAACGAGAGAAAATGGTGTGTGAGGGTTTGCAGGTAAATGTGTTTCTCTGAAGCTTAGTGTGGTAGGAAAAAGGAGCAGGTTCGGACACACTCTGGTGTTGACACTGTTTTGTTTTGTGGAGGATTTTTTTTTTACAAAATGTAGCTGATGTAATTATGAACACATTCTACCACTAATTCATATTAATGACAAAAACACATGGAAGAATACCTTGCTCAAGCACTCAGAGAGAGAGAGAGAGAGAGAGAGAGACAGACAGAGAGAGAGAAAGAGATTGCTGGCTGTTTAAAGGTGAGAAGTTCAAATTGCACAGCTCATGGTTTGATTATTTTAGATCAATTTCAGAAATACAGTGATGAATTGCACAGGCCACGTGCATGTGGAGAGGGATTGAGGGAGAGCGAGAGAGAGAGAGAGGGAAAGAGTGAAGAAGACAGGTCGATGGTCCCGCATCTGCGAGGACGAATCACTTTCCTTCCACAATGAAGCTGACAGCTTCACTCCATCCACGAAACGACATGTCGATGAACCCTGATCATGTTCAATGAATATCAGCAATTAAGACTCAGATGATGAAATATACGATCTATCAAAGCCGTCTTTCATGCAGTTCTATCGACCAAAGACGCACAGTTCACGGATACCCGTATAGAAAGGTGCCATAAACAAAGGGTTGTGGACGAGTCCTGTGAAAAGCACGCAAACACTTCCGCATCAATACTTTCGATGTCAAACCCCCAAAGCATCAAAAATTCCCAAAAATCTGCCAAAGAAAAGAAAAAAAAAATCAAATACCCATTTTACGCACCCTGTTCTTTTTTTTTATTCCCTTTCCTTTTCTCATAACCTTCAGTTTGCAGATCTCACCGTATTAAATGACTCCCGACTCTACATTTGAAGCAGGTGTTGGTTTTTGTATAGACTAGTGAGAAAAGGCAAAATGTATGTAGGTAATCTAAATGGCCTTTGTCACAAGGCTCTCCACTGTAATATCAGCTGGTTATTACTGTGGTTGGACCCTCAAGAGGGACTGCACTAGCCTGCATTAGAGACATTAGTGTTGATCCTCATTCAGTTCCTGCTCCGGAGCTTGTCACTGGCTGAGCTGACAATTGGATTGTTTTGTGGCTTTAAATGAGAGGAAACTCTATTAGTAAAGGTTTTTGTGGGGCTAAATTCACCTCTCTTCTTCCTCCCAGAGTCTAGCGCTTTCACTGCTGGTATTGCCTTTTTTTTTTTTTTTTTTGGGCCTTGGCGATACAAATGGTATAACACACAGCATGCTGCACTTACAGCTCTCTCTCTCTCTCTCTCCCTCACCCTCCTTTCTTTCTCTCCTTTTTCTCCTTTCTCCCTTTCTCTTTTGTGTGCGCTTGGAGAAAAAGATATGAAAAAGAATGGCAGACTTCAGACGACGTGAATCCGACAAGGAGTTGAAAAAACGGCTAATTTGCGTTAGGCCGTTAACGCAACGCTGATGAGAATTAACGTAATAAACAAATAAGCAAATGAAGCAAGCTAAACTCAAAACCACTGAAAAGAAAAAAAAAAAAAAAAAAAAAAAAAGAACAGAGGAGGACAACGCCACAAACAAGAACGTCTGTGCTGCTGGATGTGAAAAGCCAAGCATAAAAAATAGCGTTTAATTCAATTTCCCGAAAACGCTTATAACATGTGAAAGCAGTTCACATGTAATCACTGTAGGTCCACACTCCTCCGTGATCAGCGAATCACACACACACACACACACACACACACACGCTTCCCCTGCTCGCCGGCTCCCCCTCGGCTACACTAGCAGTCACTTTTGTTCCTTTCCTCTACCATAACCATGACAACCAGAAATAGACTCAGTTAAGGCGTTTTGACTGGACATAGAGGACACTATCCTCTTTGAACAAAGAGCAAAGGGCGCTCCACAACAGTACCATTCTGTTTAAGATACTGGTATTGGTATCCAATCCAAGAGACGTCTCACGCGCTCTAAGACTAGTGACAGTGTCGTTTGCTGCCATTTTGCTTCAGTCAGCACTGTATTCTTATAAGCGTGAATTTTATTTTACCAAACCTTGGACTTGAGTCTGAAGGCTAATCAGACGTAATGTCTTGCTATGGGCACCTCGGTGTAAGTGAAAAGAAAAAAAAAAAAATCACTAAACATAACTGATTTATAGGTATAGATCCGTGGATGCAGAGACAAGTCCACAGTGGGAAATGAAGCACAGAAGATGTGAGCGACCGTTAGCTGAATGGGCCTGTGCGGTGCGGTCAGTGGTCCTGTAAAAAGAGTGTTGGTGGAGGACAGGGCCCTTTACGGTTCCTCTGAGGCCCGGCCACAGGTCTATAACTCGCGGGGAACGAGAGAGCGGAGAGGGACGGGTCGGTCGGGTGGGGGGGAGGGGGGGAGGGGGACCTGAAGTGTGGAGGAAGGCCGTGACCTCCGCAAGACCATCTTATTACTGCCGCACATTATGTCTCCCGCCGCGATCTTTTCATTTAAGTGACTTCAACAAGAAAAAAAGCGTCATGAGTTGTATGTGTGTGTGTGTGTGTGTGTGTGTGTGTGTGTGTGTGTGTGGTTGTGGGGGGGCTGGCTATAACGTGGGTGGGTTGGGGGTGTTAAGGGGGGATGGCTAGAATGATTTACTAGAAATGTCCACTCCCTGGATGCTACTCAGAGAAGGCACGTACAGAATGGACAGACAGCCTGTGAGAAAGAGATTAAAAAAAAAAAAAGAAGAGAAAGAGGAAGAAGAAGAAGGAAGAAAAGCTAAAAACTGTTAGCGATATTGTCCCTCTCTAGTTCTGTAAGATGAATAGCTCTAACATGCACACGCACACACACACACACACACACATGGTTGTGGAGGTCTAACTGACCTGAGAACTGGTCCTGAGGGGGGACCGGGACCACTGTCTTCTGTGCCGTGAGCCGCGAGGAGCGTACGGAAACAGGATGGTGCCGGTGAAGGGTGGGGGTGATTGATTTTAACGACCACGTCACTCTTTACGGTCCGCCTCTGTAAAGCACGCCCGCAACGTTACAGTTCTCCGGAGAAACATCAGGACAATAAGAGTACAGCTTTCCCTGCCAAGCTCTGCTGCTCTTCAGACGAATGGACGCTAACACGCGCTCAACGGCTTAGCTCCTTTCTCCGGCTCTTTTCTGTATAACAAGTGAAACAGGCTGTATAAACATTGACTCTAACTCTAGAAGAGAACCGTTTTCTGGTGATATTTTAACAATGGGGAGTCTCTTGTGTAATTTGCCTGGCTCCGACATAAGAAAAAGCTAAACTTTCAAGAAAAAAAAAGAAAAAAAAGAAAACTTGGCTCAATGTTTTATACAGCCACTGCGTGTTTGTCTTTTTTTGATCAATTATGCAATCTTTAGCTTATACAGAGTCAATAAAATGGTTGACGACTAGTCAAGATAATTGTCAAATCATATTTGTTTGATACTGAATTCTTATGTATCTCGTGCTAAGGATATTAGCATAGGCAAGTAATGATAACAAATCTGTCCCTGTATCGGGTTAAATAGATTAACCAATTAAAATGAGTAAGATGTGAGATTTGCAAAACTGAGCCAAACGTAAAAGAAAGCGGAAGTTGAAAAAAGAATGCAGGATGAGTCAGGGCAGGGTGTGATGGAGTCAGGGTAATGGAGTCCTTGGTTTGGGATGGGGGAGCCAACGGAGCTGAATTGGAATTCCCGTCCCGTGGCTGCTTGCCTGAGGGGACGGTGACAGGAGTCAGAGACATCTGGACATGTGCCAATTTTCCTCCAACTTTTTCATCAAGCTGCCATTGTCAGCATTGCTTTGTCTCCCCCGTGTTTATTCGCTCGCTAATAAGAACTGAAGTTGCAAATGTGGAGCAACATGAAGATAGACAGAGAAAAAAAAAAAAAAAAAAGCCCGACTTACACTTGCAACAGGAACATACGCATGTAGTGTACTGATCTGTATTAGGATTTCAGCTCGTGATAGATGTTCTCTGTGTGTGTGTGTGTGTGTGTGTGTATATGTGTGCATGTGTGATGTGTGAGCACGTGTGTGTGTGTGTGTGCGCGTGTGTGTGTGT
>NC_044495.1:52353793-52378793 GCF_902362185.1 Chanos chanos | reverse complement strand
GCGTAAAAGCACTGACGGTTCAGTGATTTGTCTTGATTTTTAGTGATTTTATTCCGTTTTTTAACGTGTCTGCCGTGTTTAGTCACTCTCTTTCAGGCGAGAAGTGGTGCTATCATTGTCTAATCAATCAAATCCTACCTTCACTGAATTTTTTTTTTTTTTTCCCTCCATGATGGTCTTCCACAGCAGTCTTTTTTAATAATCTTCATATCAGCAGATGCATTCAGAAGAGATTTTCAATTTATTTCCAATCAAGCCTTATCTAATATTCTCTCGACAGGCAATTAAACATTCAGAGTATACTGAAAAGCCATTGCTCACTTTTTTTTTTTCCTCCTAGTGTTCATTTAGGATGTTATTTCATTAAAAAAAAGGGGGCTCGTTGATGAGTTTGGGGTAATTTGCCAACACATTTAATTACCATATTCTGCATCCACTCCTGATGAGAGCTCTGTACCTACTCTACCCGTTTCTTGGCTCCCTCTATTTTTGCAAAAAGTCTTTTATTTGTTATATAAAAGATATTTGTTAAGTAAATTTATAAAAAAAATTTTAAAACTGTCACTGTTACCCTTTTTTTTTTTTTTTTTTGCTAATGCTAATTTACTATTTTGCTAATGCTAATTTACTCTTTTGCTAATGCTAATTTTTTTAATGCTAATTTACTCTGGCTTCACCAACACATGCAGCCAAAGAAGGATGGAATGCAAGCCTTTCCATATCCTAGATAACTGTACTTTTACATAACAACTACAGAGACACGTAAAAGGCATATACACCATAGAAGGTTACGTTTAAAAACAGATCAGAAAGGCTTCCATTACAACACACTCACACAATAGACTTGCATTCTAAGAATGCTTCAATATGTACAATACTCAGCATTATCAGTTTAGGATGTGTATGGACTTAATACTCCAATAAACAATACACTCTTCCACAGCGGTTACAGCGTATATTTCTATATGGTTAATATACAAACAAGTATTATAGATGCATAATATGAAGTGTGTCCTTTATTAATTACCCATTACAACTGGTTCATAACATTTTAACCGAATCTGAAATCTTGACTGGCGCGTTGACATCGGTTTTTGTATCGACAGCGATGAGAGGACTACTCCTTCAAAAGGCGAACGGTCAAACAAAGCGGAAGCTTCGGAAGCGGTTAAAGTACAGCGTGACTCCACCGCAACGTCTCTTCCTTCAAAGGCCGTTACAAGACCCATCACCCCGCAGGCTTTTCCCAGCTCCGGTAACCGTCTGAATGCTTTACTGCCCGCCTCACACGTACGGCACCCTCTCCATGGCAGATAGCAGGGAAAAAGGCAGAGGATAATTGGAAAGAGTGAATTTGTCATTAGGAGTTATAATGAGATTCGCTCGGCGAGACGTTGGTCAGGCCTGAGAAACAGCGTCCGGGCTTCGAAACCGCCATAAACAAGCTCTTGCGTTTACTCGCCTTCCCCGGATTAACCATACATAATCTTTTATTGGATTCATCATTTTAGGCTGTGTGCCTGGTGGAAGGAATGAATGAACACATTTTTCTTTCGGGCCTTTCACAAAGCAAATGAGTGAGTGTAATGACATTATCCTTGACTGTGTTCTTTGTGTGTGTAGACACTGGAAGAGTCCGCGTCAGGATAATCTTGGCCTCCGGAGATGTTCTGGATTGAACGAGTCTGTGCAGAACTGTATATGTGTGTGTGTGTGTGTGTTCCTCTCAGAAAGCATTCCAAGAATGCTTCTCTTTGAAGTTTTGAGGGAGGTGTTTTTCACTGCAACATCCTACATAGTTCACAGCGTGTTAATCGCATCTCACTACATGCTGTTTTGTATTTGAGGTGATTTGGCACTTGCTTACTGGTTTCACATTAAAAAAGAAAGAGAGAAAGAGCGACGGAGAGAGAGAGAGAGAGAGAGAGAGAGGGAGAGTGCACATCTGTGTATTTATCAGGAGGCTATTAGTGACCAGCAAGTCTAGAGAGGCCATGGCCTTCTCATGGAGAAAGACAGAGGCCGGTCCAGACAGTTCAGAGTCACAATCTGCAGCCTCTCCCTCTCTTTCTCTTTCCCACTCTCTCTCTTTCTCTCTCTCTGTCTTTCCCACTCTCTCTCTTTCGTTTTCTCTTGCTTTCTCTCTCTGCAGGCATAGGCTGCTTCATCATAGTACCTCTTTCATTTCATGCACTGCTTCTCTTACTGCACAACATCCACGCTGCGGCAGGGGCAAGAGGAGAGAGGCCTAGAACTAATGTGAAAATCATGCCTTTTAGGGGCACAGAACAGTGAATGTGCCAGAGGTGGAGAAAAACACAAACACACACACACACTCAAAAAAAAAAAAAAAAAAAACCCAGCAGGCCCTAAGTCATGCATGCTTCTCGCCTATTTAGGGCGCCTGTGTCCAGCAGTGGATTTGAATATGCATGACTATCCCAGAATCCCTTGTAGCACAGCCCCTGCTCATATGTGCTGGACTGTTCAGAGAACCATAGAGGCAAAAAAAAAAAAAAAAAAGAAAAAATATGCATCTCATTTGAATACTTTACCACTGAACCCTGTCATACACAATAAATACAAAGCCATAAAAAAGAGTTTGTAATTTGGCAAACGGCAAGGGGTGAAAAAAAAAAAATCCTATGCCATATAAATTTCAAATGACATTTGGCTGCTAGGCTACGGTTTATTATGAATGTTTACGGCATTCCGACTGTATTTACAGGGGATGCAAATATTCAGTGAATGTCAGAAATACTATACTGTATTTTAAATGTAGTGATTCTGTGGAACCTTTAATGTCATTCGAAAAGTGGGTCAGAGTTACCATTGGTATTTCACACACAAACACACACACACACACACACACATATGTACGTGCACAGGTGTTCCATCTGTGCCTGCATGCTGGGTAAAAAAAAAAATATTTATAAACAACTACACATTACACTTACACATATTTGAAAAGGTATTAATCTGTATGACACATGAGAATAAAGTCAGTCTGCGTGCATTTTCTATTACTCTCAGATCAGTAAACGTCTTTCCCAAACTGGCTACACTGCAGCACTGTCCCAGCAGGCAAGGCTGGACAGTCCCAGATTCCAAACGAATAATCTCTTTTACGCTATCTACTGAGTCAATGATGAATCAAAACATTCGATGTAACATGCCCTACGAGACTGGACAGTTTCATAACACAGTCATCTTAAATTCGCTTAAGTAACACACACAGACACACACACACACAGTGACAATGTGCTTATTACAATATGACAATGCAAAAGTGAACTCGTTTTTTCCCCCCCATGTATTGATTCAAATAACCTCAGGATCATCCTGTTAGGATACTGACTGGATGTGTTGCATGAACATTAAAAGTTTTTTGCTGTGCTCCAGTACAATCTGCACAATCTTTTGATGTTCCGTGTATCCTTCAGAATATACCAAACTCCTTAATCGTGTAGAGTGAGGCTGGCATATGCTTCCTTCATCATCAGTGAAGTCAATCATTCATTTTCCAGTCTAGGAGCTGTGGTAACCATTACTGAGTGAGAGGAGAAGAGGGAACCTCGATGATTCATCACCCAAAGGGATCCAGCCAATTGTGTTTCTGAAGTATCCAAGCCATAAGGTTCCTAGCGTGAATCCCACATGCAAAAGACAGCAGCCCACACTATTAGCCAGCAGCTTCTCAGGAGATGCCACTGAAGACTTGTGCCTTTTTTTTTTTTTTTACTTTTAACCATCTATGTATGACTTTGGGTAATTTGCGGTCCTGTAAAACTTTCTGTCACGTGTAACAGCACAACCTGAGATAATTACAATTTTGATAGACCTGTTAGACAGAGTGAGGGAGCCCTGGTGAAAGCAATTATAGAGCCCTTTGAGTATTGAGTGTGGCTGATGTACTGGAAGTAGAAAAACATATTTACTTTGAGTGCTCACATAGGTTAGCTTACAACCCACACACTGGGTCATAGAATTCTTTCATAGTTGTGCCAACTAATAAAAGTCGTGTAGAAAATTATTTTATATCTAGTCAAATGCGTAAACAGTTGTCTGTGGGGTTTGTTTTCATCTGTGATTCCTTAACAACCTCACGGCAACCTGTTGCTAGCGAGCGTTAGCGACCTAGCGTGTGGATTAGCCATAATGTCACCGCGGTTTCATTACAGGGTCCAGGGCCTCTGGCTGGGTGGTGAAGACATGGGTCACTTTCAGACAGGGAACAGCAGGAGTCAGGAAAAGCTCTAATGTTTGGAAGACGTTACCAGAGTCTCCCTTGCCATCTTCAGTGGTCCCTCTGCTGGAGAGGCTAATTAAATACTAAGGTTGGAATAAAATCTTAATGAGAAACACAAGCTTGTTGCGGAAAGCTTTTGGCACTGGACGGTCCCTGCTTATTAGGTGTGCTTGCCCATATGTGCTTGGGTGAAGTACCCATTAGCGTTGTCCCTAATGGATCTCCCTCCATGTTAGCGTCGGGAAACCGCCGCGGCACGAGGCCCCGGCAATTTTCCTCCCTAAAAACTTGGCAGCGGCGGCACGCGGGCGAGCGGGCGGGCGGGCGCGCAGGCGACCGCGATGAAATTTCTTTGCCTCCATAAATATTTTATGCAAATTAAAATTTAATTCTTTGCTTAGTTTAAAGCAATTTCCCCCCGTAAGTAGTGTGTCTGTGAAGGAGATTACAACATTTGCCGGTTTGTTTATAATTTAATTTTTTATGTTGTGGCTGGCGTTTGGGCAAAGACGGAACACCTGTGTGTGTTTATAATGTCCCATCTCCCTCACAGCTGCTCCTTTTCAAAACACCTCGCTGGCGTAATAATTTCATAAAATTTCATGATTTACCATCTGCTAGCCCCAGCTATAAGCACACGCAATAAGCATTTGTATGGCGCCAGGCCCAGAAAGGTACAATAACTGTATATTTTAACTTAATGGCTTTTCGCAGGCATGCAAATTTGCACGCACCAGATTGCAAGGATGCTACAGCGCCAGGCAGGGCCAGTCTGCCCGTCTCTGCCTGTCTTTTTTCCCGTGTGTGTGTGTGTGTGTGTCTTTTCACTCCCTTTTCTTGTTTTATCAAATGTCCACACACTCTACCCCTTGTTACCCCCTGTATATAAGTGTGAGGTGGCCCGTGTCAAAATCAAGATATCAGACTGAAGAGAAAGAGAGACAAGCTAGGAGGTACAAGTAGTCTATTCCCCTTTTAGCATAGAATGTCTGTGCATTTGGGTAATTAAAATGATTACTACAACAATTAAAGCAAGTAATTAGAAACTAATTACACTGGCATTTTTTTGTGATTACAGGAGCAGATGAAAATAGTGTTCAAAATTAAATTCATTGCATATTCATGGAAATGAAATTAAATAGTGCTGAGTGAATGAGATAATAGAAGGAGGAAAGGGAGGATGGTGTTCTGGGGGTTTAGGGGAGAGCAGTCTGTTGCTAATGTCTCCAACAGACATTTTGTTAAATCAGTGATCATCTTTTAATGACCTTTAAAGTAGTGCATATTTGGAAGAAAGTCAAAAGCACTGAGGGTGTATGATTTTTTTTTTCCCCGTTCTCTTCTCTCTCTCTCTCTCTCTCTCTCTCTCTCTCTTGCTCCCTCTGTCTCTCTCTTGCAGAATGATAAAAACCTACCAGCTGTGACATAACAGAAAACATTTAATCATTATCTACTCAAATGGAGCTAGAGCGGCCAACGCATTTACGCCTTCTTTCTGTTGCTCCACGCAAGGCGAAAGATTAAATTAAAGAATCGCTCTCGTCTCATCTTCTTTCTTTCTTTCTTTCTTTCTTTCCTTCTTTCTTTCTTCCTCTCCTACCTTCCTTCTCTGCCGAGCACCTTTGAGCCCTTGGCTGCTGCCATGATCATGTAATGAGATTCTTCAGATTAAATAGATTTCCTGTTAAACTGGAGACTCAGTAGATAGGGTGTCAAGAATGAATGGTTATTAACATTTAAATATATCACCGACCAAGAAAGAAAGAGAGAGAGCCAGAAGACAGAGGATGAGAGAGAGCCAGAGAGAGAGAGGGAGAGAGAGGAACAGCAAGAAATAGTAAGGGTGGCGAGGAATGCCAGCAGAGAGGAGGAAAAAAAAAAAAAAAGAGAGGAATAAAAAATCAATATGAATTTTTCATTGTTTTCAACACACAATAGATACTCTTTTTTTTTCTCCTTCTTTCTTCTTCTACATCCTTTTTCCGCAGATTCCCACAGAAACCTGATGAAACAAAACTAATTAGAGAGACACAAGTGGGGCATATTCACATAAGAGCAATTAAAGAGAGAAGGGGCTGTTATTTATGGAGGCCGGCCCAATCCACCTGTGCGTGTTTGTATTGCTCAGCCTCTTTCTCTCTCTCTCTCTCTCTCTCTCTCTCTCTCTCTCTCTCACGTGCGCACACACACACACACACACACACACTCTACTGTCTGTGGCTCCTTGGCCCAGCCCTTAGCCCGGTCGTAGATTATTACACAAGATTAATAATGTAAATTTCACTGGCGCGCTTGCTTGAGAAGACCGTGCCTTCAGAAATGGATGGTCCTGCAATCCATCACCTCCTTCTTCCAGCCCTGTCCTTTTTCATTTCTCACCATTCCTTTAAGAGAAAAGGGGAGGGGGGGGGGGGGTGGAGTGGAGTGGAGTGGAGGAGGAGGAGGAGGAGAAGAAGAGAGTAGGAAAAAGAAAAAAAAAAAAGACCGCATTTAAAACATGATTCCACTTGGCGAGATTGTACAATGTGACTTGACTGTCTGGCTTTGGAGATATTTGGAGAGAGAGAAAAAGGAGGATGGACAAATAGAGTGAAGCAGGGAGGGAAAGAAGGAGGGAGAGAGGGAGGGAGGGAGGGAAGGAGGGATATGTGTAAGGTACACCATCAAACGTCTTATTTTATCTCTCTCTCTTTTTTTTTTTTGTCTCTTTGCCAGACAAGGCCCCTGTGACATTCTGATGGAAATCAATACCAATCTCACTAAAGTGTCACCTGACTGAGACGCGTCACATGAAATTCGACACAAAAGAGTTTACGCGACTGTGCAATTTGATTTAAATCTTGCAAACATCTATACGCTGTGTCAGGTACAGCAGACACCAAACAAGAAACCATAAATAAAGATTTGTCTGTTTTATTTAAGACTCCTCCTCTGTGTCTGGTGGTCCTGTGTCCTAAGAGGTTATTTTTATGCAAAAACAATAAACATATAAATAAAAAAAATGACAGTTAAGAGCCAGGTATTTTATATTGGACTGGGACAAGGGGGCCGGGATTAGTTGTTGTATGGATTGCAATATTACATTCATATTCAAAATCTTTTCTTTTCAGTCGACTGAACAAATAATACCGCAGATGGTAGTGTGTGGAGGATCTGATTTTTTTTCTCGAAAAGAGAAGCAGTGGCGTTTTCCATAAGCCCCGGACACATGGGCGGGATAGACAGGTGTGTCATTTACATAACGCTCCTGTGTGGAGGCAGATCGCCTTCTGTAAGTAAATGTCACACACACTCTCTCTCTCTCTCTCTCTCCCTCACACACACACACACACACACACACACACGCACATGCACGCACACGGCTCTCATACCCAATCCACTAGAGTCCTGGTCACTGACATCCATCAAAATTTAGTCCGCTTCAGACGACTGATGTAGCTGTCTCGATCAACAGCGGAGAGTGGAGCACAAATAGCAAGAGGGATGTTTGTTTTTCCGAAGGGGCTCAGTCGGAATCTGAGTAAACGTTACCTCTCATCTCGTCCCTTGTCATTTCCCGGGAAGAAGGATCTGCTTGTCTTATCTGTGGCTTTCGCTATACTTACGTACGGCAGCCTAAAACCCCCGTATTACGTGTAAAACTGAGGATTAGAGGAAGATTGCTTTATCTTTATTGATATCGATACCGATACCAACTTGTCAAAAGAAACGACTGAATCATCTCCTGTTCAAATCAAATATACTTTTTGTTCATATCGCTTCTGGATATGAGTGCCAAGTGAACAGAACCATAATGGCAATTTCTGTTTTATAACCAATTTTCTTTTTTTTCCATTTTGAGCCAGTAAAAGTCAGTTATATGACGGTGTAGAAGAGTCAAAAACTGAGCTTGGTACTGGGCAGAGTTACTGTCTTTCCCTCTGATTTCCTGGTGTTTGAAGTTGTTTATGTTGTTTCAAATCCAGGGTAATTCTCATTTAGGTCACATTACTTTCTCATTGTTTAAAGATGAGGTAAGAGGTTTCTTTTTTATTGTAATGGATCTGTTTACCTATTTATCTATCCATTTAGTTAGGTACTTTGGTAGCCATTTTATTGTAGTATGTTAGTTCGTTACATTTACAGTTAATTTGTTTCACACCTTATCACAAAAAAATGACATTGCATTGCACTGGAAACTTGAAAAAATGAAACTACCTAACTACTAAAATGAAAATTAATCAGACTAGCAAATCTCTAAACCTTTATCATTATATGGAATATACAACCATTTAATTTAATGCTAGTGAACATCAGCAAAACTCTTCTTTCAGTCTAACTTCAATTTCTTTCCCTGAACTTTCCCTCCTTCTTTATGCTGTTATGTGCGTGTGTGTATGTGTATGTGTATGTGTGTGTGTGTGTCTGGCCCGTTGTCTGCCGTGCTCTGTCAGCCTGATCTGTTGCATTATTTAAATGATGCTAGAGCAGCGGCTAGCACTTTACCATCCCAGGAGTTCGGTAAGGAGAGAACTCATCCTTCACGATGAAGCTGGGTAATTCCAGGACGAGCGAGGTTCAGCAGGTGTGGCGGAGAGAGAGGAGAGAGAGAGAGAGAGGGAGAAGGGCTGGAGAACCAGGTGCGGGGGACCCTCTCTGTGGCTTTGACTTCAGAGCCGCGAGCGGAGCGCTTGGCGGCCGGCTAATGACCGGAGGCCGACGTGAGGCCGGTCCTCTGTGTGTTGGGTTATAAAGCACCAGCAGGCTCCAGCATGGCAGCCTGGCTTTCTCTCCTCGCCCTCTGGGCACTCTGCAGGGAACCTGCCACAGGTCAAGCTTTGTTTTCCTGCACCTCCAGGTTAAATTTATCCCTGCATCACCAGAGAGAGAGAGAGAGAGAGAGAGAAACAGAAAAAGAGAGGGAGAGAGAGAGAGAGAGAGAGAGAGAGAAAGAGAAGGGGTGGGGAGAGATATAGTCTTATTTGCTTGTGTTCATGCAGAGCAAAAAAGATGCTCCATCATAATTTTCCCTAGTGTCTAGAACAAAGCAGGACTCATACATTCTTGCAGATAAGTATACATGTGCTGTATTGCATATACACCTGTTATTATAGTGTAATTAGCATGGCAGCATTGCCATCACTATCGGAGAACGGTCAGACTCCAGTGAATGGGCCAGACATAAGGTACATTTCGTGAAGTAACACTCCATATGCAGACAGATTTTTTAGCCTGATGGTTTAATTTTTTTTTTTTTTTTTTAGATTCTTTGGTCTGTTCTGTAGAAAGCCACAATCATTTAAGTTACAGAATAAGTCACGAAATCAGCATTCAAACTGTTAGAAGTTTGGGACAATTTCTCTGAGACAGTTTTAGGAAGTTCCTTTGATTTTTCTTGAATGTGTGCAGTCAACTGTCAGTTAATGCTTTTAGATCATTTCAGGGTGTTGAATTGTGATATGTGATTTTAAACTGAGCCAATCTAGCAGCATTTTGTAACGGTTTCAGCAGCATATGTATTGTTATAATTAGCGAAAATACAAACAAAAAGTAAATATAACATTCTGGGGGGTGGGGGGGGGGGTGGTATTTATTGTATGTCAAATAAGTTTAAAGTCAGTTTACCTCTGTGTGCAAACCAGCTTCTTTCTTTAACTTTTGTTGTATTCCATTAAAGCCACCTGCACACTACCCCAACTTCCTAACCCTCCAAAGTCAGCTGGCCCTGGAATTACTCCCATACATTTATCTGACATAAGCATCAATGTTTATTGTATTTATTGTGCAAACATCTCAAAATTTTAGTGGTCAGTTCCACAAAGACAATGAGACTGCAGTCCAGAAGCTCATAATATTTTGGTACCAATTACTATCGATTTTACAATCTCTTTTGCTGCAGGATGTTGTTTTATTACTAATATATTTAATGCGCAAATCAATAGGAGCAATTGTTTGGCTCATTCATAGAGAATGTTATAAAATCAAACATCTCTAGAGTGAAACGCAATCTGTTTCACGTTGAGACAACACCAGATGCGTAACACAGTAGTTAAAAACAGCAGTTTGTCTGTCCATTTTTTAGCAAGGACTGAGGTTCTTCAAAAACTTCTTTACACTGCTGTTCTTCTTTGTTGTGGTTAGTCGACGAAGGCCTTTTCCTGTTTTGTTTTGTTTTTTCTTTTTTTTTTTTGGCAAAACATTCTCCATTAAATTCCCATTCAGAGATTTAATAGGAGCTGTCCAAGTTATCAAACATAGGGAACAATGCTGTTTACCCATACGCCATCTGTGCATAAGGAGCGCGTGGAGCCAAAGACAAACCCGAATGCGTCGGCGCGTTCGAGCTCGCCCATGATTTCCCTCGACGTGCTTTTAATATTGTGCTTTTATTGTTTGCTTTTTGGAGAGACACGACGAGGGAAGGATGATTTGAGACTTTTCCTCCCAATATCTGATAGTTGTGGATACAGGGCTTATGTTTTAAAGAGCCAGGATTTACATTTTAATGCAATGACAACCTGCTGCTAAAGCTCAGATAGCCAAGTTTGGGTGTTGAATGATCTCCCAATGGCTGCAAATGTTTAATGAATGCAAAAGCCTTTTAAATCATTGGTGATTGGTCAAAGTTTTTGCCATGTGCCAGTCAGTAGCCACAACTATGGTTCAGCAGAAGATGGCAAACATAACTGACTGAAAGCCTGGGTAGACATGATCCTGAACAAAAATTCATACCAGTGTTTAGATAAAATACCTCCACTCCTTTAACAAGCTCACCCACCTGCTTTTTATCCTAAACATCAAGGTTATGTAAAATCACAATAAAGAGATTTTTTGTCAGTACAATGAGTACTTTCATACACTTCTACTCAAACCATTTGTGTATCAAACGTTTCACATTATGACATTTTACGTTGAGAAAATATACATTTACATTCAAACAATGCATTTTTTGTTTGTACGTTTATGTGTGTGTTTGTTTGTGTGTCTTTTTTAATACAGTGACCAACAACAAGACATAGCGCCACATTGTGTTATTAAAAATGTATAAGGGGAGTTAAGGCAATTCTCCACTAAAAACCCCTTAAATAAGGGTTGGGGGTGTAACCAAGCTAGTGACCCCTGGCGAAATGTATTACAGAAGGCGGCAGACATAACACGCATACACCGGGAAACAAAGTGTAACCGATGTTTACCCAGGAAATCGTCAAAGATTTATTTATTGGAGGTGACTTAGGGATATGAATTCCACACTCCATTTCCAGCAAGTCTTTTATTCCCCCATTGCCTAAGGCTTTAAACACATCTAATTTCACCCCTAGCCATAATTCTCTCAACAAACCACCGCTGCTTCTGAACCTCCATCTCTCCTTTGGACTCATTACACATTTTCACCTCTCTGATAAAGCCCTTTTTGCTGATGGAGAATTTGCAGACAATAACAAGTGCAGTGTCCAACAAGGAGCTGGGAATATTTAAAGTCTTAATCGTCTATCTAATGATATTTCATCTTTGAACGCTGGCGTATTAAAGAATTTAATTCCGCAAGTGTCTATAACCGCAAATGCAGTCGAAGAGTGTCGAAGCGTATTCTTTTAATGTGATTTTTGTATGTTTCTACAGGGTGAGATTTGAAGCTCAGTTGGATGTCTGTGGTTCTCTGTCCATTTATTTTTCAGGGCGAACGCTCAGTGTATTTGTAATGATTATAAATATTAAACAGGTGGGAAACTTAGGAGAATATGTTATTAAAAATGACAAAGTTTTTTTGTTTTTTTTCTCCAAAGACTCGTTTCTTCTCACACAGAAGTTACTCTCCTCCAGTTAAGAGACGTGAAGACCTGACGTTACAGAAATGACTCATCCTGTTTGTTATGCTAAAGCTAAGGTCTTCACAGCACTAACAGCCAAACGGAGTAGCAATATGACGTGTTTACAAGAGTGTAACTTGACAGAGATCATTTCTGACTGTGTGTGTGTGTTTTATGTGTGTCTCATTGACTTGGCTTTCATGGCCAGCTGAGGACGTTGAAATCCAAACAAAAGACTGTCAAGTTCTTGGCCCATTACTGCCAAGCACAATTAAGTATGCCTCAAATACTTAATACTGTATATAGTGAAGTGCTATGTCTGTGCTTATTTGTGTGTGTGTGTGTGTGTGTGTGTGTGTGTGAGACAGACAGAGAGAAACGAGGGCAGGTTGGATTTGTGTGGGCTTCAGATTGACTAATGACTGTGACGCTTGATGAAGTATGCCTGAGAAATGAAATTCAACCTCCAGCTCCGTTTCTAATGTATGACCGGCGATACAGTAAAAGCGTATGCACTGATGACACGGGAATGAGCGCCTTCTCGGCGTTTGAAGCACGCCGACGTCTCGGACGATCGGCACGTCTTGCCGCGCCGCACGCAACAAGATTCCAGAACCTTCCTCTCGCGCCTCTCTCTTTTCGTTCCGTGCCCCGTTCTTTAAGGTGAAGGAGCGACCCTTCTTTTCCCTCGGCTCTGTCTACATTTGCTCCGTTTATCACTCTATCACTCCATTCCACCCAGCCCTCTTTCTGTGCTTCGTTGACTGCGTGACGTCTAATTGACATGTAAGTCTGTCGACAGCCTGATTTTATTGAGCTGTGCTGTGGGGGCAGGGCTGGTATGAGGTTTTTTTTTTTTTTTTTTTTAATCCCAAATTCGTCCATGCTACAGCGGGCAGGTAGTCGGAGGGAGGTCGTGGAAGGGGCGGGAGGGGGTGGCGGCGGCGCACCTCCGCCCCGAGGGCCGGGTTCGGCAGGCGGCCTGCTCGTTTGGCTCAACCGGTGGATGTGGAAACATGGGCAAGGTCGTCACGGCGATTATCAGTGTCCAAGGTCATGTGACCAAGCGGGATTTGTTGGAAGGTAACGAATGGAGACTGGCACGGATCACCCAGACAGTGGCCCCCTTTTCGCAAAGCATGTCAAACTGTCTCTGGGTGTGTGTGTGTGTGTGTGTATCTAATAAATGAGGTGTTTAAATTAAATTTTTCAGAAATTGGCAGAAGATGCATTATTTCACTGAAGCCCATATCAGATAAGAAGCTTTTCTTACATTTTGTGTGTGTGGGTGTGTGGGTGTGTGTGTGTGTGTCTGCCCACATACATGTGTGTTATTATATTCTTATATGCGTGTCTGTGCATGTGTGCGTGTGCGTGTGTGTGTGTGTATGTGTGCGTGTGTGTGTCTGCCTACATGCTTGTGTGTTTTTATATTCTTATTTGTGTGTGTGTGTGTGTGTGTGCGTGTGTGTGTCTTTCCATCAGCAGCCATGAACTAATATCCTAAGGTGTCTCTTCTGTCCCAGTGGCCTGTCTATCCTGGGCTGTGTGGAGCTGAGTTGAGTGTTTAAGATAAGTGCTTTGGTTTTTAGAGCTGAGAGTGGAGGGGCTGGGCTGGGCTGGGCTGGGCTGGGTGGTGGGGGGGGGTTGCAGTGGTGTGGACACTCAACTCTCTAAAGTGAGATGGAGGAACATGCTTCCTGGTCAAGTTGAAGGGTGTAGTGTGTGTGTGTGTGTGTGTGTGTGTGTGTGTGTGTGTGTGTGTATCTAATGCCCCCGGCACCCCAGCTATTACCATTCCCAAGCGTGGTCCGGAGCTCATACGACTAATGGGGTAGGTACTTGGGGACATTAATTGTGTGTGACACCACTTCAGGGGCCTCTTGAGCACTCACACTGCTATCGCCCGCACCTCTTCTGACAAAGCCCCTGGAAAGATTACAAACAAAGCCCCAAATAACTGCCAGCCACAAACACACACTGCTGCTTGACAAGGTGGGGAGGAGGTGAAGGGGTCTCAAGTTTATTTCTGACAAGTACAGGCTACCCTCGGGGTGTGACGTAACATGGAGCGCCAGGGCAAACAGTCTCTCTTTTTATTAAAAAAAAAAAAAAAAAAAAAAGAACGAAAATAAAATCAAAAAACCCTCCTTTGGTTATGTCAGAGGCTATCTTCAGCAACAAAGGAAAGTGCAGGGATGAGATGAAAGATTCGCTTTAACGTCTGAAAATGTTAAACGTTTAAAAAAAAATACAGACAAGTACGACTTATTCAACTAACAATGCTACGTAAGAATCCCACTACAGCTGGACTAATCCCACTAATGAAGAGCACATCTCAGTGCTTCCTGTTTAACTCTTTTCACCACATCCTTAACTCCAGCCTGAGCCAATGAATACTGATCCAAAAGCATACAACACGCATACAAGATTCATAAATGGTACAAACAAGATCATAGCAAAACCTATCGATGCTAGTTCTGCCCCTTAGCCCGTAACCACATTTCAAACACCTCATTCATAGTGCTTATGATATTCCCTTAAAAAAATCTGATCTTGTTGTTCACAGCTATTATCAAATATGTCTTACTTTGCTTAAATGTAGCAAAACGGAGGTTTGCGGATGTATAGATTCTTCCTGATGCGCAACTGCGAGTAGATCTCTTGATACAGTGGGTGACTCTGGATGAGCTGGTGATTTAATTTGTTGCAAATAATAAGTGATCTCGCAAAACCCACAGGACATGAAATTAATGTGCTTCGGAATTATCATATTTCTCATTTCGGCGTCACCCGCCGAGTTTCTGAAGCTACCTGCTCCGTAGGACAGAGGGAGGGGAAGAAAGGGAAGGAAAGCTGTTAAATTGGAATGGATTATTGTATATTATTGTCATCTTGTTTTTTCTCTCTCTCGTCTCTCTCACAGAATGGCTGCTGTCTCTCGTTATCATTTTCTGGTTCTCATTTCATTTGTATTGAATTAGAGTGAGACTTCACAGCTTGAAGAAAAGTTCTCTCATTGTGTGTGTGTGTGTGTGTGTGTGTGTGTGTGTGTTTGTGTGTATTTGTGTGTGTGTGTGTGCCCATATGCCTGTATGTGCTTATGGACAGCTGCAATCTCATTAGTTTCTTTCTTATGTGTTTGATTGCTCTTATCACCCCTTCTACATTTAAAAGAAAGGATCAGTTAAAGATTCTTTTTTTCTTTTTTTTTCTCCCTTTGCATACAGTATTCCATTTGTTCACTTCAACACACTCTCAAAAAAAATGATTTCAAATTGCAAAATTTCATTAGACTTTCCATTAGGCTTCTCCAGGTCTATGGCCTCTTGATCCCCAGTGATTGTAAACGTCAGTCTTTTCATTGAAAGTTAGAAAAGTCATTACCCTCTTTTGTCATAGGATGTATAACCAAGCCACAATAAAGCCAGCATCGTGCTGGGGGTGTCAAAATTATTCTCGTAAGTGAATGAGGAAAATGTCTTTGAAATAACTCATTCAGAGAGATAGTATGATAATACGATTTTCAAGATGAGCATGGTGGATTACAAAAAAAAAAAAAGAGAAGAAAAAAAGAAAAAGAAAAAAAAGCCTGGTTTGGTCATTATTAATGAAAAAAGGAAAATCCATTACCTCTTTTTTATTCACCCTGGTATAAATTAAAAGATTCTTGCTCCCCATTAGCTAAACCATTAATACATCTGAGGTCAAGACAATTGAAACCAGAGGTTAAGAAAAACGGCGGGGGTATCGCTCAAAGATGTTTCATCGAATGACTGGTAGAGTAAATGTCCAGGATCTTTTACCAGTAATTGTGAAATTATCTCTTTCTCTCTCTTATGTTTTTTTTTCTCCTTCATTTTTATCGCACAAACACGCGGGAGAGAGATAAGAGGCTCTATGACCGATAATTCTGTTGCGAAAAAATGAATTTCTGTCCTATTAGTTTTTGTTTGGTTTTCAGGCAATTTCAGAAAAGCTATAGATCGACTGTAGAGATAGGAGATGTAAGAAGGGATTGACTTCTGAAGGCGAGTGTTTAATAAGTTTCGAGCCAAAAGAGCATCAAACTCAGGCAAAAAAAACAATTACCGAGTATATGGGCCCCGCTGTTGAGTTAAATGTGATAGCTGGGAGAATATTCCGGTCCATGCAGAGCATATTGGCTGCTCGGCGAGATCCTCTCGGCATGATGCTAGTCAGAAACATGAAATAACAAAACTTTTAGATCAAAGAACGTACACATTTTTCATTTCCTGCTCTACAGCGATCTCACATTGAGTATACAGCAGCAGACATTGGAATGGTTTGTGGGCACTATACCATGCTAAAGCGAATAGCATTCCAAAGCTATCCAAATACAACATAAACTGAGTATATGTTAGTGCATGCCAAAAGGCTCCATGCTATGATGGTAGTCAACTCACCAACTGATCATAAAACACTGAAGGTGATAGTGACATTGGGGTAAATAGATCAAGCAATCGAGATATCTAGTGCCACAATAGGTTTAATGATGATTAAAATCTAGCTGTAATAGTGAATTCATTATCGGACTTTTGTAATGTATGGTCAAAAATTAAAACAGATCCTCCATCTTAGTAATTACACACCTCTGAAACTCTGAAACCCATCTGAGATACATGAGAAATTGAGAAAAATAGTAAACTGCACCATGTCTGTATCAGAAGGAGAGTGTTGTTCTATATATATATATATATATATATATATATATATATATATATATATATATATATATATATATATATATGCACACACACACACATATATGTATATCTTTTCCCTCCTTGATAGGTTTCTCTTACTCTGCGTTCATTGGGAAGTATGTTTCCGTGTCATACAAGCCATTTCCTTCATGGAGTCAGAGCCTCAGTTTTCAACAAGGATCCTCCTCACATCCCCTCACCCCTCCACAGAGACTCTTTCTCCTCTTTGACATGGGACCTCCATTAAGAGGAGATGAAATTAAGTGAAATAAAAATCGTATTAAAAATTATTATAGCCTAACAGCCATTAGCCTGCCGCTAGCTGTCACCCAGTGATGGATCTCTCACTTAGTTCAATGAATGTTCTAACGACGTTGATAAAATCACAGAAAAACCAAACACTGTTAACCCACTCATGGAGAGCTCTGCTTTGTGTCAACATCAGAAACAGACCTGGAGTCTTCATGCAAGAGAGTGCGTGATTTTTCACTTCTTTTTGGAGGAGTTTTTGGACAGTTTGGCAAAGATTTGTCTTTGTCCAATCGGCCAGATGCATTTGATGATATATCATGCATAACCTCATGTAAGAAATTTTCATCCAAACCAATCATAAAACAAACTGTCCAGTACAGTGTTTACAACACTGCTTTTAAAATTCTTATGAAGTAAAATCAAAGATGTTCAAATTTAAAAACATCAAAACAGATGGCAACTTTTATGGCAATCCTTTAAGGATCCTTTAATATGTTATTTGAAGACATTAAAGTCATTACTAAAAGAAATACTTTTGAATTAGTGATAGAAAATGACATTTATCCTTGTCATCTAATGGTGTTATGTAAGCAAATGTGATATTCATAGGCACTTTTATGTACTGAGTCTATGACAGAACCGTGCTAAGCAGTGCAGCGTACCACTGGACCCTCAAACTCCTTCAGTATTCACTGGCCAGCCTGCTATTTCATCTTCTCCCAACTATTTTTCTTGTTTGGAGAAAACACTTTCTATCACTGTCAGGTAGAGCAAGGATAAAAACCCCCTCTCCACTAGTGGATTAGCTGTCTAGCTGCTTCACTGCAGTCCAGGAGTAATAAAACACAGGACTGTCCTATCTCACAGCCAGTCCAGTGCATTTGCTAACTCTAAACACTCCTGCAATAGCTATTTACCATGATTACATTTCTGAGCACAAGTCGAGAATCGTATTCAGAGACGGGAGTCGAGTGGTTACCGAGAGAATCTGTCCATCACGCGATATAATTAGCTCCTCTTCGAATATGGTTTTAATTAAGCTTATTTTACCAATCGGCATTGTCTCGTATGTCATTTGGACTGACTGCGAGCTCATTTGCGCGTGCAGAAACGGGCTCAGAGCAGCTAATTTCGAAACAGACGCGAAAAAAACCCCCCAAAAAAACAAAAATAAATAAATAAATTCTGAGAAGAGAAATCTTCAAAGGTACAATTGTCTTTGTTGTTTGGAATTCGTCTCTGCACCCATCAATGTACTTCAAAAGTGTTTTACAGTGGCCTAGCTATTGGAAGAAAACTGACTGGCGTGAGGGAGGGGGGGGGGGGCTTTAGAGAAAAAAGGCATATAAAAAAAATCTTTCAATCCGTTTAATTAAGACAGCTTAGCCGTGGCACCGGGTTGCGGAGTATTTAAACTAATTACCGTATTAATTACAGCATTAATGAAGTGACATAATTGCCTCTGAAAACAATGACTCCTGCAGACCTCGGTAAGGTAAAGGGTTAATTTACTATGGAACCAAGCATACATTATTTACGTGGTGCTGATGAATAATACATTTAAGAAGTAAGCGTATAAATTTCCCAACACAAAGCTAAGCAAAGCAGAGAGAGAGAGAGAGAGAGAGAGAGTGAGAGAGCCAGAGCAGTGGCTGATTTAAATATATGTCTCAGATGAATATTGCCTGAGTTATGGCTGTGGCATAGCAGAGAGAGCCTCATTTCATTTCTTTACCTCTGTAAAAAAAAGAAAAGAAAAGAAAAGAAAAGAAAAAAAAAACACAGGAGAATAGAAACATTTCCCTCTTTACAAATGACCCGTTAATGTTAGCCGGGGTTGGGATGTACAGGAAAAGAACAACAGCACCTGAAGTGATATTTTTATTTCGCTTTGCGGGCAGCGCGGGCGCAGGTCACGTCCTTATGTTGAAAGTGAATTTTTTAATATCTAATGATGTTTTTTAGATAAGCAAGGGAATGGTCACATAGACGTGTAGTTTTGTAGTTGTCATCGTGTTTTTTTTTTTTTGTATCAGAATAATAATAATAATAATAATAATAATAAAAAAAAAGAACAGTGTGCTCAAAGCATGATGACATATATTTTATAAATGATGATGGTTGTTTCTGTTATTAAAATAAAGAAAAAACAAACATGTAAACAAACTGACTTCATACATAAATATGAATGCGTTGGCATGCTTCGCTACCTGGGTATTGGCGGCTCCGTGCTCACCTCTTGTTCCTGCTTTATTAATGTATTGTTTACAGTGAAAGCTGTAATTTTTATTGCTGACCATATTTCTTTGCTATGCAGTCAATCACGGCTGGCACCCGAGTGCACAACCATCAGAGTTCATATTGATGATCAGTTGGGGAATCATAGTTTTGCAAAGCTTTGTTTCATTAAGACTGAATGCTATTGAGGTGTAGATCATTATTGTATTACAGTGTTTGTTACTGGGCATGCTCTGAATTAAGGAGAATCATGGGACAGATAACCACAGCTCTTACGTGGGGGTGTGTGTGTGTGTGTGTGTGTGTGTCTGTCTGTATGTGTGTGTGTGTGTCTGTCTGTATGTGTGTGTAAGTGTGTGTGTCTGTGTGTGTGTGTGTGTGTGTGTGTGTAAGAGAGAGAGAGAGAGAGAGAGAAGGAGACACATAGGGAGGTAGAAGGAGAGTATGAGACAGAGCGTGTGTGGCCTCTTGCCATCTCTGTAAACAGACAGACATCAGCCGTGGAGAGTGTCGGAGGGGTGTGCGGTGTGAGCGTTGAGCGGTGGTTGGGGGTGGAGGGGAGCAGTCGGAAGAGAGGTAGCTTGGGCCACCAGGAGTGGTGTGCAAAGCTGCAAACACTTTCAATTTCCCTGTCCCAGACATCTGAACGCAAAAAAAAAAAAAAAAATTACATCCCAGCCTGACGAGTGACTAATCAAGGCGAGCGAAATGGTGCTGCAATAAATTACCCCGCCGCGAAACACACCACACAAACAGACTGATGATAATAAATGTAAATTATTTCTCCGAAGAAATTTTCGTGGTACATGAGTAATACGAACCATCAGGAAGGAGTCTTCCTTAACATTAATTACAGAAAATGACAAGTGAGCTGACAAGTACGAAGGCTCATTATCTGCGAACATATTCACAACTTCGCAATTTGCGCGAGATGGACTCCAGCTAAATTAATCTCCTTTTCTTTGCATGAGCCCCTTCTAATTTTCATGTTATTAACAGGTTTGCCGTATCACTCAGGGCTTGTCAGCCTAATCAGGTTTTGGGCACCGTGTTCGAGAAAGCGTGGTGTCATTTGAAAAGGAGCAAGGGCCTCGTAATGTGCTCTCCATCACGTGGCCCAGTCTGCAAGGTTGCTTTTAATAAGGTTCTTTAATCATTTCCCCACGTTTTTAGCTCAACTTTTGGCCCAGTTGGATTCCATTATCTCTGCTTTTTGTATCACAAAGAGTCATTATAAAAAGAGGAGGTTCATCAGGGAAAATGTGAAGGAAGTACGTATTGTGTGGTATCGCTGTAATACTTGTAATGCTAAAAAAGTAGTACCCGCTTATTCACAAATACTGTCTGTAAGTGTGTAAGTGTGTATTCTATTATAGTTTCTGTCTGCTGGGCGTTGGCTTTGGTATGTGCCATCAGAATCTGTTGACTACGCCTAAATGTCCAGAAATGGTATTTTATGAATGGATATTCACCACATTCATTCAAATGAAAATATAATGCTCAGTGAGGTAGGCCTATGATATAAATCTCATATCAAACTGTAAACTCAAAAGCATTGATATTTCTGCTACTGAATGGAATGAGAGGCAGATATAAAACAGCTTATATACCATTCAGTATGAACTACTAACATGTATTTAACATGTCATTTTGTGTGTCTTTAACCCTGAAATAATGTGTACATTAACAATGGTATGGTTAAGTGAAACCGGTGGTATGAGGACAAACGCGCAAAGCTGTCTGACCTTTGCCCCAGACCTTTTCTGATGTTCCCACGCTGCCAGAGTGCAGATGATTGATGGTGTTTCCCACAGTAATATTTTATAATATTTTATCTCATCATTTGCTGTGACATTATGGATTAAAATAATGATGGTATGTGTAGATACAGATATCCATGTGCGTATTTGCGTATTACATAGCGGTAATTAAATGGTACGTTCAGATGATTCAAATATAAAAGTGAAGCACAAAAGTTTGCCGTAAAAAGGGATTGTGTGTTAGAAACACTAACTTTTTAATTAACAGGACCTTTTATGTCAAAGTAATTTAGTTTATGAGTTGTTGTGGGGTTTTTTTTTTAAGTATCAAGTTCCTCAAAGTTCCTCAAATTCCATGTTCGCCTTGATTATGTCCACCAAAAATTGAACATATTCAGAAAAAACTGCCATTGTAAATTGTTTCCATTTACAGGTTGCAATCTGGAGATCTTTTGCAGTAGTTTTGTAGCAGAGGGCCTTGACACATCAATGGCCACATCTAGCTATGCAGTTGTATTCTATTTCACTATGAACCTGTCACTGAATCCATCTCTTTATAGTTCCATTCACATAGCGATTCATATCATTCTTCCATCCTCCATTTGCTTGCATGGGTCCTGAGACAAATGCAATTGTAAGTGATGTTGTGAGTTTTTGTTTGGCTCGAATTTATAAATCACATCGAAAGGGCTGTGGTTTGGGTGGGAGTGTGTGTGAGGTGAGGTGGGGTGGGGAGGGGAGGAGAGGATATGTGTGTGTGTGTGTGTGTGTGTTGTTCGGGGGGTGGGGGTGGGGGCTCTACGTCTGAGATGTAATATACGCATTTGCTGTATATCAAGCCCTCTTTAATTCATAGGTAGCCTCATGATAGCTGGTGCAGAAACGCAATATGTCATGCAAAATTAGTTCGGAGAGAATAAGTTTCAGGAGGATACACACATACACACACACACACACACACGACAAGGGAGGCAGCAGTGGCGACAGCAGAGGCTTTATCTGCGTCTCTCTCCTCCCTCTCTCCCTCTCTCTCTCTCTCTCCCTCTCTCTCCCTCTCTCTCTCACCCTCCTCTTAATTACATTTCGCAGATTGTACTGCTACAACCGCCACGTGTAACCTTTGGAGGATGTGCTTTTTAATAATGCAAAGTACACATTTTCATATCTGGTTTTTTTTTTTTTTTTCCTCCTTTTTTTTTTTTTTTTTCTTTTCTTGGCTCCCGTCCCCATTTATTCATTTGCTGAACATAATAAAACAAAAGAACTGAAGTAATGGGCTCTTCTGTTCAAAGAGTCACCAGGCAAGATGAAAATAGAATACAGCCCTCTGTGCACTCTACTGAATGAATGCGTCGGATGTAAAATGTATGTCCACAGGCGCAGCGTTGTAGAACAGAGCTGAATCTTTGACTTGAGTAATGGGAAGTGTGAATCAGAAACTATTTCTAAGAGTTCTTTTGTTACTACTTTTTGTTGTAAGTTTGCTTTGTTCTTCTCTTTCTCAGAAAGGGAATATTCAGTCATAATTCTATACTTGGACTTACTCGTATGAAACATAAATGCCCCGAAGCTCTTTTCTTTGCTGTGATACACTGGACATGAAAAGAAATCTGTCTTTTGAGGGTTTTTTTTTTCTTTTTTTGTTCCGCTAAGAATGTCCTTTCTTAATTAACCAGGTCTTGGTCAAAATACCTTGCCTTGTAAGAAACTCCAAAATGCCAGAGATATTTAATATCTGATTGTAATTACTCTCACGTTGTGATTTTACAATGAGCCACTTAAGTACACTGTAAATGTGAGCTTTCTTCTAATGCAAATGATACTTTTTCATTTGGCGAGACACTGATTAATTTGCTGTCAGTGGTAACCTTGGCAAATGCTACGGGGTCTTCAGCAAATTTGTACAGACTTTACATGTCTTTTGTTAAATTGTGAGAGAGCACTCTTCTACCCATCATATCCCTCTTTTTTCTCCCTCTTTTTTTTCCCCCCTCTCTTTTTCCTTCTATATCTCTCTGAGACAGGCAGCTTTGGGTTGAATGCCGGGGCTGATATTTAAACCTTTCGATGAGGTCCTGAGTATTTGGTCGCATTCATAAAGATATATTACGAAAACCGTTATATGCCGCGTTACCACAATGTGATTTTTGTGTGGCCGCTGCTTTTTTGTACAGTGCTACTCTTTTTCGTTCATTCATTCTACACAGATGAACTTTACACACACTCCACTCTTCCTGGAAAGCAGGAATAGGGGGCCAGCCCAGAAGCACCCAGGCTTACGTCACACAGGGCCCCGGCCTTCAGAGGGAGAGGGACGACCAAAAAGCTTAAGACGCCACAAGCGTAGAGTGACATCACACACAGTCACAGCAGAATACTCTGTTCAGGAGCCTGACTCATACATACATAGTAGCAAGACAAGACTTTGCTCGCTAATGATCATCCTGTACCGTAATAACTAATACTGATACGGTTATGAATATTTATTTGATTCTCGTTAAATTATATAATGCAACCGAATATGGATATATATATTTCATGAGACTTAAGGGGGGATAGTTGCCTACCGGGCGTTTCTCCGTAATCATCGGTTTTTCTATCTGTTTGATGTTTTCACGGTAAATGCGTGATTGAGAAGTGGGGGAAAAAAAGCGGGAAGGATGTCTTGAACGGATCTTTTTCTCTCTGATGATGTCTGTTGGTGGTACATTTTTGTTTCTTGCTGAAAATGAAATGTGTGGTTGATATAAATCGGTCATGGCAGCTGCTAAAGGGGCTTTTTAATTGAATGATTATTGTATTAAATTGTTGTTTTTAATGAAGCGTGTATCTCCACAATTACTTCCACTTAAAGAACCTGAACCTTGGCAGGTCCTCAGAGCCCTAGACCTTTACTTACCCCAATAACTCTCTACCTCTGGTCTCTGTGTGTGTGTGTGTGTGTGTGTGTGTGTGTGTGTGTGAGTGTGTGTGTGTGTGTGTGTGTGTGTGTGTGTGAGAGTGGGGTTACCTTCTTGCTATTCCATCAACTCAGTCCCTTTCGTGTTGTGGTTTTGTTGGTCTGTGTATGTGTGTTTGTATATATGTATTTGTGTGTGTGTGTGTGTGTGTGTGTGTGTGCTCGTGCACACACACGTGCTCACCTTCTTGTGTGGCTCATGACACAAGAGGACACTTTTCCCAATCTCTTTTCTCCACTCGAACGTCCCAGAGTACATCTGTGCCATCTCCCTCTGCCCTCTCAGAGGTATCAAAGGCACATAACCATCTGAAAGCCGCTTTGATTTGGATATGAGGTCTGTCGCTATCAGTGATCATCTCTGCTTCCCCACGTCCCCTTCTCATCTCCGTGATTCATCGTTAATCGGATAAATAACCCTTCATCATCTTCTCATCAGATAAGGGTACATCAGTGATGAGATCATAATCGTCTCCTCGAAGTGACAGCGAAACTGGGCCAAGCATGAGACTACGATTAGACTATCTGAATGCCACTGTATGCTTAGACAGTCTCTGCTCCTCTCGACTTTAATCACCTCTTTGTCTAGTTTGTCTGTGTGTGTGTGTGTGTGTGTGTGTGCGTATGAAGGTGTTTGATTGTGACACGAGTGACTAGCACTGGGATGGGTCTCTTTGCCCTTAAAGAATAGAAGTCCATAGCTTTATATATAACATTTTTGCTTTCCTTGTCGTTACTGTTGCACGCTGCAGGTGATCGCCACTCTGTGTGTGTGTGTGTGTGTGTGTGTGTGTGTGCATATGAAGGTGTTTGATTCTAACACGAGTGACTAGTATTGGGATGGGTCTCTTTGCCCTTAAAGAATAGAAGTCCATAGCTCTATATATAACATTTTTGCTTTCCTTGTGGTTACTGTTGCATGCTGCAGGTGATCTCTACTCTGTGTGTGTGTGTGTGTGTGTGTATGTGTGTGTGTGTGTGTGTCTGGACATACTCCTGAACAGCATGGCTGTGAGGGTAGGGGACAT
>NC_044495.1:52333793-52348793 GCF_902362185.1 Chanos chanos | reverse complement strand
CACTTGTAAGGACACGGTGTATTCACAGTAGCCCCCAAAATAACAATTGTCATGAGTTTGACAGACTTGAGGAGCAGAAAACATAAAGGATGTTGACTAAGCACCTGAGTGCTGCTCCATGTGCGTGTGTGTTTTTTTTTTTTTGTTGTTCAGATGCCAGGCGATAAGTGCTCGTGACAAAGACATGACAAGCTAGCGTCAGCGATCCTCGACGACGCAGTCCCCTTGGACGTTCGGAAAGTGGACGTTTCTTTTTTTTCGTTCGTGCAATCGCCCATGACGCGTTTAACTTTACAAACACTGTGAATTAAACAGGGAGAATAAAGCGCCCACCACACACACACACACACACACACAGACGTACGCATGCACACACACACACACACACACACATACACACACACACACACATCCTCCATCACTTGTCTACCCCATCCTATCCTTCACAGCAGTACAAGGCTTTGAAGCCACCCTGTTCCTCTTTTGACAGTCGACTTAGTATTTGATCACAATTTGATAACCTGACATCCTTGATATGCATTATTAGAGTGAGACAATTCCTCAGAAAGGCCTTTCAAATTCTCTTGGCACCCACAGTTGGTATGTGCGTGTGTGTGTGTGTGTGTGTGTGTGTGTGTGAGGGGGTGGTGGCTGTAACAGTAGGGAGTGTAACATCCTATACTGCGTTCACGGATTAGTCAGAAGCCAAAAAAAGAAAAAGAAAAGAAAAAAAAGGAAACATCTTGCCAAAGAAATGTATCCTCACAAAGCAAAATTAATTTGTAAAGTTTCTTCAACACAGGTCTGTGACAGCTGATTCCTTTTGAAAACGATTGCGCTCATGTGCTGTCGAGAGATTTTTGTCAGAGAAAAGAGAGAATGCCGCCTTTTAACTTTTTTTTTTTTTTCTATCTCTCTCTTTTCTTTTCGTTTCTTTTCTCCAGTCCGTGAGAGACATTGCCTTTTGAGTTTTTCGCACTGAAAAAAAGAATCGTAAAGTAAACACATGATATTGATTTCAAATACGGGGGGGGAAAAAAAATGACACAGTTTGTTCATCTAAATTATGGAGATCGAATATTCATTACGTGTGTTCTTATATTTGATTTATAAAGAGAATTCATGTTCTCAAGGCTTCAGTCAAATTATATATATGCTGTAATTTTCAGGCATTAGATCTTTTTGTGCCAGTCATGTATTTATCTAATTCTTAGTTTCTGAAAGCTTTTTCCCCCCCCCCAATACTGGAGAACTGTCACGCTGGTGGTGTGGTTCAGGACCCAAGTGCAGAGACACGATGATGACGGTGAAAAAAGGAGGACTTTACTAGTAAACTGAAGATCAAAATACATGTGCAGAACAGAAACAAAAACTGGTAACAAAAAGGTGCAGCGTAACAGTGTCCTCTAAAACACAAACAACGATAGACAAAAGACAAGGCAAACACTAGGACTTAAATAGAAGGAGGAACTAAACAGGGCAAAACAGGATTGGGTAGAATTAACAAGGTCAATAATTAGACAAACGGGAACAGGTGAGGGGCGGAGACAGACAGATCAGGCACACAAAGACATGACAAACTAAAAGTCCAAACTGAGGTGCAGGCTGTGACAAGAACATGACCTCAGTTCAGTTCAGTTTCACTGTAGGCAAAAATCCATTTGAATGGAATAAATTCAAAATCAAGGATCTAAGATCAAATTTAACGTATGGGCAAAAGTAAACAGACCCCGCCCCTTTGGAATCTTGTATATTTCTATTAGTCGATCATTTTGTTTATTCAGCTGCGATAATCTACTTCTGGAAGGTCGCGTGCTATTGGCTTGAACCTGAACTGCGCCTCAGTCAACAATTTACAATTGCTTTCCAATTAAATCTACCCAATGAAATAAAGCAAATGTGTGGACTGATACCTCAAACATCATCATCTCTCCATCAAAATGATCATTTAGACGTCGAGAGCATTTTCAGAATAATCATTGTTAATGTCATCTCTTTTACCATCTGGGCTGTAGATTATACGATGTATGATGGGTAATATGCAAAATCCCTTGCTGCAGACTGATTGTGCCAGATCTGAGGCAAACCGCTGGAATTACTAAGCGTATTTTTTGGCTTCTGCCCCTCCACGTCTGCCAGATCATGAATATATATTGCATTATCAAGATGTGATGACATTTGGGAGTAGTGACATTAAAGTCCTGTATGTCTTGAATGCCTGTGTGCCTATTTCACTACAGAAAAAAGACTTTAGCTGCTGAGGAAATGCTCCCTCAAACCAAAGCTGCATTAAAAAAAAAAAAAAATTCAGTGCAAATACAGGCAAAATGTCAGGCTTGAGGTCAGTATAGTGGCCTTTCTCGCTCTCTCTCTCTCTCTCTCTCTCTCTCTCTCTCTCTCTCACTCACACACACACACACACACACACACACACACAGGCCCATAGCAGTGGCTTGACCAGTTGGGCGCTGTCTTCTCTCTCATTACCGGATGCAAATGAAAGGGCGGTATACACGTTTAATATTTAGTGGCGGGAGAAATGTCAGCCATGCAAGAGATGGAATTAAACAGCACTGTCAGCGCCAGTGAACTCCAGGCTTTCTCAGCTCCTTCGCTTCATATTGAGTTACTGTCACAATTTATTTCATAGCCCCAACCAAGACTATTGCAAAAAAAAAAAAAAAGTCCCGTGATGCCTTTAAGGAGGGCCAAAGAATCAAAGAAATGTAGAGAACAGTGTGTGTATGTGCATGTATCAGTATGAGTACAGTATGTGTGTGTATACATACATGTATATGTCTGAGGAAGTTTGTGTTGTGTTTTTTGAAGAATGCTTTTATAAGCATGCGTTTTGTTCATAGTTAAGGTAACTTAAATGATCCACAACAGATCATAAATTCATATGATTTAGAAGACTGCAACAATGATTGAACATTCCCACAATGCCTTGCAGCAGTATCTTTAAACCCCATGGCTTTTTGCTTGCAAGAAATAATCTCTTTATGCTTTAGCAATAAGTCATTTTCACACAGCTTTAAAAGTGTCCAATAAGAAAGGGGATCTCCAAAGCACCTTTAAATGTGATTACGCTTAAAAAGACGCCACCACTTTCTCGCCCCCCCTGTAGAAATTTGCAATGCGATTTGTCGACATCTCTCCTACGGAGACGCAGATCGCCCAGTTGTGGACAGGAGAGAGTCCACGGAAGGCGCTCCGTACCTCTGAAACCTCGGTAACTTAGCGCTTACTCTAATCAGCACGGCATAAAACCTGCAGGGACTTAATTATAGGACGGTTTGTGAAGAGCATTAGTTGAGAGGCGCCTGTGCTGTATTCTCACAACCACTTTTCCCTGATGTTTTCATCTCTGACAGCGAAGCTCGGAGATTATAATATTATCCATTTAAATTAGGGACCCACTTTTTTTTTTTTTTTTTCCGACGTTCCATACCACTCCGTTGGTTTTTCTTTCTCTCTCTCTCTCTCTCTTTTTTTTTTAACACAAGGACTTTTCAGGCATAAATATTCAGCTCAGTTCTTCTTTGGAAGCAAACAGTTACAGGCAAATGAATTCATTTATTCAAGTTGTGTTGCATGATTATTTTCCTGTTATATCACATTGGGGTTCTCAGAAATATTTAAAGTTTTCCAACAACTGCTGAGTCCTCGGCTGTTTTGTGAGACTGCTACACCAACAGCAAATTATTATTGTTGCTGAGCTGGTGCAGTTGTCCTCTCGGAAACCAATATATTTGGTAATTATTAGAAGATCCGGCTTTTGTTGATCTATTCTGTCTTCCACCAATGTTTAAACTCTAGATAGATACATTAAAATCATCCTATTTCTGACCAGATGAGCGATCTTCCCAAGATGTCTGTCAATGTGAAATGTTTTCGTTTCTTTCTTCTTCTTCTTTTTTTTTTTTTTTGACCAAGCACTTTGTGAGATGGTTCATATTCTCCTGTCTTAATTAAATGTGCAACACTGTAAATGGTGGAAGGGAAGAAAAAAATGTGAAAGGTTTCTATGCTATGCTGCCACACACCCACAGTAAGGGGTTGAGAGAGAGAGAGAGAGAGAGAGAGAGAGGTGGAGGCATTTTTATTATTCCAAGGTGAGTGCTTTAAAACAACATTTTAAATGTTACCCTGCTGCTCAAGATCATGAAAACCTTTAATTTCATGCAAATGAACAGCACGGAAGCGTGGAACTTAATGTAAACCAATCCTTCTTTTGTACTGTTGTTAGGGCGGAGAGCAGAGACAGAGAGAGAGACAGAGAGAGAGAGAGAGAGACAGAGAGAGAGAGAGAGAGAGAGAGAGTGAGTGAGTGAGAGAGAGAGAGAGAGAGAGAGAGAGAGTGAGAGTGAGAGAGACAGAGAGAGAGAGAGAGAGAGAGAGAGAGAGAGAGAAAGAGCGAGAGAGAGAGAGAGAGAGAGTGGAGGAGGCCAGGAATAAAATTCCCAAGGATTCTTTAATTGCCGTCTGAAATTATGTAAATCCTCTCTGCCAGGCTGAGTGCAATTATCCTTCTCCTCCGGTTGCCAGCTCTACTAATGTCTAACAAAATATCGGTGCCTGACATTTAGACGTGCTAATGCAAATGAGAATTAATTTTTCTTCCAAGACAAAGGGCAGCCAAAAGATCACATCATTTTGATACAATAAAGGCTGAAAACGGGTCTCTCTGTTATGGTAAAGAAAAGGAACTCACCCTAAAGGTGAACTCCCTATGAAAAACAAAACAAAAACAAAAAAACATTCATTCTTACATATATACACCATACAAATCCAGTAAATCAACAAGTAAATACACAGCCTGGTGTCTCAGATAAGGACTGAAATCAAGTTCAGTGTTAAATCAAAAAGACATTGTCACATATTGTACAGTTTGGTCTGTGAAATGCATTTAAGGCCAGGGCCATGTCTTTGAGCTTGTGTGAATGAGGAGGGAGTTCAGTTTTGTGGGGGTTTATTCTCATTGTTGTTGTTGTTGTTGTTGTTGTTGTTGTTGTTCTTGCTGTGTTTTTAGGGTCATCTTGAGACATGAGAGAGACGGGTCATAAATTTGTATAATTTCTTTACAACGTCTTTGTACAGTGCATCAAACACATGTTAGAAGCACCTTCCGTTTGTGTCCCACAAGAGTGCTGTCCTTCTTCGGTTTGGGAGAAACAGCAGTTCGGGGGTCTTTCTCTTCATTTATCTCCTTGGTTTACAGAGATGGATTGTGGGTGGAGTTGTCGGGCCTGCTCTCGGTCCCTTGTGTGCAGAACGCTACACGTGTCCCCGCAGTGGGGGCCACACCTCCAATCTTTACCAGGCCAAGGAGGAGCACCATCCGTCTCCACAAGCACTTTCCTCTCCCTGGCCCCAAGGGCCTTCAGTAGGAGGGAGGGAGAGAGGGAGGGGAGGGTGAGGGTACTGTATTAGCATCCAAAAAATCCGGGTTTCATGCTGTAGTTCAGGTGTTTTGAAGCCAACTACAAAATGAAAACTTAAATTTTTCCTTTATTTTATTTAGTATATCGATTACAGAGTAGCAAAGCTAAATTTGATTTGATGTGTTTGACTGTTTAGGTTCTCAGTAGCAAACATTTACCGTTATCGTTGTACACGATGAAGATACGTATGTTTTACAGTCATCCCTGTTCACGGCTGATCAACCATTGATATAATCCGACCAGTGGCTGCACAGAAAATGAACAAACAAACTCTGTCATCGCAGTTAGCTTTAGCCTCATTGCATTATTACGCTAGTCAGCAAACACTGATTAGCTTCAGGATATATATATGAAATCTGTGAATCACACCTTAAGTGCTAAAAACAACAGATTCAGAGAATACATCATAAGTCATCATTATCCTTATCATCATGTTCATCTTCATCAATATCACGAAAAGATACTGACAAAATAAGCCATAATACTGTTCTTAATTACAATGTCTGTAATGTTGCTCTTTTCCGATTGAAACACATGCATTTCCAGATCATTTAAAGTCTACTCTACAGTCCCCAAAAATGCTGACTATACATTGTCACTGTTCATAGAGAAATGTCTCCACTCAGGCATAGGGTTTTATCGTGGATCGTTTGTAGGTGTCTGTGCTATGAAGGGAGTGAACATGCTACGTGTGTGTGTGTGTGTGTGTGTGGGTGCAGTAGAAGTCTGAACTGACGGAGGGGACTGGGAGTTTAGGGGTAAGGGTATGCACAGCCTGTAATGGGGTCATCAATCATCATCTCAGGAGAAAATATGAGTTTTACGCTCAGAAATGTCACCCCCAACTCTCTGTGAGATCAGGTCCAACACACTGCTTGGTTAAGCACTCACACCGGATCACCGGCAGGACCAGGGAATCCCTCCGATGAAATATTCAAGGAAACAGGGAAAAAGGACGTAAATGCATGGGCAATCACTGCTAGAATCTAGGGGGAAATTTGAGGAAGGGGGGAGGTCCAGTTCCTGCAGTACGATCTATGAGAGCTGACACACAAGCACATAGAATTGTCTAACACTGATATAAATTTCATATGACTGATTCATTACTAGTAATGCAGGCACTCCTTATAATTGTGCACTAATACTAAGAATATTACTCATACACCTCTATACTACTACTACTACTACTACTACTACTACTACTACTACTACTAATTTGTGGTAATAGTAATGGTAGTAGTAGTAGTAGTAGTAGTAGTCTCATTGTAGTTTTTTTTTTTTTTTTTTTTGAAGTGTACATCTGTGACACTCTCTTTGTGAAGGTAGTGAAGAGAGGAGATGGTGGGGCATTCAGTCTGGATAAGGCTGTTTAGCCCCTTCACATCCAGAGTTATTCAAAGGTCAGCAGCTGCCTCCAGAGATAACACTGGTTTACTCCTCCAGCCAACAAGCAATGTAGCCACCGGTCATGACCACTCTCTGCTCCCTCAGGAGACTGCAGCAGGCTCAAACTCCAGCACATGAAACTTTAGCACGGCATTAGATTATGCTTGCACAGGATAATATGTCTCGCTGATTTTCTGTCAAAGCGCAAGGTACTTGCTTATGACATTTTAGCTTTGTGTGGGGGTGTTATGCTGTGTGTGCGTGTGTGTGTGTGTGTGCGCGCGCGTGGGTGTGCGCGCACGCGTGTGTGTGTGTGTGTTTTGCTGAGCTTCTCACATGACGCGTGTAAGGAGTGGATAAAGAGTGGTGAACATTTTGGCTTATCTGAAGTGTCTGTTTGACAGTGGAGTGCTTGAAGAGATGGACAGATCCTGTGGACTGCTGTCAGGCAGTGATGAAATCAGGAATAGTCCCACTATATTTCAACTGTCTAAAGTAACTGTCTGTTCTCATGATACACTATGACGCCTAGTATTTAAACATGCTGACCCATGCACCACTGTAATCTCCACATAAATCCATATTATTAGAGACTTGATCACAGAAAAAAAAGTACAACAACAACAATAATAATAATAATAATAATAATAACAACAACTTGTTTTATTTTTATATAATTTTTTATTTTTATATACTTTTTTATATAATTTATAATTTTTGTATAATTAGTTGTCACTATCTGTTTGATTGTGATCCTCTGAGAACACTAATGGACTACTGTCTGATGAAGAGTTATTTAGTTCAGTTCAGCTGTTAGGCGATGGCTTCTTGTTTTGGATTAAATCAAGCATTACTGATGTTGACCACTGCACTGTTTCCAGATTACGTTTAACCAAACAATGTTTGTCTCTGTTTGTCCAAACTCACTAAATCCCACTTTACATCCACCCCTTTTCTGTATCCTCCTCATCCTCCACCACTTCCTCTTGTTCTTTTCTTTTTTTTTCCCGAGAAGCGACAGAATAGAACGCTCATGGAGGACACTTGGCCTGTCAGTCCCAAGCCCCCCCCCCCCCTCCACTCCAATACCCCTGCTTTCCTTCATCAAACCCCCCTCCTCTAACATGAGCCGACATATCAGAATCACAGTAAGAGGTCTCTCCTGTCCCGTGTCATGCTCAGAGAGATTAGTTCTTCCTCCCCGCCAAAACCCCTGGTCATCTCCCCCCTCCCCACGCACCCCATCCTGCTGAATACGTTTGGAGATCAGAAATTTCATAGCTTAACTAAACCCAGGCTGCACAGATTAGCCAATACCTGCAGTCTCTGTGTTACTCTGCTCATGAATATGCATTAGAATATGTAGATGACAGTTACAGCAGCGGAATCCCAAAACAGCTCACCGTGGTGATTAACCAGAGAAAATGCACATACACAAGGTGATGTACAATCTGTGATATCTTCAGTTAAATACATTGTATAATTAAATCAAAGCTTTATTATATTTTTATTATTACTAATTCCATTGACTACTGTCACAAGTTGTTTAGTATGTTTTGCTTATCAGTATTACATTTTTTTTATTTCAAGTTAGAATCAATACAAAACTCATTTTATAAAATACATCAAGCCTAAAACTTCATAAATATTTTTGATGCGGGGTTAGTGTCAGAGGAAAAACCAGTATATAAATACACAGAGACGTCGTCTGTTTCACATGACAGAGTATACTTGTTCATGTTATATTATACAAAATGCCAGTTACCATACCTCTTGGGAGAAACAGCCCATCTCTCTCTCTCTCTCTCTCTCTCTCTCTCTATGTCTCTCTCTTTTCTTATCACCATAGTTATTCTTCACATTAATAATAGATATGGTTAATCATCATAAGGAAGAACATAATTAAACTGCAGATGGCAAAGGTGGGAACGGGGAGCCGTGTGACGGTGTCAGTACCGGTGTCCTTTAACAAGTGTACGGCTCTGCACAATGCAACATACACTTCCATCAGGCTCAGGACGTTTTTTTTTTTTTTTTTTTTATAAACCGCCTCTGAAGTGAAAGCTGACACTTGATGTTGCAGAGAGAGAATCAATATTCCCAAGAAAAGAAAAATCCTTTGAAGGGCAGAATATTACAGCAGGTCAAACATCTCTTTCATTCTTTATTTATCAAAAAAAAAAAAAAAAAAAAGAAGGGGGCGGGGGGGGGGGGGCATGCATTAATGAGGTGCACAGGGTTATATGAATGGACTGTGCGGTGCATTTCATGTTGGCTGCATGATCATATTTCATAAACAGTGTATTTGAATTTTTATGTACAGAGTATGCAATATTCATGATAAACTGAATATGTAAATGTGTAACCTTTATTTATGAGCCCCTGCTTTGGCGTTCCTTTAAAGTATTACTTTGGATGATAAGATAAATCGACACAAAAGCTTATTAGGTGGTGATTTCAGAAGACTCCTAACATGATTAATGATTAGTGTGGTTTCATTTGTACATTAATGAAGTAATAAGCGTACCTCAATGTGCGCTCCACTTTATTTACCTTACTGCTTGATATGTGCCCCCCCCCCCCCTTTCCCCCCCTCCCCTAAAAAAATGCCCAGGTTCAAAACATATATCTCTTCTGAGTGATTTTGAAACTTTTAGCGTGAGTAAAATAAAATCTATGCTCAGTATTTACGGCAAGTTTTTTTTTTTTTCCCCCTCCCTTCCTCAGATAACTTAAGCCACTGTCAAACTGCTGCAGGTTATTTTTCTTTATACGTATAAAAATAAATAACAACAACAAAAAAAAAACCTCTTTTTCGTTTCTTTTCTCTCTCTCTCTCTCTCTCTCTCTCTAATAAATCGTATTTGACTTCATGAATCTCTGTTTGTTTAGTTTGATGACTCAACGGGAAACGAGGACAGGTAAGTAAGCGTGTCTGGATCTTTTAGCCGCATATTTAATCCTAATGCTGTATTCCATTTCATTTCCGCGGCACGGGCGCCAAGAAATTACAAGTCACATTCCAGTGCAGCCATTTTTGTCATTGTTTAGAGAGTGGTTAGCATGCTGAGAGCACTCCCAAATACAATTTTACATCCACTTATGGAAATCCATTGTTCCTTGAACATTTCGCCATACGAACCAATATATGCTCAAGTAAAAGGTCCAAGACCTCAATTACATCAAAGGCAGTTTGTCCCACTGTGTATCTTGCAACTGAGAACCCTCACAGAACTGTATCAATGCTACCCCCTTGTGACCAGTCTATAGCAGAATCGAATACAACAGCAGTGGATAGGAGAGGAGAGAGGAGAGAGAGGGAAAGAGAAATGTGAAGAGAGAGAGAGTGAGAGAGAGAGAGAGAGAGAGAGAATACAAGGCAAATGAGGATGGGTAGAATAAATTTCCTTGGCAACACAGGGCGAGAATATGAAGGCTTTATTTTAGTAGACATAATATGTTAGAAGCGTCCATTGTATATAGTGTGTCTTTGTACGCATTAAACAGGTCAGAGAGAAAGATAAATCTTTAAATAACATTCAATATACAGTAAATACCATACCATGTTTAATATAGCAATTGGACACTTTTCCTCATAAAATAACAGTTTCTAATAAAAACAGGAAGTGAGGGGGGGGCACAGTAGAGGACAAAAATCCTATTACATTACACACAGTATTACAAGATTTTTCTTTTAAAAATGATACAAAATACCAGATAATTAAATGAAAATCTAGAAAAATAGATTTAGCATTTTTATGAGAGTACAACAATGTTTTAGTAATGCCACTGAAGGAAAACAAGGGCGTCTCGTCCCCCGGTGTCTTCACCAACCGCTCTTTCATTAGAGCGTCAGTACATCGGGGAAGATGCTGTTTTGACACACAGTCAGGTATCTATGTCAAAACCGAGAGAGTGAAGTTTTTTTTTTTTTGCCCTTTTTTTTTTTTCATGTGGTACTTCCTCCCCACTGTCCCGCTCTTCAGGAGTGGAAGGCGAACGGTCTTTCATTGTGAGTACTTGAAAAGACGTAATTAGACACACGGATATTATTCTGCGCGGCGTTAACGGAGGAGCTTCGCTTGTCAAGACAGACAGTCGAAGAAACGAGCAAGTCTCTCTCTCTCTCTCTCTCTCTCTCTCTCTTTCTCGCTCTGTCTCTCTCTGAAGTGAGGCTCGCCAAAAGGGCCCTGCTATACTTCCCGCCATTTTGTCAACCTTCAAAGCACCCGTATCACCCTGAAAAGTCAACTTTCTATCCTTCATTTTACTGAATTTTCCTGAATACAGTACCCTGGCTTCAGGCGTGGAACAGAGGAACATATTCAACTATAAAATTTCATTAATGTAAGTACCACTGTTATTCATATCCAGTGGGAAAAAAACACCCACTTCATAACATGTCCGTTAAAAGAAAAAAAAAATTAATACATGTTGAAAAATAGCATCTTCGTTTCCAACTGAACAGATAATGACATAATCTACTGCGGCATATTACTGACTGAGATTTAAAAAAAAAATAAGGATCATGACGATCCAGATATAGTTATATGTCCATAACTCAGCTTGTCTTGTACATATACACACATTAGGACAGACTACCACACACTGACACTCAGAGCTGTTTCGCCAGTGAGCCAAACGTGCTGGACAGCCCCCCTCGTGACAGGGTTAAAACATGTCAATCAAAGCCCGGGGCGCGTTTGCTCCGCCCTCTATCGCAGACGCCCACCCCATTGACTTTCCTTCAGGTCCGTCGGCAAGGTCCAGACCGTTTCATTAAGAACGTGACCCGTACGGCCGGCGGTAATGGACAGGTTGATTTGTACCCGTGGCTGGCAGGTTTCAATACGACACTGACTTTTATCTACTCAGCTATGTATATTATATGGGGCTGTCACGCCCGCGACCTGCCCATAACCACTTCCCTCTCGCTATCCCTCTCTCCCCTTTCTGTCTGTCTCCCGCAATTGTCTTGAATGGTGTCTAAGACACTGGCCTGAGATCCAAACAGTCCTCTTTACAGGAATATGTACAGATCAAATTACATGTTTATTCCAGTCAACCTATTTAGACTAAAATCATTTTAATATCAAATGGATCTCGTTGGCAGAGAAGACATGTGATATTTACCGAATGGCGACTCTCAAACTTGTTTCGAGTCTGCTCAGAAATGTTCTTGCTCACCACAAATTTAACTGTTTGAATTCGGTTTTCCCGTAGAAGAGGAAAGGAGCAAAGTGTTCTTTTTTTCTTTCTTTCTTTCTTTCTCTCTTAGCCCCCCCCCCCCCAGCACTCACTCTCTCTCACTTTCTCTCTCCCTCTTTCTTTCTTTCTCCCTCTCTCTCTCTCTTTCTTTCTCACCCTCTCTTTAAAATATATATTCGTGCAAACATCAATGACCCTAGTTTTATTTATGTGTAATAATCAAGTCCAATGCCCCTGAGGAGGGTGGATGCATGCAAACATGACCAAAATACATATTTAGATTTATTTGTCAGCAACAGTCCAATAAAACATATCCTTTGCATTCCGTACTCAGAAGCTGCTGGTCCCTGAAGGGGTAGCTGGGTGAAAAATGTAGTGCTTTGGAGCTTTAGGGAGCTAGAACGTGAACAATGCTCAAAGAAGAGAAAAGAATGGGTTGCTGCCTAAGTGTTTCAGAACAGAGAGTGCAAAAAAAAAAGGGGGGGGGGGGGGGTTCACAACCCAAAAGCCTCCAAAGGATTCTTTTTGATGTCACATCCAACAAGGTGCAGTCATTATGTACTATCTCCCCTCCGTTCTCTTTCTCTTTCTCTCTCTCTCTCTCTCTCTCTCTCTGTCACAAACGCAGACACACAATCTCTCTCTCTCTCTCTCTCTCTCTCTGTGTGTGTGTCTCAGTCCCTGTCTCTCTCCCTGTTTCCCTCTCACACTTACTCTTTCTACCACCCCCCCCCCCTCTCTCTCTCTTTCTCTCACTCTCTCTCTTTCTCTCCCCCCCCTCCTCTCTCTCTCTCATCCACCACAAAACGACAATTGAGTCACATCACCCGAACATGCCCTCCTGACATTCACTTGATCTGCGGACAAAATGTGGACAAAATGTTACGAGACTTCACATGAAATTCATTTTAATTAGCGTAAAGCTAAAATAAATGTGGTCAAATGCTTTTCATTTTCACATGACTGAACAAATGGAAATCTTACATAAAAAAAAAAAAAAAAACCTTCATAATGAAACAAGTCAAATGTGCGTGTGATTTCATAGCTTTTATGATGTGATTATGAAAGAGAGGACCTAAATGAATGGAACCGGGGGCCCATTGCATGTCGTAAAAAAAAAAAAGCGTTTGTGCGCGCAATCCTATCCTATGCCACCCTTACGTTCCTCTGGGTGATTGTGGTGGGTTGGTGGCATAACTGCTTTGACCACACACTCAAACAAGACACCATAAACAGAGGTCAGGCAAGGTTTGCAGGTTGCAGAATAATTGTGTGGTTTAAAAAAAAAAAAAAAAAAAACGGGCAAGGGGGCCGCTTTCAAAGCCGTCAGCACAAATTCCAGCTTTCTCTCCATGACTCATTGGTGTATAATGAGTACCATGGATGGAGGATACTGCTGTCAGCCACTCACGTCATTTAAACCGGCGAGGGCCAACCAGGCAACTTCTAGCGCCATGGTGACAAGATGGTGTGTAGCTCTACTATTTGCCCATTTTCTCAACTTTCCTGTTTCTAATGACGTTGCTAACTTTCCAGCTGCAGCGGTTGGAGTGCAAATGAGGACAAGATCCTGCCATTGTTGTTATTGTGGTTTTTGTTGTTTGCGTTGTTGTTGTTTTTGTTTAGATTATGAGGTTGCCAATGGGCGAGAGGCAAGCAGAAAGCAATAGCAGCCAAGCCTACATGATTGGGAACAGAGCGCAACGCAAATCATCTCTCTGGGAATTTTTTTACTATACACAAACAAGTCATTCATAATTGAAAGTTTATTGCCTCCAAAACCTCACAATCTTACATTACCAATTTGAGATGTCGTTACTGTGTTCACTAAAACTAAAAGAGACAAAAGTATAATAAAAAATGTACCACTGCTATAATGAGGTTTTTCGGTCATAACTGCTTTCTTCCAATTTTAGATGACTTTTGTTGCATCTCATGTCATAGGCGTATCTTCTGTACAGTTTTGACCCATTTTAATCCTTTTTTCAAAATAGCTGATCCCGTCTCTTGAAAAGGTTAAAACTTGAACTTTTGAGCAACACTGAACAGGAAATATGGAGCGAAAAAAAAAAAGGCCAAGCCGTGGATTGTAAGAAACCTAATTTTTTTTTAGAGCAGACTACTGAAATTATTTATCACTGTGAGCACAGCAAGGAGGAAATGAGCTGATAAATTGGTGTAATACTATCTAAATTGAAAATCAATACATTTGTGTAAATTTGGTTTTCTCAGGAATATAGCAAACTATTTCTGAGAGTCCAATAGAGACTTAAAGAGTTTTTCTACCACATAAAAATAGTATCCTAGATATTTGGTTGATGCTGTCATTACACTGGTTTTTCAAGCACAACAAAGCAAGCAAAAAAAAAGTCTAAAGAAATAAAAAAACAAACAAACAAACAAAAACAACCCCACAACAATTTGTTAAAAATAAATGCATATGCAAGATGTTGTCTGTGAAATCTTTGACATTTTAACACTGGGACCTAAGCACATTAGTTTAAATTGTCATTTCGCCGTGTTCTCCCAAAGGACTCCACATATCAGCGCCTTCCGAGACGACTCACCGTTCAGCCTTTTGCGGGAAACGATTCTGACATAAATTTAAACTACTCCATTTGACAGACAACTAAAAAACTGCCTTTAGTCAGCCCAGGAGAAATGATGTTTCGTGTTTTAAAAAAAAAAGTGAGCTTGACAAGACACTGTCACCTTCCTCCTCAAAGCCAGCGTTCACAATCGACTTTCTCTTCTTTCCTTTTTCCAACACACATACGCGGCTCGAGAAATATGTCACAATCTCGACCTAGCCGCACACCTCAACTTCATCCCAGGGTTTCCCCCTGCTTCTGTCTTAGGTTTGGCATTGGAGTACCTTGCTAATGTTGGCTCCTCTCTTTATCTGTAATTAGCGCTGATCAAGAAAGATTATCAGCGAAGGGGTAACGACAGTGGAGTCCAC